>NC_022021.1:17980417-18038125 GCF_000317375.1 Microtus ochrogaster
TGTCATAGTATCCACTTGTTCAGATAACCTCTGATTTTCAATAATTTTAATCCTGTCAATTAGTTGTTCATTATTAGTTCGTAAATATTCTATAGTTCTTAGGAGTGCCATATTCTTCTGTTCATTATTAGTTCGTAAAGGTTCTATCGTTCTTAGGAGTGCCATATTCTTCCTTAATGATAGAATATGGAAAAGAAAACTGAAACCTAGTAACAAGCAAATTAAGGTATCCCCATAATCATATAAACCTTGTATGACGTAATCCATTGTATTAGTAAATGTAAATTTACTAATCCATTGTATTAGTGAAAACAAAGCAGTAAAATTTGCGTTAGAAACGAAAACTGCCATATTACCTATTATCCAGCAGGGGGCTCTGTTGCCAAGTCGCAATGAAAACGGGTTCCTGTTTCAGTGCCTTAGTAGATATTAAAAACTGGAAAATGCGAGTTTCTCAGCAAAGTAAATGTAATTAAATCAATTCCATAGACGGAACCAGAAACCCAGAATCCAGGGGTAGAGAAGAGCAACCTGGAAGTCGCTTATGCCTCCACATGACAGAGTCACCCTGAGGGGTTGCAGCTTTCCGCAACCAGCAACCGCGTGCTCTGGTTCGCCCCACTTAAGAGCTATGCTTGCAAGGGAGATTTAAAAATGACTCAGAAAAGAGCAAACCATGTGGGCAGAGACTACGTGGGCCTGTGGAGTTTAAATCCATGTGGGGAAGCAGACAATAGGGTATGTGGGGACTGGGAGTCAATCTGAGGTGTCTAAAGGGAAAATATAAAGAACTACAGCAAGAAAAGCCACTGCATGATAATTTATATTAAACTGCTGGCTCCATGCACAAGGCACAGGCCGCAGCTGAGGAAGGGAGGGGCTTGTGCCAGGCCGAACTCGTGGCCGGCAGCCGAGGGGGCGAAGGAGAGTTCCTAAAACCAAACGTTGGGCGCCAGGTGAAGGCGTAAGTCGCAAACAATGCCACACCAGTTTGGAATTACGATTAATAGGGTGATATTTATTTAAAGGGGAAAAAACTTACAGATAACCGTCCCAGACAACAGCCCTCTGCGCAATCAGGAAGGAGTCTAGTCACCGGAAACGGAGCAGGAAGCGAAGAGAGCGAGAAGGGAAGTAGCCGCTTTTTTAAAGGGAGAGAGACCACGCCCCAATGGGCTGGCATCTCAGTGGCTATAGGCTGGAGGAGCGGAAGGACCTCCTGCAACATACTCATGTTACTTTTTTGTTTTTTAATTGATCCATAACTTTTGTTTATATTTGTGGAGATGGTGTGAGTCAGTGCATGCCCATAGTGTGTAATAATTAGGAGATGGGTGTAAGTCCCTCTGCATATCATTTCTGTGTGGGACTCCTCAGACTCGTCTTTATTAGCCTGAAATGTGTAGCAGAGTGTCACAGGCTGTCGTTACTCTATGATGCGGTGCATCCCCAGAGCTGACACCTTCCGTTTTCCTGCACCTCGGTACCTTCCTGCACCTTGGCACCTTCTTGCACCTTGGTACCTTTTTGCATCTTGGCACCTTCCTGCACCTTGGCTCCTTCCTGCACCTTGGTACCTTCCTGCACCTCGGTACCTTTCTGCACCTTGGCACCTGTTATCTAGCCTCTCCTTAGTTTTCCTTTTCTACCCTCCCAGTCTCTTGTGACCATGCTTCTGTTTTCTGCTTTTGTTCTGTTTTATTTTTTAGTCCTCCCCCCCACCCCGTTTTCTTTTGGTTTCTTTTCCTTTTAAGACTAAGACAGACTTTTCTATGCAAGCTTATATGAGACACACATGAAGTTTTGATTTGGTCCTTTGTTGTAAAATTTTACACTTAGAGGAATTTACTAGTTCTTTGCTATAATAAATGACTAAGCTAAGTATGATGGCTTACACATGTAACCTCAGCATTCTAAGAGCTGAGTCAGGAGGATTCCTGCAAGGTTGAGTTCAGCCTATTGCTTTTATTATTAGGTTGGGCCATAATGTAAGTCTCTGCTGTATGCAACAAACAGTATTAGAAAGTTGAAACCAGTTACTTTTTCCAGATTTTTCCTTCATTTTGAACAGCTGGACTGCATCCACCTTTTTATACAGACATTTCCAGAGATATTTAACTGTATTTTTTTTTCATATAAGGGTTGGCTTAATAGACACGACTAGATAGGGAAGCATGTTTAAGTTGGGTTTATCATGGTCATTATCCCTTAACCTAGCTATATGCAACTCATCTGCTTGGCAGAAAGATCATCACACGCACATTTAACAATCCAGTAGTGAAATTAAAACAAGAGCAATTGGAAGGCCAATGACTTCCTCCAAGGTGCTCTGTCCAAGGCTGCATAGGGTAAGAAGACACAGCTTCACTGCGTACAGTGTCTGCAGTGGAGTGGAGCCCAGCCTGGATGCTGATGTGTGCATTTGATTTGGAGGCAGACTATGGCACAGTGGAGGCAGGAAGAGAGTAACCATAAAGGTATGGCAGTGTAGTGAGCCTGGTGAGCATCCCTGGGGTAGGATCACAGATGCCTGCTGAGAAGGTGGGAGAGTTCCATGCTGTGTGAGGTCTGTGTGGAGCTGGCGTCTCCACTGGTGTCACCGTGAAAAAGTCCTGTTTTGTGGAGCAACGCTGTAGTGAGGGTTTGAATGAAAGCTGATTAAGACAGATAAAAGGCTAGAGCTGGGCGGACTAGCTTTAAAAGGCCCCAAGGGGGAAACTTGCTGTTATCTGCTGTGATTGGTTGGAAACTTAGACAATAATGATGGAAATCAGAATTCAAGGATAAAAACTGATAGAAATGACATTGTTTTGCATTGCGGAAGTTTTGATTTTGTTTCTCTTTTAAACAAGTAACAAGAATAGACTGCAGATTTTATCTTATTTAATAAATATTAATATAATAATCACTAAATATTATATAAGGTAAGGATATGCGATAGGTAAGTATATTGCTATCTATCAGATGGGAAAACGGCGTCATACAGAGTTTACTACAGAACTGGCACAGCCTCCAGTTGATGCTGTGACCACTCTGCAATGCTGCCTCACAAGAGAAATTCATCTAACGTATCACTGAAGGAGGAGGCTCCTAAGGTATACATGGAGCGGCCATTTTCTTTGGTTTTGCTGAAAGGTTCTTATGTGGGAATGAGCACAGTTTTGAGTTTGGGGGTTTTAATGTTTCTATAGTTACATTCAAGCTGATAAAGAAGCTATTTCCTGAATTGATGTCTTGATGCAAATCCTATGAGGAGTCTTTGGGATACAGAATGCCTTTCGTGGTTATTGCCTCCTAGGACCTCGAGGTGTTAATTATCCCTACATTACATATTGGAAAGCAAGGCTTAGAAAGATTTAATTTCCTGCCTAGAACATCGTAAGAATGTTAAAGAAAAGGGGATTTCGATGGAAGTCCAGGTAGTTAGGAAACCCAGATTTTATATGCCATGTTGTGTGGAGTAATGAAAGCTGCTTACAAATAATTAGAATATAAAGACCACTTTGAAATCAAGAAAGGAAATGATTGATCTTCCGTGGGAGATTATTTCTCAAGTTCAACAAGAACCAAGTCCCTGGGAACCTGTGGAAAACATGGTGGGAAGTAGGAAAGATTAAAGACTGAAGAGACCATCACTCCAAACACAGGAGAAATCTGTCTGCGGGTGGGGGCTGCTCCGGAGGAGAGACGAGCAACTGCTCCTCCTCATCTGCCTCCTCGTCCTCCTCCTCATCCTCCTCCTCCTCGTCTTCTTCCTCCTCCTCCTTGTCCTCCTTCTCCTCGTCGTCCTCCTCCTCCTCGTCCTCTTCCTCCTCCTTGTCCTCTTCCTCCTCCTCAATCTTCTTCATCCTCCTCCTCCTCGTCTTCCTCCTCCTCCTCGTCCTCCTCCTCCTTGTCCTCCTCGTCCTCCTTGTCCTCCTCCTTCTCCCCTAGAGGCTTTGCTCTAAGAAGCTCTTTGAGGAAAACTGGCCCCTCCATCTTCCACCAGGAGACAGCTCCATGCTTCCTTGATAATAATTTCTAGACAAGACCTGTCCTGTAGCAGCTCTGTGAAAGAGTTATAGAAATTAGTAACTTTCTCTTCGCTCCAGCGTTTTACTCATACAATTTTATCACTTTAATTTTTAACAAAAAAAGTGATAATAAATCACTCCCTACGTGTGTGCCAAGCCTATAATTTCATCGTTGCTTGGGCGGAATGAAAGCTGTAGTACTTGCCCTGGTTCTTCAATCTAAATTTCTGTGATTGGGTGGATGTCATGGCGCACGTCTGTGATTTTATTACTCATGGTGCAGAGGCAGGGGGATCTCTAGTTGAGAGTAGCCTGAGCTGCGTATTGACACCCTGACTTGAAAAGACAAAAACAAGTACACATTTTTTATAAAACTCCAACATTTTTGCTAATATTATTCGTTAATATATTATACAGCTTTTATAACAAAAACACTGTATAGTGTGTTTTGGGAACTTAGGATCCTTCAAGTCAAAAATGACATCATTTTGAATATTGATAAAAGTACCGTTTTCAAGAAGGAAATATATACACACCGTATTTATCTTGAGTGTTTCTTTTCCACATCAAGTCTTTCTCAGAATGTTTCAATAACAAAATCCAGTTCACTTTTTTTCAACAAGCTTTGAAAGCTCAGCTCACAGAGACTGTTCTCACTAAATTGAAAACAAGTGGACACCGAAGGTATAAAAATAGTCCCATGGCCACACTATTGGGAAATCCAAACTTTCCCAAGTGCCGAGAGAGCAAAGCAACAGAAAGCGTGAGTAATAATCCAAATGAGGCTATGGTGACTTTATCATGTTTGAAACATGGCTTTTGTTACTAGGAAAATTCGTGAGGCAAATCCAGACTTTACCAGAAAATACCAGTTTGGAATCTTCTATTACAGCCTCAGAAACATAAACTATCCTTGACTTTTAAAAGACTTCTTTTGATGTCTCTAACAAGACTCGAAAAAAAATGTTTTGTGAAGTTTTAATGATAGCTTTAAAGGACTTTAAATAACAAATATGCAAGCATCTGGGTTCTGGCACTAGGAGGACACATGAGTAACATCCCTAAATTGAAAAACAATCATTGGCAAAATAGTGAGAAAGCCCATCTTGCGGAGCCATTAGGGAGACAGACAGTTACTCTTGTTCAGTAACCATAAAATGAGATCTCAGAATGGCTGAATGGCAGTAGATGGGCAGGGATTGACTGCTGTGCCACTGACATGCAGTGGCCTTTGGGAAGCCCCTGCATCCTGGCACCCAGAAGTGTGTGTCCCCCTGTGTGTCCCCCTGGGGAGCTAGAGCCTGTGTCTCTCTACTTGAGGCGTTCTTTAATCAGATGCAGCAGTTGTGACAGCTTCGTAGGCGTGTCCCTTCTTTCCTCCCTTAATACTTCCTTCTAGCAGGCTTGTTCCCAGCCCTCTTGTCATATTGGCCACGAGGCTGTCTTCTTGATCTCCATTGCGTATAACTAGACATTACTACCGATTTTGTTATCTTTTTCAAATAAGCTATTTCCTTCAAATCAGAATACCTTTCATGTGTTTGTGTCCTTATCGCTGGTGTTGAATTCTTGAACGTTTCAAATGGGTTAGATTTTTTTATTAGTCCTTTCTATTAAACGATGCATGTGTATGTACTGATATGTGGAGTGGGTTTGTGTATGTATCTACACATTTGAAAGTTGAAATAAACATATATTGTTAAAATCTAGAGGCATACATTTAAGCATTTGATGTTGTTGAAAACTATGGAAAAGACTTCATTTATGTAATTCCACGTAATATTTATTGTACTCTGTGAGACACAGTCCAGGTGGGGATTTGTTTTGTCCACTCCCACAGAAGAGTTACAGGTTTTTTATAATTAATTATTTGCTGCACTGTGCCTGTAACCAAACCATCCTTTTATTTTATAGGACCTGGCTCTCTTTTGTGGCCCTTACACTATTGGACTCTAGAATTCCATTTTGCAAGCCCCAGGAAGCAGGAGAATCCTGATTTACTTGCTCGACCAAGAGAGAGTCCTGTGTTTAGTTGGCTATTATCTAGTGGGACTTTAAGCTCCTGAGGGAAGAGACTACTCCTTTGTATATTACGTACTATGCCAAAAGGTAAAAACCAAAATAACAAGTCATAAAAACAAAACAGCTTTTCCTATAGGCCTGCCACCCTGGCTGAGTCCAAGCATGCCATCTACCAGGAACATACACCCTGTGTTCTGCCAGGAGGGAGGCTCTTGGTTTCAGGCACCATGTTTTGGTTTTAAGAGTGGATATGGTTGCCAAACTGAAACATTTGTAGGTTACATGTCAACAATCAAGAGGGGTTTGAGCCAAACTTCCTCTGCAGACGAGAGCATTATGCAAATGATGTTGGGGTTTCAGCTTGCAAAGGAAGAAATGTTATGGTTGTGCTGTTTCTGTTTGTTCTCATGCCCCCATCGACAGAGCTGAGTGGAAGGGAACATTGGAGGATGGGTTTCTCAGTAGTTACCTATGCCTAATGCTTTCAGAATATGAATTTCTTTTAAAAGCACGTATCTGAAGAGTTTAAGCCTATCGGAGAACTGAGTGAACTTTCCTTGTCCTTAAAGAGTATAGTCGGGTCACATCTGTTTCTCTCAATTCCCACCATTTCAGATTCATCTAGCTTGTCTCCTTTTGGAATAACCTCCAAACTGTTCTCGGTGGTTACGTTCTGATCTCTCTTCTTCTGTCTTTCCTCCCTCTCCTTTTCTTCCTGCTCGTGTGTGTGTGTGTGTGTGTGTGTGTGTGTGTGTGTGTTTAAGCCTATAGAGACTATTATCACTTCCTGTCTTATTTTTGAAACAGGGTCTCTCACTGAACCCTAAGCATACCAATTCCTCCAGGCTACTTGCCTAGAGAGCTCCTGGAATCCTGTCTCTGCCTCACAGAGCTTAAAGGTGGTTTCTGGATATGTGCAAGCACACTCCTGACTGATTTCCTTTTAGCTCGTCTGGATTCCATCTTTGTAGACCTTTTCCTTCTCAACATCTGGAGGGAATCTCTTTAAAGACAAAATCAGCTGCAATCATTGTCCCCTCAAAACTCTCCTGTGGCCTCCTATTGCACATGACAGAGGAACCTCTCTCTGGCAGTTTGTGCCTTTTCTGGAATCGCGCTTTTACCCAGTTCCATCCTGCCCAGGTCCCAGAAAGGGATGAGTCCCAGTTTCTGAGTTGTCCCTGGCCCACAAAGTCACCTTGTTGTTAACTTCAGTCATATCATTATTAAGGTCTGGTTTGTCCTGTTCCTGTGTTGAATTCCGTGTTCCTTCCTTTCCAGTTTCCACCCCACATTATCAACTCAACTAGATCAAAAGTTGCTTGCCTTTTTTCGCTGCTGTTTCTAATGTCCACAAAAAACTTTCTGGCACATAATAAACTTTCAGATTGGCTGGTGAAATAAATGAGAAAAACAGTGAAGTTAAAGCAGATTTCAGACTTGTCCATCAGAATAGCCTTCAACAATCAGTGAAGTTAAAGCATGTTACAGACTTGTCCGTCAGAATAGCCTTCAACAATCTAACCTCTCCTATCACCATTGTCTCAAGAACACCCATACTTCCTCTGCTCCCAATTCTTTAAAAGAGCAAATTAGAACAACAGCTTTAAAATAGAAATTATTCCTACTCTTAAATGAAGTGCTGTAATCTACATTTAATGAACAAGTTGTATTATATATCTTTAAGTTAAATGTATTTAATCCAAAATTAGTTTTACCAGAAAAAAAATGTTCATATGTCAAGCCAAGGCCCATGTATCTCTAATCTGACTATTGAAGATCTTAATTGTACTTTGTAACTTCTTTTCATGTTAAAACATAATCTAAATTCTGAACATCTAAATCCAGAACATCACTGCTGTTCTCCCAGACTCTCTTGTAGGGCTCTGCCTCATTCCGAGCCCATAGGAGTAGGTAGCAGAGGCACAGGCCCATGGTGGGGTGATGAAAGGTGAGCTGGAGGGAATGCTGCTCACCCTGAACCCAGCTTCTTGGGTTCAGGCAGATGCTGCTACAGGTGGCTCAAGTAGCGCCTGTTGATATTTCTGAAGTGCAATGACATAGACTGTGCATAGAAATTTTGTTCTTAACGCATCTTTAACAATTCCTTATCTATGGCCAAGGTTTGAGCTGAGAGAACAACCTTGGCAGCATATAGAAGACATTTTCCTATATTCCATAGCAATGAAAATTGTGTGTGAAGAATAGACATTCATGATGAATGTTAATTACCTATGTATAATAGGTGAATCTGATAAATAACTAACAAATGTATGTCATGCCAAAGTAATTAACGTAGGCCATTAAAGCAAGGAAGTAAGGAATTAGTGGTAGGTTAGAATTTTGGCTGAGTTTAAATATTCCAACATATATCATGAGCAATCCTGTTATATTTTTGTCATTTTATCTTTGTGAATTTCTTGATTTATTGTGTCTAATGTCACTTTCTAAAGTCTTTTAGCCCATGAGTATCTGAAAGCTTTCTTTAAAAAGCTGTGTTAATGATATAACAATCATAACTTTCTACTACCCATCCAAAAATATTTAAAAATTTAAGAAGTAAAATTTTATCTCTTGGAAGTTCACGAAAACTGGAAGTGTTGAGTCTTTTTGCCACTTTGAATTTGCCAAGGGAAATGATCAATAAATATTCATTTTGGAAGGGCAGCAAAATATTAGCTATTACCTAAGTTTAGTTGTACAGGTACTAATGGCACAGAATCCTCACTCTGTAGAGGGTTAGTGCTGTGGTGATTGAGCTCAGAAACTCAGACGAGCCAACTGGGGGGTTTTGATCTGGGTTTTGCAATCATCAACCGCGCCCCCAGATACTCTTAAGACTCCAATAGAAATGTTCTTTTTCCTTAGGTGAGGAGTGGGGCTTAGGATAATTTTGATAAAGATGAGAATACTTAAGCTATAATGAAAGATGAGCTGCCTTCATTGTGTAGACTCATAACTAAAATGCAGCCATTAGTAAAGGCAGAGGTACATGGTGTATCTGGGTAGGATCAGTGATGCAGAGGAATTGTTTTAACCTGGATTATCTTTGGTCTTCAAGGGCTTGCTGGTTCAACTGGTTAAGAGTTGCTGCGGGAGGAATCTACTTCTGGTGCAGACTTGGAAGTGGTGCTGAATGCTTCCACACCCAAGCACAACTGCCTTAAGGAAAGTAACAAAAAGTAGGAAGGCCTTCCAAATATCACTGGTGAGAGTTTGAGCCCCACTGATATGTATGTGTGTCTAAAAAGCACTTCTCTTAGAAACATATTAACTGACCTAAAAAGCCCAAAGTGCCCATCTTCTACTACTTCTGGAAGCTTTTCTATTAGGCATGAGTAAGATGACAGGGTTTTTTGTTTTTTGTTTTAATTTTTGGTCCTTTATTGTTGTACTGAGTTAACATCTATTAGAAATTAAGCATTTACTATACACTGAGATAGATTTATATTTAAATAGTAATGTCTTACACAATCTTAAAAAATTCTTTGTTACTATTTCCAGTGAAGAAACAGGAAGCAATCAGGTATAAACTAAATATTTTTAAATGCTACTTCAAATTTATTCTACCAAGACCATGCACCAAGGACTCACAGAAACATAATACATGTATTTTTGTAGAAACAATTAATGAAAAAAGAGGCCATGAATTTGAGAGAGAACAAGGAGTAGAATATGAAAGGTATTGGAAGGAAAAGTAAAAGAAATTATTTTTTAAATATGTATATAATACAAAAAATAAAAAGACCCACAAATGCTTAATCCGTACAACTTTTACTTTTTGTAATATTTAAAAGTCCATAAAATAATAATTAAAAATTACTTTTTTATGTCCTTTATTATATAAGCCCTAGTGAAATAATTTAAGGTAGAAATACAATGAAATTATAGAAAAACAAAACAAAACAAACCCTAACTGGATATGTGTATATTTTCAGTGGGATTGAGCTGTCAGCTCACCATTAATTCATATTCTTGTGGTAAAGACAGCATTCACAGCACACAAAAATATAGTAAAATAACACAGGAAGATATTTGTGCTGTTGTTTAAGCTTTACCATGTGCCCTTCTTTTCTCTAAGTTATTAATAGGCTTGAGAAAAATAATATAAGCAGTTGCTCCTAAATAGAAGCAAGTTTGAGGGAACAGATTTCCGTCGGAGCCGCCGCTGTTTTGGAGAGGGGAAGCTGGAGTCAGATAGTTTTGTGAGAAACTGGGAAAGAGGAAGCAATTCGGCCTCGCAATCACTGCTGATGTTTGATTTACTCTTTTTGGAGTTTACAAGTGGCTGCCAAGTTGCGTCTAATGCCTGCTGCGTAATCCTTGGAGGCCTCCCCCCAGGCTGGTGTGTGCGTCAGTGGTGACCATGAGAGAGGAAGCAACTTAGAAAAGATTGTTTACTACTTCGTTTAACTTGGAATTCAAAGACTAAAATAAGTAGCTCAGGGCAACATTGGAAAGCTGGTTTTTGTTATTGTTATTGTTTGGTTTTTTTTTTTTTTTTCAGAAGAAAAGAAATTCATGACTCCCCCCAGAGAGACAGCAAGCACACAATTCCAAATGTTAATTAGAATGCCATTCTAAGCAGCATTTTTTTAATGACTTCTTTGGAGGTCACTAGAAGGCAGAGGCGTGCTTTTAAAATGACTTCCATCTTCACCGTCATTTGTAAGCCCCATGTGAGATTAAACAAACAAACAGACTAACCAAAAATTACCTCAGTGCTCATGGTCATTTTTTATCAGTTCCATGTGAGAGTAGACCAACAGACTGGTTCCAGCCTAGTCATGATGGCGTCCTCAACAACACAGTGATCTCAGGAGTAGGAAGGAGATGGCATGAGGCAGAGGTAAACAGAGGGTGTATGGAAAAAGCTGCGGAGAGCCCTGCAGTGGCCTTGCAGTCTTTGTTACTGGGTACTTCCTCATTTTCCCAGTTAACGGGGGGTTATAATTTCCTTGAGGGTAAAGACTCTCCATAGTTGTTTGTTAAGTCTCTCCCGGTTGACAGACTGGAACAAGTGAGAGGGGAAAGCATTGAGCAGCTGTGAGCGACTCCTTCCCTGGGTGAGCCTACTTCAGCTGCTACGTGGAGACTGGCCGGGGAAAGGAGCTGGGGAAATAAGGTCACAGGCCAAGCAGTGTATGGAATGGGGCTTTTGTTGGCTTCTTCTCTTTTGCTTCCAGAAGGGAGTCATGGAAACGCCCACCAGCACAGCTGGTTGAAGGCTCAGCCCCATTTCCACAGCTCTCTCTACAACAAGAGTGGATTCCCAGACACCCACTTAACCCCATTGTTTCGAAGTCGTTTGAGAAACACAGGACAGGAAGGCCTCCAGCATCACACATAAACCCACCGTCATTTACACTCTAGAAGCAATCATCTGTGTACTTTGAAGACAAAGAAAGACTCAGTAAACAAAGAACATTCTAAGTTTTTAAGCTGCCAAAGAAAAGTGCAAAGCTCACAGGACCTCAGCTTTAGATACAGAACTGCAGGCAACTAAGGAATCGTTAGAGTGGGAAAATGGTGGCCCAGGGAGGAGCCCGCCGATCGGTTACCCAGTACCTAGTGCCCAGCCCTGAAAATGGTGGCCCAGGGAGGAGCCCGCCGATCGGTTACCCAGTACCTAGTGGCCAGCCCTGAAAATGGTGGCCCAGGGAGGAGCCCGCCGATCGGTTACCCAGTACCTAGTGGCCAGCCCTGAAAATGGTGGCCCAGGGAGGAGCACGCCGATCGGTTACCCAGTACCTAGTGGCCAGCCCTGAAAATGGTGGCCCAGGGAGGAGCCCGCCGATCGGTTACCCAGTACCTAGTGGCCAGCCCTGAAAATGGTGGCCCAGGGAGGAGCCTGCCGATTGGTTACCCAGTACCTAGTGGCCAGCCCTGAACACATATGCACAAGTAACACTATGCAGATTGAGGAAGTTGTATTTATGTGTTTATGAATGCACACATATATTAACAACTATTAAAAAAAGAGGATATAAATATCAATGAAAGCAAGGGGTACATGGAAGAGGCTGGAGAGAAGGAAGGAAAGAAGGCCAATTATGTAATTATTATCTCAAGAAATTATTAAAAACATAAAACAGATGGAATTTACTATAGGAACAAAATATAAGTTATTTTATTAGTTTAGGTTTATTTTTTTTTTACTTTAAATGTGCAAGTTAAATCTATTTATTATGGGACTGTATTCCTCTCATCACAAGATAAACAGCTTTTCCCCATTTCCATCTGAGTTTTTATATTTTCAGTTTTCTTCATTATGCTGTTCTCTTAATTGTTTTTATTTTTATCTTTCATTTTCCCAAAGGACCAATAGCATCTATTCAATTTTAAATTTTAATTTAATTAGAGTGAATTATTTTAAGATGTTTAAGCCCCTTGAGTCCCCAAACATCATCATTTGGGATTTATGAAGTTTAGAGACTATTCAGTACACCCCGGAGTGGAACACTGTGGCTGATGCCATTCTCTTTACTGAGATCATTGGGGGGAAACTTGGAAGGGCAGGTTTAGATTGGCCCAGGAAGGCTGGGAAAGCTTGACTTGCAAGCTGAGATCTTCCTTTCTGAGCATTGAAAGTTTTGGCCAGGGAAGTGACCTGACCACAAGGTTCACTGTGTAATCACATCTCAGCCTTGCTTCTGTGATCATTCAAGAGCTGCTCACTTGGAACAGTTTCCTAATGATAGCTACCACCTCAACGTGTCACTGTTTCTCGTAATGCCAGTAATGTGCCAAGAAAATAGAGTCATCTCCAGTTGCTCCTGTCTGATTAGCCTATTCCTTTGTAAGTCAGCCAGCAATGCACAATAGACTGACCTTAGAAACGACCTTTCCTGTTCAGTCCATCTCTGACCAGGGGTGCACTGTGTTTGGGGCTTCTAATGGCCTCTGCCTTTTGAGGAAATACTTCATCCTCTCAATGATCCAACTTTATTTTCACAACTAGACTCTTTCAACTACACTATAAGAAACATTTGAGCAGGATCATTGTGTGGCATCTTCTCTTGATAATTGGTGGAGCAGTCTGCATTTCTTACATCATACCTTGTGTCTGAAGCTGCTGGATCCTACCTGTACAATTCTGGAAAATAAATTAAATGATGAGTTCCAGGAAGGACTTACATTTGCTTGTTATTTCTGGTTTAATCAAATTAAAAGGGAAGAATCAAAAAGGAACAGCAACGTCAACTTGTCTAGTGTTACTGGAAATTATGACCCTGCTAGTTTGACATTTTTTATTAAAGGTTTTAATTATCCAGCTGTTAATGATATTAGTTAAGTGCTCATTAAATGTGTTACCTTTTAATAGGCTTGTCTGATCAAAAACTTTTGTTAAAAGTCTTAGGAAAGTTTTTTTTTTTTTTTTTTTGGGTTTTTTTTTTTTTTTTTTAAATGTTGTGTTTTTCCACTACTTCATGAGAGGTGGACTCAGGCCATGCGATTGCAGAGAAAGGTGGAGAGTGAATAAATTTATAGGATTTAGAATTTATTCCAATGTATGGATGTAGATGTTGAAAAACAAATCTGCAGAGTGATTACGGATATGAAAGAAGAGGCAAGAAGCATACACTGGCATGGGCAGGGACAGCGTTTCTTTTTTAACATTCGAAGGTATGCCAACTTTTACACTAAGGAATAAGGCAAGAAAAACATGGAGTTCCTGTGTTCAGGAAAGCTCCTTGTAGGTGTAGCAGACATCGTTTACATTAATGTGCTCTCTGACCATCAGGCCGCTGTTTATGTACCTTGAAGTTTATGGACCCACAAATCTTCTTCATCTATGTTTTGTATCTTTCTCATTCTCTTTGAATGAGAGAGGAAATAAATGTTATTGACTATGCTGTTTAAAGAAATAGGGATTGTAGTTTTATAAGAGTTTCACAGAGATGGACATGAGTAACTTGCCCAATTTCTGATTTAAATATAAATTTAAATATGTGTCATTCAGATCACTGCTAAGTTGACTTTTGCACTGTGCACATGCCTTTACACTTTTCACTGGGGACTCTGTGATAGGTCCCACTTTGACATTTGGAGAAGGCTATTGTTCCAGTTGGTGAAGCTGCATCCGTGCCCAGATGGAGGTTTCTGTTGTCTGCATGTCGTATCTGGAAAATGAATGCCTGCTGTTTTTCCAAAGGATGTGGAAGATGAGAAACAACATCAAGAAATGAAATATAAAACTAATAAATCATTTTTAACATGAACATTCTTGTTTTTTAAGATGTTACTCTCAGCTGGGCCATTAAATGATATAGGATCCCTCTCTTTAACCCCTCGCATATTTAATACACATTCTCAGTATCATGTGATAGTGCAGGACAATTGTCTATATTCTGTCAATCATGTTTTAAATAAATACTGATTGGTCAGTAGCCAGGCCGGAAGTATAGGCAGGACAACAAGACAGGAAGTAGAGGCAGGTCAATGAGGACAGGAGAATTCTGGGAAGAGGAAGCTCCCTCTTCAGTCCTTTCCAGACTCAGAAGAAGGAAGATGTGACTTGCCCTTCTGCTGGAGTCATGTGGCTAACATACACTAGAATAATGGGCTAATATGAGTTATAAGAGTTAATAAGAAGCCTGAGCTAATGGGCCAATCAATTTATCATTAATTTAGACTTCTGTGTGACTTCTTTGGGGGCTAAACGGCTGTGGGACCTGGTGGGAGGGCAGAAACCCAGACAACAATGTGAAATGTTGAAAAGATGTGCTAGTGATGTCCACCATGTGGTAATCAACTGCCTTGCCCTCACTCCAGCTGCTCTTTGGAGGTGTTCTGATGATAATGTGTCTTCTTTGCAGGCTGTCTCATGTTGTTTGTTTGTTTGTTTCAAGCTAAACATCAAATTTCAACTTTTGGTTAAAACTTTACCCTGTGAAGTCATTGTATTTTGTCCTGAGCTCCAAACACACAGCAAATTATCATCTTGTTTAAGGTGACCAGTTGTCCCCATCTGCCAGGGTCTGTCCTGCTTAAAAGGACAGACCTAAATCCTGTAGTTAAATCCTGGTCAACCCTTACTTTGGGGATACTTGGGACCACCGAAGATTCTAATTATTATTTCCTCTATTTTCACAATAACCAATGCTGCTTAGCCTGTGGTAATTTCTGTTGTCCAGTGCTTTAAGCGATTTATTCCAGCCCTGTGTGTTGTGTTTGGCCCATAGAGGTGGATGTGTAACCTCAGAGTATTTCTCAGAAAAATGAAGATGAGGGCTTGCAATGGACCTCCGAGTCCAGTGTTCCTTTGTGTTTGGCTCCTCTACATTTATGTTAGTTTATGTTACTTATGTTATTTATTGTTATTTGCTTTATACCTAGCTGTTTTTGATTTGTAGCCCCATATGCAAGGACTACTTCTAGCTCTGTTTAATGAAGAAAGTATTTGGCTCTGTACAGACTTTTCACAAGGGAAACTCGTGGATGTACTTGCTCAAGATTTCTTTCAGCTATTATGTAATATGCAATCAGCTATCTGTACAGTTTACAATCTCTTGGCAGGCTCTTTCAAAGTTTGCCTGCTCCTGGGTGATTAAGGCAGACTTCTTAAGCTGCTCTTGGGACTTCACAACTGAAACAGATAGCAATCTGCATGGTGTTGTTTCAGGATTACAAATATTATCTTCCCCATCCTTAATAGATATCCACGGAGACAGAAGGGTAATTTAATGATAGACAACCTCCTTCAAATTAAAAGTTTCTCACCGCAGAAGCTTTTGTTGAAATTTTGCATCTGTGGGAAACGGTAAGCCATATTTGTGTAATAGGTTTGATGTATCAGCTGGCTCTGATGCAAGCCTGGGCGAAGAGTAGGGGGTTCGAAAGGAGACTGAGTTTTGACACAAAATGACACTGGATGGTGTCACCTTAAATGGTCACAATGGTTTGGAGACCTGCTGGGAAGGGTTTGGTGACGGAAGTTAAGGTTGAAAGAAGACTGAGGTTCATCTGCCTCATATGCATTTTCTCTTCTTGTCTTAGTCTCATGGTTTAAGACGCTCCTAAGTCGTGGGGTCCTGCGGCTTTCTGCATTCAGCATGAAGGAAAAAGGGAGCGGGGTTCCTTCTTCAATGCCCACAGCAGCCTTGAAGTGGCATCATCGGGATCCCATCAAATGCAGCACATGGGATGCCCGTCTCAGCACCCTCTTTAGGGTTTGTGCAGCAGCATAAGAAACTGTGCTTAGGAGGTACAAACGATGCTGCAGCTAAAGCTGTCCACTTTTTGCTCATAGTAATAAGGCACAAAACTGAACGGCCGTAAACAAATGCATTTCAACAACCTAGAGTCATGCTCTTTGGCACTGGTTTATAAGAACTTGCTTCAAGGGAATCAAAGCAGAATTTTACTAGCAATGCCTAATTGTCAGATGTCTTGTCTTTTCCTCTTTGAAGCTGCCACAAAAAATGCATAGATTATTCTCACCAGGTTGGTATCGGCTGCAATTCCCAGTTTTTGCTGGTCAGCTACTAACTGCTACAATTTTCTGATCTTGCCTGGGCTTACTTTTGTTCCTGACCATATCAGGATTTAACCAATGGGTTAAGTCTCATCTTGAGAGTTTAATAAAAAATGCATTTACTAGTCACCACGAAAAATGTATTGAATCAGAATCTCCTCAGGAAATGTTTCTACACACAGAAATTATAGGGACATTATGCCACATTGTCTCCATAGGTGATCTCATCATTAGCCATAGCTTTAAGCTTTAACTGTTTTTCTATGCTTCATGACTTGCAAGTTTATAGATTTACTGTTGTTCCCTCTTTGAAGCTCTGGCCCTGTATGTGTTCTTGCTTTCTGGTAGCTCCTCTTGGATGTATGACAGGTGACTCCATCTCAACATGTCCTAACTGTGCACTTGATATTCCCTTGAAACCCATCTCCTGCAAAGTCTCTATCTCATCTGTTCGTAATTGGGACCATCATTCACAGAGTGTCTTAGGCTTTATTGATTCCTTCTTCTGTGCATGCCCAACCTACTAACAATACATACCTGATTTTTGAAAGTCTTGTTGGTTCCACCTCTAGATTATGCTGTGACTCCATTCTCTTCTTTCTAACTCTGTTCCCTTCTGTCTACATGGCAACATGCCATAGAAAACTACTGAGGTAGGCTTCTGGTCAACCTTATTTGTTTTCTTTCTCCCTATTGATTTAATATGTATTTATAAACTATTGTCATCTTCAAAAATGTCATGCACATCCTCCATTTAAACATTTTGTTATTTTGCTTTCAGTATGTAATTTTGAAAATTTTACAGATTGTGTTTAGATCATTTTCACTTCCTCCTCCAAAATTCACCCCTCTCTTTTCTATCCACTCAACTTTGTGTCTTTTGTGGGGGTATACATGTGTTTTTAAAAATCAAGACCAATTTGTGCTGATCAAATATACCTGGATATGTAATCTTTCACTGTAATATGGTTGACTTAGCAGGAGCCACACTCTTAGAGAAATTTATCTCTCTCTATCCCAGCAACTATCATTTGCCAATAGCTCCTCATCAGGGGGAGAGAATTCTTGTCTAACTCTCAGAATTCTGGCATTTGGTTTGGCTTGAGCTTGGACGGGTCTTGTATATGCTGTCACAATGTCTGTGAGTTCATATGTACAGCCACCCTGCTGTGTCCATATGATACTGTTTCCCTGGAATCATCTACCCCCTCTCACTCTTACAAATCTTGATGGTCCTTTAGTATTGGGAAGATGGGTTGCAATGTAGATATTTTATTTAGGGCTGAACATTCTGCACCCTCCTGCTCTCTGTACCTCAACTAGTTTTGGATCTCTGTTTTGATTGTCATCTACTACAATCAGAAGCTTCTCTGGTAAGAGTCAAAAGATAGATATATAACATATGGTTATAATGATAAGACATAGCAGTAGGTTCCCCATTTGGGCATATGATTTGTCTAGATATAGGTTCTTGGCCCCAAGGTTTGAGTTTCATTTTGTGGAGTGTGACTTAAATACGTTTAAAAATGGTTGGTTACTTCTATGATGTTTGTGCCACTGTTGCACTAGTGGGCATGTTTTGCTACATTATTCATTATTGAAGCCCAGAGAGTTCACAGATGGTAAGATTTCTCTGGTGGTGTACATGGTACCTTTCAGCACTGTGAAAGCTAGCCAGGAGTGATGCAGTTGTGAGGTGAGTACCAACTTGATTTCCCCCTTGTTCTGTGATTCCAATATGTGTTGTCTTCAGCAATAGGGTCTTACCATGAAGTTTTGGAAGGTAACCAAGAGAATGTTCAATAGCCTGTAATGTTTGGAAGTCTGTGGGACCTCATGGGCAACACTTCTAAAGAAGTAATTCATTCCTGGCACTGGAGTTTTTGTTCATTAGCATGTAGTTTCTATTAGCGTCATTGTCACCTCATTTATGGTAACTCCGTTTTAATTCTCTATGTCTCTCTCTCTCTGTCTCTGTCTCTCTCTTTCTATCTCTGTGTGTGTGTTTAAAAGTTTCTACAGTAGTAGGTTTCTATATGTTTTGTGCAAGATCTTTTATGTTATTTATCCCTTCCTGTGTTCCTTCTTCTACTCTGCCCTCCGTGCTCCAACCAAATTAAATTTTCCTATTTATTATTTCTCTTTTGTTCTTTATGCCACTGTGATCTATCTCCCCTCTCTGGAAAGATTCCCTAACCCCTGACATGGCCACTTAGTAATTTCCTGACTTGTGTAAATATTCTAAATGAAACATACATATTTGAAAATCTAAAGTTAACATCCACAAATGAGAGAAAATATGTGATTTTTGTCTTTCTGGATCTGAGTTATTGACTCAGAATTATTGTTTCCTACTCCATCCATTTACCTATGAACTTCATAACTTTGTTTTTCTTAATAGCTGGATAATGTTCCATTGTGTATATACTACATAGTGTCTCATCATGTTTTAAATTCAGTTGAGCATGCCAGTGTCTGGTAAGATTGAGCATGGCAAGCTACCCTTGTTTTGGCTACTTTGCATCCACTTCCTCCAGGGCAAGGGCATCATCATACTGTTCTTACCTTTGTTTCCTGAAGTTTCCATATCTGTGTGACTGAAGTACTTTTGCCTAAGCATTGGCTCTTTGTAATATATTCATTTCCAATCCTCTAAGGGATTAGTAAATGCTTGCTTGTATAGAATCTCCCTTCTGTAGTTTACTAAATGCTCCCACTTCCTCAACACATAGATTTTCTTGGGTCCTTTTTCCTATCTTCTACAGCATTCAGCATGCTGTAACTTTTTATTTATAGACACTATGAGGGCAAGGTCTGTAGAGTTTTCCTCACTGCTATAAATCACTCCTGCCATAATGTCTGGTGATGATAAGCACTAGATAGATATTTATGAAAGAATTAACTAATTTCAGTTATACTGTTAATTTTTAATGTAAGATTAGTAAGTGTTATTTGAGAAATAGAATTTGATTGAGATTTCACAGAATAATTTGTTACTGAAGCTTTAAGGACTGAAGCCAGATATATTCAGCCCAATTTCTTGCTATCCCTTTTCTCTTGTGCTCATGTAAAGATTAGAATAAATCTTTAACATTAACCACCCCATGTGCCCTTCCTTTAGTTGCATAATTAGAGGTATAATGTGTGTATAATAGTTTAAAAATGCTTCATTGTTCCTAATACAATTTTTCTCTTCTGTGTATATATCATACACACACACACACACATATGTATGTAGAACCATTTAGAAATACTCATTCATTTAGTGGTCAAAGTAGGAATCAGGTATCCTCCTGCATCCCTTTCTATCTTGTATTCTGAGAGAGGGTCTTTTACTAAATCCACAGCCTGCTGTTTGGCTTGGTTGGATTGCCAAATAGATCACAGGACCTCTGTCTCCACTCCACCAACACTGAGGTTACAGGCCTGTATATTCTTTCTTTGCTTTTACATGGGTGTTAGGGATTTGAATTCAGGTCCTTCCCCTTTTGACAGCAAGTGCTCATATCTTCCAAGACATCTCCCCAACTCTATTTCTTTATGTTAAAAAAAATCCAGAAAACCACACAAAGTTGACCTTAGATACAGAGATAAACTAGGCATGTTCTCACCTGAGGGAGAGTGTAAAAACAAAACTAATTGCTGTTCTTCAAGTTTTGAAATTCATGCACAAGATTTTTATCGTGTTGTGTGTTCTCTCTCTGAGGTTCTGTGTGATCATAAATGTGTGATAGTCATTACAATATCAAAGCTCAATGAACACATGGTCTTGTTTATATTAGGCAGGAAAATTGAATTGCATCAAGTCATCTTAAATGGTGAAAGGAAAGATGAACTTGGAGTGGAAGCTGGTCGCCATACCACTCTATAACAACGTTATTTCATCACTCAAACCACCTGTGTTCTTGCTCATTAGTGCATATGAACTCTTACAGAGCAAAGTGCATAGAAATACAGGTTGGGATAAGCTTGCACTAAAATGACTACCTCCATCAAATATATCAATATCCTGTGATAGGTCAAAGTATGTAACATGCATATTCTTCACACAAACTGGACTGATATGTTAAAATTTGCATAAATACACTTCTGGACCTTGGAAAAACCAATAATTCTCATTTTCTGCAAAAGTGCAGGTTGCTTGATGGTGAGTATTGTGCTTCAGCTGTCAGCTCTAACAGTTTAGGACAGGTTTGCTTAGTTTGTACATCCGTGACTTGATTCCCTTCTTTCCTCATCTGCTCTTTTCACCTTCTACGATTGGCTTATTTTGGTTAAATGGTACAAACATTGAGAAATAGTTATTGATGTTGGCACATGTTCCACAGTCCCCTGTGGCCTTTCTCCTCGTTACCCCACTTGACACTCCTCTCACAGTCCTTCTGTCATCCTCACCAAACCATCCTCCTTTCCAACATCTGGCCACTGCTTTTCCCATAGCAGATGCCGTGGCTACACCTTGGATATCATTAGCAAGTTAAATGCTGAATACCACATCTTGGATTGTGGCCTCATGAGTCATTTGCCTGTTGAGCAAGGTGTGTCCAATGTTGGAAAGAAATCACAGCAAGGTCTACACCAGAGTGCCAACAAGTTTTCAAATGGGGTTGCCACACCTAAACCTAAAGCATTTTTTCAACAGTTAAGATTAAGAGTAATTAACATTTAATATAAGCATTGCTTGTTTGTTCTTTAAGTTTCCATGAAAACTAGCATTGAGCCTGTGTGTTCGTGCCTATGTTAACCTTGGTCTTTTAGACATTACTCTTCGTTGGATCTGTCCTTTCTCACCAGAGAATTAAAGAAAGCATATTAACTGCTTTTTATAGGAAGCAACGATATTCTGTAAAGGTTATGATCTCATTGCACAGCATTAGCATTGCGCCCCCTTAATCATCACACAGGAAAGACTTATTTGGATCATGAAGACGAACTCAACGCCATTGCTTTATATGACCTAGTTTTATATTAGGATATCCCTAAGCTGGATATTCCTTTTCAAAACTGTTGCTAGGATGTGCATTCTTCAGTGGTGTGCCTTTCCTGTTGCTGTTTCGCTTCAGCACTAAAGACATGCTTTGCTATTGGACTTATAAGGGAGGACAATAGTGCTCAACTTTTACTTTTTATCATTTACTCACCCTTTTGTAAAGATAATCAGATTTTCAGATTTTTATATATTCTTCAGTGAGAATTTATGATTTGCATTTGGTGTTAGTAACTACCCATGTGATTGAGAGCCTATATAGTATAATAAAGCTAAGTGGAGCCATAATAGTCTTTGAGTTATACATATATATATATAATAGATATTTATTTTATTGTGTGTGTGTATGCCTATATAGACCAGAAGAGGTGTTGAGTTTCCCAGACATGGAGTATAGGCTGTTTTGACTTGCACCATACAATTGCTGGCAACTAGATTCGTTATCTCTATAAAAGCAGCTAAGCCTCTTAACTGTTAAGTCATCTCTTCATCCCCATGTGATACTATTTGTTTAATATGACAGTAGTTGTCTTGAGTCAAAAAGGTAAGGCTACATATTAGAAAGGAAGCCTGTGGAGAGCAAAGGTGTGCACTGTCTCCCCTTGTACACTCAAGCAGGGTCGTTCTTTAGTTGAGATCATGCATGCTCACTACAGCTGTCAAACCTTCCCCACCCCAGTGCTCACTACAAATTCTAGTCCTGCTGATTAGTGTGAGCTCACAATATTGACACTTTATAGTAGTTGTTATCAATCCCTGCTCCCAAGAGATCTCTTTTATTGATCTTGATTATGTATCTGTTTTTACATAGTCTAAGATGGAATTAACTATTTTAACTGCAGGAAACCAATCAGCCAATCAAGATAAATTTAAGTGTTTTATCTTTTTTTCTATTTTTTAAAAATTTCGTTCCATGCCAAGTTGTTGAAATACATACAGTCGAGTATGTGTATGTCTTTCACATTCTGTCTCCTGTCTCTGTTCCTCTGTGCTATGGGACCATGCTATGACAGTGTGTCCTTCCTGTCTGGATGGACTTTTACCTTTGAACTTATTGCTTGTGTTTGTGGCTCACCAGCTACCAGTTCAGCATCTTTGGCAAGGCACAAACTCTGTGCCTCGATTTGCTCATATGTTAATTAGGGAAAGGGGCATTTCAAAGGGAAGGACAATAGAATGAAAATATGAAAGACTTAGGATAATGCAAGAGGTTCTTCACAACTGTTAACTATTGTATTTGTTAGTATGACGCTTTCACAGCCCTCTACTGACACTCGTTCATGGTCAGATTCCTGGAATGATAGTTTCTAAAGCATAGAACAGGCGGATCTTCAGTTTTACTGAAAATTATCCCCTGCAGATATTGCCCGAAGCTACTCTGTAAGGTGTTAGTGTCATATGAATTCCCCCTTTCCTTCACCTTTGCCAGCACTCTGTATCTGTAGGCTGTTAATTACTTTCACTGTGTGATATCTCCCTGCTATTTTAATTTTCATTCTCTGATAAAGAGTAAAGCTGAAAAAAGCTTTTTTAAAATGGCTTTCTGGAGATGGACAAATAACAGACTTTCTTACAAACAAATGAGTACTCCTGGAGATGAAATTAAAATGTAAAGAAACTCAATTTTATCCTCCAGCAGGAAGGACAAGGAGACAGTGAAAGACAGAGGTTTAGCTTCAGTAATCTTATATTTCTTTAAACGCCCCCAGTTTAAAACACGCATTCAAGTAATACTATACAAACTGAGATGAATATATTTATGCGTTTAAGAATATGTGTGTGTGTATTTGTAAGTATGTAACAATAGTTAGTGAAAAATGAGGCCATGGTTTTGAAAGTGAGAAAAAGGGATATAGAGGAAGATTTGAAGGGAAAAAAAGGAAGAGAAAAATGATATAATTTAAAAAAATAAAAGAAATAATTTAAAAATTTTTGTTGTTTTAGGCACCTTCAGAAGAAAAAAATGTAGTTTTTAAATTGAAATATGCAAGTAGCTACTTGAATATTACTTTTCCTTTTCAAAATTTAAGATTTTGTAAATTTTTAAGTAAATATAAATCTAAATTTTATCATGAATCCCAGATCCAGCCTTCTTTTTGATTAGGCATATCCCTGTGGCTGACTTGCCTCTTTTTCACTGTTTTCAAAATGCCTTCAGAGAAACCAGCAGTGGATACATGTCAATGAGCAGTTACCACCTGTCATGGGGAGAGCAACTCTCTGCTTGTTAGTAAACTACATCCAAGAAAGCCAGTATATGTATGTTACTTTATGGTCACAAATTGTTTATTGCAAGCATTTAGTTGTTAAAGTAGTGAAATTAAGATAATAATCCTATCCAGTTTATTTGGACAGATGTAGACAGGAAGGGGGGATTGCTTTTCCATGACTCACTGAGTAAAAGCAGTGCTGTTACAGTGAAAGCCTCACTTCAGATTCTGAATCATGTTCTTTCTTGGGCGTCACAGCTCGTGGAGATGCTGTTCCGTGGCAGTGAGCTCCAGCCTCCACCAGGAAGTAGTCACAATAGCGAATAGCCAGCCTTCCTCAGTAACTGCGCTGGCTGTGCTCTTGCGTTACATTCAGTAACAAATCACCTGGGAGAGCGAGAGCTTCATGATGAAATGGGCTCTGTGTCAGATGATTTGTCCCATGTGGAGCTCATGAAAGCTGCTCTGAGCGTGTTTGAGGGAGTGAATGAACTAAGTCCTCATGCTCACGAGGCTGGACGAATAAGACATTTTTAAGTTGTATTCCACCTGCTGCAAACTGATCAGGACAAGCATCTTAAGAAGTATCTGTGTATCAATAACACTTTCCTTTGGTGTAATGGAAAAGTACCTTGCTTCTCAATTTTTAGAATGATTTTTAAGATAGTATCACTCAATGAATGAAGCGATTTTTGTCAATACATGGAGGCAGATATCATCAACCCCAACCACTATTGATCATGAAGCCAGTTCCATGTGTCTATGCACTTTTTGATTTGGTTAGACATTGGTATACATGTAAAAATAATTAATATAGAATTATTATAATTAATATAGAAATCTTGATTATAACACGGCCAAATTATATATGTGATGACCTGAGCTATGTAACTTATCCTTAGTCTATATTAAAAAACTTGAAAATTAGAATTGCAAGTTATATTTATATACCAGGATTCTTTTTTAAAATTTATTAGATTTTTAAAAAAAATACCAATCCAAATTCCTGCTCCCTCCCCTCCTCCCATTCCCTCCACATACCCTCCCTCTCCATCCCCCTCTAATCCTAAGGGAGGGAAAGACACTTTGCTTTGTGGAAGGTCCAAGGTCCTCCCTACTACATCTAGGCTGAGCAAGGTATACATCCAAAGAGAATAGGATCCTATAAAGCCAGTACATGCAGTAGAGATAAATCCCAGTGCCACTGCCAGTGGTCCCTCAGTCTGCCCCAGCCATACAGCTGTCAACCACATTCAGAGGGACTACTTTGGTTCCATGCTTGTTCCTTTTCAGTCCAGCTGGAGTTGGTGAGCTCCCATTAGCTCAGGTGAACTGTTTCAGTGGATGAACCCTTCACGGTCATGACCTCTTTGCTCATATTCTCATTCCTTCTACTCTTCAGCTGGACTATGGGAGCTCAGTCAAGTGCTCCGATGTGGTTCTCTGCCTCTGTTTCCATCTGATGTTGGACGAAGTTTCCATGGTGATATTTAAGATAATCATCAGTCTGACTGCAGGGTAAGGTCAGTTCAGGCACCTTCTTCTCTATTGCTTAGGGTCTTAGCTGGGGTCATCCTGTGGATTCCTGGGAATTTTTCTAGAGCCAGGTTTTTTTTTTTTTTTGCTACTTTCAGAGAGTGGCATTGACTTTTTCATGAACTTAAGTTGTTAGTCCCAGGTCTATCCTGGACTTAGGTTGTTAGTCACAGGTCTAACCTGGACTTAAGTTCTTAGTCACAATTTTAGCCATCTCTTTTGCTTTGAAGTGTTTGTCTCTCAGTATTATAAGACTCCATAGGAATGTAAAAATCACCCTTTATTTTTTATTATTTTTATAGAACAAATTATATTTATTTGGGGAAGAAATCTGACTTTTCAGATATTCTTAGGTTTAAATTTTCCAAAATGGTAAAAATTATCTACTTTCTAATGATATTGGAGTAGAACATAATCAAAACAATTGGCCTCTTAATTTCTTATATACCAGATTAAAAATTCATCACCATTTAGACCTAGAAATTTGAAAATTAGGAAAATTGTGTAATAATCAGTTAAGCTTTTGAAATAGTTTCATATGTGTTCCATGCAAGAGCAAAGTATGCACATTTAAAATACATTTTGACATAAGCATCTGCCTTTGTGATTGCATTCTCTCTGCCATCATGAGGCGACTCTGATCCTCTCTAGTTCCTCACTCACATCTAGTCAGCAAGTCTTCTGCTTTCTGTGAGAAAGGTGACTGTTGTTGCTGGAACTCTATGTATGAATTTTTGCACACGCATGCACACATGTGTGTGCACACAAAACATACACACACATACATACACATGCACATACACACATACATACACACACCCCTTTTGCTTAAGTATATTGATATAGCAAGGACAACTTCAAACCGAGTTTCTTAAAGTGATACAAATTTCCCAATGATATTTATGTATTCACTCACATCTTTAAGAAATGTCTAAAACACAGTTTATGTTTGACTGTGGCCTTTAATCAAAGCTTAACAGGTGATGTTAGTGCCGGTAAGGTGTTAGAGAGAAGCATTGAAAGAATATGTTTGTATTAATCATCTATGGCTGCACAGTAAATGGCACCAAAATGTCACATCTTAAATGGTGAATATATATTGCATCATATAATGGAGAGGTGGAGACGCCAGGATAAGCTAGTGGGCAGTTTTGGCCTAGGCTGGGATATGTGTTCTTCCAGTGAGGGCTGGGATTGAATGGATGCTTGCCCATGCTATAAACTCCACAAATATTGACATTAAGGCTTACTTAGGGGATAATTTGTCAATGGTTTGAGTTTCTTGCTTGCTCTGTGGTCAGAAGGTCTCAGGGTCTTCTTCTCTGCCCTTTTGAAAGACAGTATTCTGTCCTGTCCAATGTCAGAGAATGTTGAGGCAGAGTGAACATGGGCATGAAAACAAAGTTCATTGTCCTCAAAGTCACATATCATCCCTTCCATATTCTTGTGATGTAGAACAGCTTGTTCTCCTCTTAGGAAATATGATGCGAGTTTCCCAGTAATCAGGAATCATTGGGCCATCTTAAAGAATGGCTATGAAGGTATGTTTGGTTATATGGTAAAACTATTTAGCATGTTTCGTACTCTTGTGAAATTAGCCCATAAAATCCATCCTAGAAGGATCTATGTAACTGCGAGATGATTACATAATAGTGTTACAAAAAATTAAATAATAGCTCTTCAAAGTACATTTTTGAACTCTTCTCAATAGCAGTTGAAAATAACCTTGTATTTTCTTTGAATGAATTGGATAATTTTTGAAGAAATTTTGTTTAATGTAAACTTAATTTTTGAGGTGCATTGAATTACTTATAAGATTTTCATATAAACAGAGAATAATCTTTATTGGTTATTTGTTCTGTTTTCAAAGAACTTGACTCTGTTGTTTACTCATGAGATCTACTCACAAGAAACCAACTGTGGCAGAAAACACCTGTAATCGCAAATTTGGGAGCCTGAGACAGGAGAATATTGACATTAAGGCTAGCCCAGGCTACAATGTAGTAAGACTATGTTTTAAATAATCAAAGAGAAATGATGACTCACAAGGATGAGTAACAAACATGAAATTAATATTTATTTTTCCAGACCTTAGAGTAGCACAGTATTGTCCATTTGAAGATTGTTATTATGATGTTCACACTCTTCAACATATTTCTAATATTCTAGGTATAAACATGTTTGAAAAATTAGTATTACTTTACAGTTGATATGAAGCGATATAAACAGGAGGATTTGGTGTAAAATTAAATCTACTTACACATTCAACATCTTTTGATACAATCTTAGAAAAGCTCAACTGTAGCTTAGTGCAAAACTCTAATACAGACTTAAAATATTAATAGATGTTCTCACAACTTAACTGTAGTGGATAAAATATTAATAGATGGGCTCACAACTTAACTGTAGTGGAGGGTGTTACTCAAAGTAAGCCAACCCCCAACACAAACAGTGCTAACTAAATTGAACACAGTATCAAAATTCCTTATACTTTGTTTGACACCATAGATTTGGGGCTATTCTTATGTTTTTGTTTTAATGTATCATTTGCTGTGTTTTAAAAATCAAAAACCTCTAACAGAAGTCCAGCTTTCTGATGTCATAAAGGTCTCCAGACAGCTTTATTAACTGAGTTCCCTATAATAGCTGTTCCTTCATGCTAAGAACAGACAACGTTTGGCCGGGACGTGTGCTCATCTATGCTTACACGCACCGGCTGACTGTCAGGGCAGTGCTGGCATCTGAGTATGAAGTCTTTCTTGCAAAAGAAGGATAGTTGGAATTAATGAGATAAGGGCAGGGATTTCTACCTAGTCTCCCTATTTTCCCCATAAGGAAAATTAAAACATGTTCAAATTTATGAAGACATAGATGTCTTTCATATTAAATCATTTAGTTTAGTTTCCCGAATACTATTTTTTCATCCTGCAGAATTTTGTGTCTTTATAAAAGACACCATTTTCCCTCAGTAAGTCTTCCAATAATTTTGATATTTTGTTATAGTTTCAATCATTCACTCTTGATATAGCTCTTCAAACTGAGCGCTATAGTCATCCCTACCTGTCCATGGCCATCTGCGCAAGGCAAAAGCATTGCCATCACTTGGTCCCATGGTGATGTGAGTAGCACAAACTAGCTCGAAGTCTATCCCACTTCCTGTCCTTCCTGTAAATAGTCATAGATGTGGTATACATCAGGGCAGTAGCTTTGCTTTAATGCTTGGTTAAGAAAGTGTCTAATGTCAAATTCAGTTAGTGAGATATGAGAATTAATATCAGTCAAATGTGCTGAATTCACCAGACATTTTGTGGTTTCATATTCCCAGCCCCATATTATCTCAGTTGCCTCTATTTTTTTTTTGCACCCAAGAACCTTTTCCTTAGGAATGAGTGAGTCGATTTGACTTTGTTTAGTTCATTTGCATATTTAACAGTTTCAATTGGTGACTGCTATGAATTGTAGCAGTTGAGCACTCCTTGTGTTTAGTGTGTGAGCTTTTTAAAATTAATACTTTGGCCCCTTCACATTGTCTGTGCTATTACTATGACCCCCCCCCCCCCAACACAAACTTTTTATTTCAGTGAGGCAAACGGGCTGGAGAGATGACCAGTGGTTAAGAGCATGCAAGACCTTTACAGAGGACCAGACTTTGTTTCCTAGCATGCACACTAGGAGGCTCATAAACTTCTGAGTCTCAGCTCTAAGGGATCTCATGATTTTTCTGGCCTCCAAGGGCAAAGAAATATACTTGCATTGCTCATATCAACATGAAGAAATAATATAGACAAAATGAAGTAAAATAAAGTATCTTTTCAATGAGATAAAACAGAGCTCAACGCATTGCCGTGTCATTGGTAATCAGTTGATGTCTATTAAAATACCCATTATTCTGACAATCTCATAGGTGAAATATGGCTCTGGGGCCTATTCTGGAATCCTGTGAACTCTCGCATACAATGGGTAGTTGCTTATTTTGTCTGTTTGTTGAAATGCATACTGCTTTATGTGTGTTAGGAAAGATGAGCAAGCTTCTGCTATCCATTTCCTCTTAGAGAATGTACGCACCTGCAAACATCAGCTGCTTCTGTGATTCTGAATGTTCACAGAGCAATGAACACATGTTCTTATTGTCTTCATGATGAATTATAACATAAGTTTGTTATGTTGTTATTTTTGTTCTGTAATCAGATAAGCAACTATTATTCCCATATATAAAATTATACAATTTTATATAATTCAGTTTAAGTAGAATTTAAGTAGAAAATTCGCCTGAGAGAGGACATGTGATTTAAAAGTACATGACCAGGTCTGTCCTGCATGAAATAACTGTTATCTGGGATTTTTGTCTGAGAATCATCAGAAAACCCAGGGCAACTAGTCATGGATCAAGGTCAGAGAATCTACGGGGCTGAATGTAGAGAAGCAGAACCAGACCCTAGAAGGTTTAATAGCTGATGGTAGTTTCTGTCCTATTCAACATGTGATATACATCATTGATACAGGTTTAGCTTGTGGGCAGGAGACTAACTGCAAGTATGCAGGTATCTGTATAGGAGGAATTAGGAGGAAAGGTAAGAGACCTTGCACAGATTCATGTAAAAGGTGATGGTAGTTTGAACCAGGGTGTTTGCAGTGGGACAGGAGGTTCGGGTTTGCAGCATATTCTGAGATAACGCAGACAGCATGTGTCAATGGGTCTGATATACATGGTAAACAAAGACAAGTCTGACAAGTCCTAGCTTGAATCTTGAGTCACTTCACCTTTGATTTACCCCCAATATACAAATTATAGAGTTATTTCTATTTTAAGAATTCCTCTTTATTTAATTCCCCTATAATTATGTTGTTTTCCATTATTTTTTCTCTTTCTCTCTCATCATCTCTCCATGGACGGTTGCAGATTATACCTCTTTCGTGAACTTTCTACCAGATGTTGTCATCCTTGTTCTTTCACCAAACTTCTCTGATTGAGCAAAGACCAGACTCTTGCCACATAGTTTAATCAGGTGCAGGGAAGTGCCGAGAGCTTGCTGGCCCAGTGCAGGCAGACCCACCGCCTCCTCAGTACCCTGTGCTAAATCTTTGTTACAGAAAGACTGTGGCCTCCATGGTAGTAATATGTTCTTCTACAAGTCTCAACTCCATTTTCCATCTGTATGAGTAGTGTCTGTCTTCGGTGTTTAGTTCCTGGAGGCCAATTAATGATATATATTTAAAATAAATATTTTAAATGACACTAACTTTTTTTATTCCAATGTAGTCACTGTGTTCAATATGAATTTTCATCACCTTTTACCAGTAAGTGGGTTCTTCTTATTTCATTTTTAAAGGAACAACAGAGTATTATTCTAAACACCTGGCCATTTCACAGCAGCACAATCTGCCTTCTGTGGTGGTGCTGGCCTCTTTACCACTCTATAGTCTCCACTATACTGACATCCTACCTTGTCATTCCACCACCCACACCATATTCCCCCATGCTAGAAAGCCACGTCTGTGTTAGAGCCTGTGTGGGAAAGGACAGAAACCCTTTATTTTCAGAAATAATTGGCATTCTGCTGGAGCAACAGATCTAGAACTCTCATTTAGTTGACTTTAATATTGTTTTTATAAGCCATGTTTAGCAATGGGAATTAATTTCATTTGAGTATCACCATGGAATTTTGTAAAGCATCAATGATTTATTTGCCTTGTGTCTAAGATTAACCAAGTTAAGAATGGAAAAATCCTATTAGATCATAAGAGACCGATCCTTTCCCCAATGTGGGATTATGTGCTGAAGGGTATTTTCTAACCTTTGTTCTTTTTTAAAAAATAACATTCATTCTTCCTGTATTCCTCAGAAGATCTTACTCCAGATATTTCCATTACTGTAATATTACAGTACATTACTCATTGATTTTAGATGAAGACAAAGCCTTAATGTTTGTTTTATCCTGCACACTAAAGATGCTAATACAAGCATGTTTACTTCTTCAAAGAATAATTATACTATTCCTCCAGAAGTTTAAGTCACAATTGTCTTCCCCATTACTCGAGAAACATTAATTATTATTTTGGAATCATGCTATTTTGTTTGGATCATGCTCTGAACTCTTGGTCATTTGTGATATATTCTTTGCTTTATAGAGAAGTTAGAATGTACCTTCAGCCAGTGGGCAAGCCGATCAGAGTGAGTTTCCACAGTTTGGGTGTCAAAAAGGCAGGTTCAAAAATTGAGGATCCAAGGAGACATAAATAATTTGAATATAACAATAATAATAATAGTAGATGATGATAGCATCATATGTGATTTATGTTCTCCAGTGCCCTGTTGTTTATCTAGACCAGGTGAGAAGCTACAGGTGAATTCTGTCTGTGGGCTGTGGTCTTGGAAAACAGTGGAGATGAGCTGAATAGACAAAACACATCTGAGAAATCTGACTAGGAGACTGTCACTTCACCCTATGGCATGTCATTAGTCTTTTGGTCCCTGCCATCTTGACCTTAGCAGTAGATGCTCTTTATCGTGTTCCCAAAGAGTTCGCAAATTAAATGATGCTAAAAATAATAGCTAACTTTGAAAGCAGAAGAATAAACTCTGATATTGGATCCCCATAGTTTCCTAGTAACAGTCTGAATTTAAACAATTACTTAAATTAATAAATATTTTTTCCAAGGAACATTGTTTGAATCTACTGATTTGCTCTTTAAAAATTTAGCATGGCCCATCAGCATTTTCCAGATGATTTTTAAACTTCTTAATACAATTATATGCTTTCTCTTGGAGCTACTTTCCGGTCCCTCCTCCCACCTCTTCTTTCCAGCCTCAAACTCCAGGTGTTTCCTGGCACTCACCTCTGTGGAGTGGACTGTTCCAGGGAGAAGCTGCATCTTCTCCCTGTCTGTACTGGCTTCCCTTTGTGCAAACCATAGCTTGAGAGAGTGTTTGGTCCTCCACTTCCACTAGAAGTTTGGCAATGTTTCAGGATCAAATCTTTAGGAAATTAGATCTCATGGAACACGTTTGCTCATAGCCCTCCCCCATCATGAGGTTTTTGTTGGACTCAGACTGTACCTCAGAGCTAGAGCGCTGAGAATGCAAAGGGACCAGAGTTCAATTCCCACTGCTGAACAATAAAAAGGATGAGTGTTTTCTTGTAGATGTGGGTCAGGTCTCCGGGAACTGGATCAGTTCCCAAAAGAACACATTGTTGTAGTGAGTCTGCTTCCTCCCCTGAATCTCTCGTCTGCACATGCCTGACACCTATTGGGCATGTGTTCTTGTTCTCAGAAACGCAGTTCCTGATGCCATGCCAGTGGGCCACCCAAGCTGTGGGTTAAACAAACCTCTCTTCTTAGGGACTTCCCACCCTAAGGTACCTTTATGACCACAGAAACAGACTGAGACAATTCCCAGCCTAAAGTGGCTGGATGTCTCTGGACCTCATGAGGGATGGCTGAAATGCTTTCTATTCTTTGGGGATTTTTTTAAGACAGAGATGATGCTCTACTTATGTCTGTATTTGTCACTTCCTCTAGCACCTTCCACAGGGTCTGCTAGGTATGCAGCAATAGAAATATTCTACATGTTTATGGGGTCTACTAATAAATTAATAAATGAATGCCATGGTAATCCACCTACAGATAGATAGTCAGTGTAATAATGACCAGTGTCCAATATTTCTTATTCTGATCCTTCACATCTCACATAAGTGAGGAGATCTATATCTATAACTGTTGTATTTTGATTAGAAGCCTTTTCCATCACTATTACATTGAACTCAGTTTGAGTGGAGTTTGATTATAAAAATCTAAGGTAAATTATATGATATCATATAACTATATGCTATTTGCAGATATATTATTTTGTGCATTTGCCCAAGTAAAGAGTTATTGTTATCCTGAGGACAGTTGGGAATGTTTAAGAAGCATTTATTGTTAACATGTATAACATGAATTCATATCTCTGGGCAGTGGAAACCTGAGGAAAGTGACACATGATAATGTTAGAAACACAAAAAAACTGTCTGGGTGGTGGTAGCACATGTCTTTAATCCTCAAACAGGTGGATTGCTGAGTTCACGGCCAGCCAGGTCTACAGAGCAAGTTCTAAGACAGCCAGGCTACACAGAGAAACTCTGCCTTGAAAATCTGATAGATGGATGGACAGACAGACGGACAGAAAGGCAGGCAGACAGACAGATAGATAGGAAAAGAAACTAAGGAATGAAGAGAGAGAGAAAAAGAAAGAAAAGAAAGAAAAAGAAAGCAAGCTGTGTGCAGTTGCAATAAAAAGCTTAGAGGATATAATAATTAATTTAGAAATTTAGGGAATGATACACTGAGATTATTAAAAAGGGACTAGGGAAAGAGGCAGGACTCTAGTGGGGTTTTAGTGACGACAGGGACAGGATACCCCAGTAAAGCGGTGCATCTCGGCAATGTACAGGTTAAAGAGCCGTACTCTCCAGAGTAGGGAATATTTCTCAGGTCTCCACATGTCACTCTACCCTTTCTCTAGTCACTGCTGTTTGCCTGCTGCTTTGCACGGGGTCACAGTGACTGTCCTGGGAAAGCGTCCAGTAGGAAACCTGTGAGAAACTTCCTGGCTGTGACAGCAGTTTGCTGCAGTGTGGAATTGCTTTGTTACTTGGGTCTTACATCTGTTTCCTTGTCCCTTCACCAGCCGGTGCTAAAGTGCATCTCCGATTCCTGGCTCCTTGGCCTTTTGACCATTCTGAAAGCCTTGCCACTGTGCTCGCCCCTGGCCTGCACGATTTCTCTGCTTTTGATCTTCGAATGCCTGGGATCTGTAGGTTCTCATTTCTTCCAGGCGAGGGTCCAAGCTTCCTCGTCTTACTCCTGCTACCTGGGTTGATTTGTAGTTGGATTACTCTGCATCTACTGCTGGCCTACTGTGTGGATTACTGTGTACCTAGTGTTGACCCACTGTGTGGATTACTCTGTACCTAGTGCTGACCTACTGTGTGGATTACTCTATATCTAATGCTGACCCACTGTGTGGATTACTTTGCATCTACTGCTCTCCTACTGTGTGTTGATTACTCTGTACCTAGTGCTGGCCTACTGTGTGTGGATTACTCTGTACCTAGTGCTGGCCTACTGTGTGGATTACTCTATATCTAATGCTGACCTACTGTGTGGATTACTCTATATCTAATGCTGACCTACTGTGTGGATTACTCTATATCTACTGCTGACCCACTGTGTGGATTACTCTGCATCTACTGCTGACCTACTGCGTGGGTTACTCTGTTGGTGTGGGACAATGGTTTGTATCCTGTCAGTTATATTTTAAATACATGCTGATTGGCCACTAGTCAGGCAGGAAGTATAGGTGGGGTGACCAGGCAGGAAGTAGAGGCGGGAGAATGAGAAAAGGAGAATTCTGGGAAGAGGACACAGTCCTCAGTGTGACCCAGCTGCAAAAGAAGCAAGATGTGACTGCCTTGTCAAAAAAGATACCAAGCCACAAGGCAAACATAGACAAGAATAAAGGGCTAATATAAGTTATAAAAGTTAATAAGAAGCCTGAGCTAATGGGCCAATCAGTTTATAGTTAATGTAAACCTCTGTGTGATTTCTTTGGGACTTAATGACTGTAGGTACCAGGCAGGACAGAAACCTCTGGGCAACACTCTAGGTTCTTTGTGCTGGTTTACTGTGTGATTACTGTGTACTTAGTGCTGACCTACTATGTGAATTACTCTGTACCTAGTGCTGACCTACTGTGTGGGTTACTCTGTACCTAGTGCTGACCTACTGTATGAATTACTCTGTATCTAGTGCTGACCTACTGTGTGAATTACTCTGTACCTAGTGCTGACCTACTGTGTGAATTACTCTATACCTAGTGCTGACCTACTGTGTGATTTACTCTGTACCTAGTGCTGGCCTACTGTGTGGGTTACTGTGTACCTAGTGCTGACCTACTGTGTGAATTACTCTGTTTCTACTGCTGACCTACTGTGTGGGTTACTCTGTTTCTACTGCTGACCTACTGCACTGACAGCATTACAAACCAAGCCATTACAATCTCAGTATCTGCTCAGCTTCCTGTTTTGTGCTATCAACTGCTTTGCTTGATCTAAAACATTCACTGTGGGTACTAAAAATATCTGTAAGAATACAAAAAGAAATTAGATAAAACTGGACTGGACTGGAAAGCATCCAGAAAAGGTTGAAGTTTGCATTTTATTCTTTATATTGGTGATCCTCAAAATGAATAATTTAGGTTCAAAACTAAATAAGGTGATTCACAAGAAAATGGAAAGTTATTATAATGATGAGTCAATGTGTTCAAATTTCAGAAAAATATTTCACTTAAGATGCAAAGGAAGTGAAATGTATTAAAATACCAGTATTTAAATTATGAACTGACCCAACTTACTCTTAATGCCAGAAGGCCACATGCTGAGTTGGTCATAGACTTTGGTAAGGAGCTAATTCATGGCCTGGTAGGGTCAACCGTGAGGATGCTGTTGTTCATTTCCAGCATTTGTGCAGTTACAGTTTATGTGTGCTCAGTTTTGCAAGTAACATTTCTAGCTTTATCTAAAACAACACTCAAAGAACAGACTTTTACATTAAGAAAATCTCCACCCAGAAGCTAGAATTGAAGCTGCCACTCAGAATGCCATCATGAGGTGGAACTTGTACTTCTAGACCCAAGAACAGTTCTTCAATGCAGCTTGAGCAAAAGGGCAATGGTATTTTAATGAGGTACAAACAAAATTATTTTTTGTAATTCCCAAAGAGACTGTCAGAAATATCAGTATATCCAAATGCCTTGGACAAAGAATCTCACCATTAGTGCATATCCTATGTATAAGCACCAGGTGTATCTTGATTACCTGACCATTGATATGCACGGGTTGTGCTAATTTCACATTTACCCTTTCAAGTTACCATACTGAGATACCTATGTAAATATTACATTATCTATGCAAACAATATCCACATTTGACCAAATGATCAAAAATATTTTAGTGGCCAAGATATTTCTATAGTTATGTAGTTGAAAATTTTTAGAGCACAGATAATTCTTGCACTGGGTAGTTTCCATATGTGAATGACAAGACGTGTTTAGAGTTTTTTGAAGTATAACCTGAGGAAGCTAATGAAAGAATTGTATTTATTCATGATTAGATTCTTGCTTGAACGAACGACCTACTAAGCTTTCTAGTGTAAAAAGGTCTAGTGGCTATTTCCTCAACATACTGGGCGTGACTGGAGGTGGATGAAGTCAGTTGTCATTGCTAAAGGAGACACACACACTCACAGCACTCTCACGCACGCTTGTCTTACACTCACGAGGCACACATCTCATGCCTTTGTCCCTAATAACAAGAATAAGATTTGCCCCTATTCTACCTACGTAGAAATTTTACTTCTCACCAGCACTGCACTGTAACAGTCTCTCTTTACAAGGACAATAGTTCCTTATCGGCGTTTCCATCTACTTCCAGGACAGCTTGATTTATGTATTTGAACTTGGTAATTACAACAAGAGAGAAGAAGAACATTGACTTGTCTGAATGATCATAATTCATTTGTTTTAAGCATAGTGTTCAATTAATATTTTTTCTGCCCATTCTACAAATAAACTAATAAGGAAGTGTTACCAGAGAACTCAGAATCTCAACACAGGGGGCGCTTCACCCAGAGCGTGTGAGAGCTGCAAATCCTTGGAGCTCTTTTAAGTGAAGTTCTTTAGCAAGGAGGGGTGGGCAGAAGAACGAGAATTCTACTTTCACCTTAGCTCCGTTCTTTACTGCATTGACAAATGCTGACCCTTGTGAACAGACAACCAGGCATGTAGCTTTTGGACCCTTTCGTATTCTGCAAACATTAGGATGTAGCTCTGTAGCTCCTGGTCTGACCCATTCAGACCTCACATGCTGAGCCCGTGATCATTCATATTGACTTACACAGCGTTCATTAAAGGTGCAATCTGGGTTCCTTTCCTTTGTAGGTCCCTGGAAACTAAGACCTTGTGTGGCTGGTTTGCATGGAAAGAAAATGAAGTTTGTTTTCTTCTGATGGTAATTTTCATAAGTATAAACTCTACAAAATGAGCCACACAAAATTAGACTTTGAAACATTCATTTGAGTTTATTTAAAATAAGGACTTTTAAACTTTAAATTTTAATATAATTTTTACAAACGTGTCCTTTTCCTGTATTTATTTTGGCTTCCACTATCTTACCTTCCTACTTCTCTGAATGTTTATAAACTTTTGAAATCAGAAACAATGTCATAGACTTTCCCTCTTGTCCTCCCAGGAAGTTGATTAAAATAGTCCTGGTCCCACAGTGTCTTCTCGTAGCTCAGAGGGAGGACAGATTGTACATAGGACATGCAGGAATAGCTGCAGCATCTGCTGCCTGCCAGGAACACAACAGTCAGAGTACAGTCTTTGCTGTAGGCAACTGATTTCAGGAGCCCGAAACACACACTGAAACATTAAACGTGAGTGTAGACATGCTTCCTAAGGGAAGCTGCAGGGCATGGCGTTCTGCCTCTGCAGTGCACAACCGTGGGAATGGGGTGTTTGAGACGGTGGCAAATGGCCAGTACTGGGAGCAGAACACAGTCGAACGGGTGCATTGCCAATGGCGGAAGAGGCAGGAGGCGGCTTAAGGAAGATGCGCAGCAGATAGCTTGAGTGGTGCCAGTGAAGGGTCTCTATCTCCACTTTTCCTTTTCTCAAACTTGATGAAGTCCACTTCTCTACTCTGCGTTGTCCGTATTTCCTTCTCTACAGTGGAGATTTGGTTCTCCAGTGGTGGGACATGAAATAAACATTTACCCTTCATGTCTGCAGCACATGGAAAACAAAGCTAGACAAAGGTAGACCTTGAAAACGCTTGTCTAGATTGAAGCCAATGAGAACAATTGTTGTGAAACGACCTAGAATAAAGAGGACTCTTCCTACCCTGGAACTTGAGTGTTTCATAATAATAACAAATCATCAGCGATCACGTTAATTGCTTGTCCACCAGGCACTGATGTAAACATAAACTTATTTAATTACCACAACTGCACTAGGAGTTAGCGGGTGCTAGTGTCACTTTTCACATAAAGACCCTGAGGCAGAAGTTACCTTTCTAAAAGCTAAAAGCCTCTTTTTTCCACTGTTTAAGGAATTTTTATTAAAGCAAGAATTTTATAATCCAAATTACGTTGCCTTGCTTAGTTATCAGTTCTGCTACTTAAAACAGAACTGACATCCCGAGCTATTCCACGGTAAAGAATTACAAAATTAAATAAAGGAATGCTTTAAATTTTTGTACTTTACTGAAAATTCTTTTGCCAGGGTCTATAAAACATTGATTTGTTTTTATATTTTACTTTTTTTTATATTTCTAAAACCCTCTTAACCACTTGGTAGGTGGTTCTGCCTCAGTGCACATGCCTGGATGTTTGTCTCTGCCGATCTCTCAACCCTTTTCAGCGTTGATAAAAACTCACCAGGGGTGCTGACCATTTGTGTAAATGCTATGCCACACTGAGCCAGGGTTTTATGTTTTCCATGGATAACATGACCCCCAGGTAAACACGTTCTAGCTGAAGAAGATAGGGCTAATCTAGTCAGTGCCTTCCCAATGGTCAGGTGCTGGGGCGGGTGGGAGCAATACTCAGAACCTGTCCTGGCTTTGAAATAGAAGCCTAGCTTTTACACTATCTGTTCTTACTCAGCACAGAACCAACTGATACCAATAGTCCAAAGTGTAAGCTGTGTTTTCTGGGCTTTATTGAGCTTCTCTTGTATTAGCATCTGAAACTATTCTCTTTTGGAGGAGTACTTTCTTTGACTTGTAACCAATATGCAGCCAGGTAGTCTTACTAAAAGTTTGACTTTTAAAAGTGATATAGTACAAAATGTTTTTATTAATTAATTAATTAATTAAAGATTTCTGTCTCTTCCCCGCCACCGCCTCCCATTTCCCTCCCCCTTCCCCAATCTAGTCCCCCTCCCTCATCAGCCCAAAGAACAGTCAGGGTTCCCTGCCCTGTGGGAAGTCCAACAAAACATTCAGGAAATATGGGACACAATAAAAAGACCAAACCTAAGAATAATAGGAATAGAAGAAGGAGAAGAGTCACAGCTCAAAGGTCCAGAAAATATTTTTAACAAAATTATGGAAGAAAACTTTCCCAACATAAAGAAAGATATTCCTTTGAATATTCAAGAAGCATACAGAACACCAAACAGACTGGATCAAAGAAAAACATCCCCTCGCCATATAATAATCAAAGTACGAAATGTTTTAACTTAATGATTGATAAACACGTGGAGTTGCAGGATGCCAATGACAACTCTGCTAGGAATCTGATAATAATTAAGCCGAATAACAAAGTGCAAAGAGATACCTCTGCGTTCTATTTTTACTTTATTGCAGGGAATTTGGGTTTGGTGTGGGAACCTAGGTGTGCTCTCCTGAGAGCTAGCAGTGAGGTTATCACAACTCCCACGTCTTTTCCCATGGCTGTGTGGCTTTCTAAATATAATCACAAAGGACAAGCTTCCTTTCCCTGAAACTTCATTCTGAAATGAGCTTTAAGAGGGTCCTCAGGGAAAAACAGGGCCATGGAAAGTGGCTTTGAAGGTACATACACATATTTACTTTATGGAAAACACATTTGATTTCTTACTGTAATGTGCTACTTTTGCCTTGCCTCCGCAATGTGGATCTTTGCAGAATATTTTTCACCAAGGTAGGAATTTTAGGAACTTAGTAAAAACTTCTTACCATGCTTGACTTGACCCTGAAAATCAAACTGATTGACTGTTTGGGCAGTGTAAGGACTGTCCACATTTCTAAGGTTAGCTGAATAAACACACTTTTTAAATTTAAGTTTAAAAGATCTATTTATTTATTTTTATGTTTATTCTGCAATATATGAAGGTCAAAAGACATCTTGGAGAGGGTTTTCTCTTTCCACAATATAGGTCCCAGGAATCAAACTCAGGCCCTCCAGTTTGGTGGCAAGCTCCTTTCACCCCCGTGCTGTATTAACGGCTCCAGAACTGTTCTTAAGGGAAGCTATGCTTTGTGCCAACCACTTTCCAAATCGTTCATGGAAGCACTTCCAGTTAAACCTTAAACATACCTCTAGATGGGCCTGCTTTTAAAGATTATTAGACTGATTTTTATTAAATCTGAAAGGGTGTTCTTGTTGTTATGTGTCCAAGATTATGTATGTATTAAGTGCGAATATACTACTCAGGCCTAACTCCAGAGTAAGAGTTTCGGATTTTGTGCAGACTGAGATGTAGCTAACTATAAACCCACGCATGGTGACATATTGCTGTAACACAGCAGTCTCAGGAGGATGAGGTAGGAGGATCAAGGCCATCCTTGGCTGGAGGCCAGCTTGGCCTACTTTACCCCTCTGTCATAAATAAACAAGTTGTATAAAAATACATTGTTAAGAAAAAGTAATCTAAAGTTTTACCAACATTCTTTTGCTTAATAGTGGACCTTGATTAATAGCGATGTTTAATAGTGGACCTTGATTAATAGCGATGTTTAATAGTTGACCTTGATTAATAGCGATGTTTAATAGTTGACCTTGATTTATAGCGATGTTTAATAGTTGACCTTGATCTATAGCGATGTTTAATAGTGGACCTTGATCTATAGCGATGTTTAATAGTGGACCTTGATCTATAGCAATGTTTAATAGTGGACCTTGATCAATAGTGATGATGTTTTTCACTTATTTTTAGTTGCTAGCAGCTGCCACGTCCTGTTGGCTGCACTTGTATGTCACGTGACCACTGATAAGAACGTTAGGTCTACTGTCTGAATTTATTGAGACAGCAACAACCTGACAGCAGGAATCTCTGCTAACCTTCCCACAGCACCATGTGGGAATATATTTTAATTACCTTCAGGATCTCCTAGGAGCCCAGCATTCTTTGATAACACTAAGGTTTATGAGCGAAGAGGTTTTACATCTCTGCACAGGTGTTCCCCAAATCTGGAAGACGTGTGATGTTTGTGACAGTTTCCCTGTGGTTTCTACTTTTGGCTTTTAGAGATGAATGAAACAGATATGACCAGAATATGCTGTTTTTCTCACTGCTTTCTAGTTTCCCAATTTTCTGCAAAAACAGACTTTTTATAGTAATTATTAGTAGTAGTATGTGGCAATGGTTATATAGAAAATGCTTACTTAAATACAATTTATGAAACTTATTTTAAATTATAGTTTATATGGCATTATCATTGGTGAACAGTAATTAAAGTTAAAAATAACCAGTGGTCTGGTTTAGAGGAACTTGTTTGTTTACTGAAGCACTTGTGGATTTTGGCTTATGAACTCAGTAGCCATCTAACCTATGTCTGACTTACTAAGTACTAATTAATTACTTATTAATCTCTGCGCCCTTTGGTCAGAAGTCTGGGGGTGAGCCACCTGAACTGAGCGTGACAGGGTTAGTGACCTTGTTTGCTTTTCCTTTGTGTCTGAGACTAATCTCTTCGGGAAACTCAAAACATCCTTTCAAAAATTAACATTGGCTATGGGGTTGGTAGGAAACGGGATGGGTTCTAATCCCCTGACCTGTGTGCTGCAAGTGGGGGCTGCTGGGAACTGACTGGTGTTTGGAAGCTCCCCACCCCCAGAGGAATTCTCCAGGGAGGTAGAGCCCAGCTTTGGGTCCCTGGATTTTCCCTTGGGTAGTGGAATACATGGGCATGTCTCATCCTCAGATAAAGTACTGAGATAAGTGTCTTACGAACAACAGATTGGTGACTTTGGTTCATGAATTCATACTTAATTTGTGGAAACATGGAGGCACTGATGATAAGACTTGGGCTGTGTTTACCAAAACTATTTATTCATGCATTCTGGTCCTTGAAACAACAAAAAAAATCCATTTGGGGTAGCAAGGTCGGGCTGAAATGACTTGTTTCACAATGATAATTTTGTAAATGCCTGTGTTGGCGTGTGTGGGTCCCATTTCCCCATGTCCTGCTCCTGGGCCACACCTAAAGAAACCCACACATGCTAACACAGGCTTTAGGTGTGGCCCAGGAGCAGGCCATGGGAAATGGGAGAGGGTGAGATGTTTTGGTGGCTTGTTTGGATAGGATGCCATTGCCTCCATTGAATAGTCCTTGTCACTGTCCTCTCTCTTCTGTTATATCCATGGGATTCCCTCTTCCATCCCAGTAGGTTAATTGCTAGTAGGCACTATATTTAATAGGGCAGTGTTGATATTTTAAAACACGGATTAAATGTGGCAAATTTTAATTTCATTTGAAATGACACTTGGATAATTATATGACTTAATACTATTTAAAACGTAAAGATACTTTAAAATTTGTAGCATTATTATACTAATTGAAATTTAAAAGAAGCTTAACTTTTCTATAATCCTTCCAAAACTTGAGACAGTTGACAACCTATGTCAAGCGATTGGCAGATCTTGTGTGGCGAATCCCTAGTACTGAATTTCCAGGCTCTCTGCTGGCGATTCCATGTGCACGTGCTGAAGAAATATGTTCTATAAAGTTCCAAGCACACTGTAAATAGTATACCATCTTCAATTCTCATTCTAATTGATTTAACTTCATAACAAATGTCTTGCATACTTCTTTCTAGTTACATATTCCCTAAGTATGACTTGCTATTTGAGCATCATCATTTGTTAAAACTTTCCTACAGCATTGAATATTTAATTGTAAGTTGGTTGAAAACAGTGGTGCTGGAGACCTGAGCTTGCTGGGTCATTTCCAGAACAAACCATGGAGAGTGAACAAGCCTGCTGTTCCTAGCTGCCCCTTGTGTTCAGAATGAATGTAGCAAGTGCTGCCGTATTAAAAATCAAGTTTCTTCATCACAATAATCCTGGAGCGAGAATTATTATTTGCTAAACACAGTTTAAACCTTCATTATTTTCCAGGGTCTTAAAAATGAGGGTGACGGAATTCAGCAAATTGCTCTGTTTTCCATAGAACGAAGGCAATTCCTTGGGGACGGTCATAGTGGCACTCAGAGCACCACCTTTGTAATTATACAGACTGGCGATCACTCTGAATCAGTGCTAACGTTTTAAAAATGCGAACTCATCTCGAGATATAAAGGACAAAAATTAACTACCATGCTATGATAGCCATGTTACCAAAATACTTAAAATAATAATGGCTGCATAAATAGTAATAAAATAATAAATACTGCAGTGAATCCAAACAACAGTTGGCAATAAACAGCTGTAACCAACTACACTTTCCTAAAGTCTATGTGTCCTTGGTTTGAGAGAACCAGCTTTTTTGAGTATTCACCATTCGCTGTAGAAATCCTTACCAAGCCAAAACCAGTCTTTGTCTCACAAGTACCAAAATATCTAGATGTTCAGCAGTCTCCCTTCTGCCCCCTGATTCTTGTCTTGCTTGTATCAGCATCAGTGTTGCTGTTAACATGCAATTGAGCATTTCTGAAGTCCTTCCTTCAAGGAGTACTCTGTCTGCTTTGTATCATTTAATCTTCATCATAGCTCTTAGGGAGGGATATTTTACTGTTCCATTTTTCAGAAGTGGAAACAGACTGGAGGGGAAGTGCCACTCATTAGGAAACACGACACTGGATTTGAGGAGGTGTCTCGGATTCCCAGTTCTGAGCTCTAGCTCTGTACTGGAACCCTTGAGAAGGGTGGCTATGTCTGTTCTGCTGATGCAGTTCCAGTCAGAGTTGGGTCAGTCCAGTCCCACGGCAGGTGCTACTTCTGGGTGGAAGTCGTCCAGAGTTGCGGACACTTCTAGTTCTTACGATCAGACAGGAAACTTTTCTTCAGTTTCAGGAAGCCTGCAGTGTTTTTATGGCTGGCTGTGTCTATTCAACTAAACAAAAGCCTTATCCAGAGAGAAACGGTGTAACTATCTATTTCTCGGAACTTAGAACTGCTCTTATTGTCCTGGTAATTATTTCATCAGGTGAGTCTTCGAGTTCTTCTCTGTCATTTCCCCTTGCTTCCTCTATAGCTACAAGTCACTAAGCTCAATATGGGAAGTTTGTAGCAAAGATGAATGGAAACATTACAGACTTTGAATGGAGATAAAACTGTTGGATATATAGATCTGCCAGTTACTATTTTTCTAATTTTGTGCCCAAAGACACTTAGTATCCTTGTGCCTCAGTTTTCCTTTCTTTAGAACGTACATAATAAGCTTGCATGGTTGTTTTGTAATAAATAAGATCAGCGAATGTAAGTATATACTATATATGATAGTTTTACTACATCATAATACCATGCCTAGCACTGATCCAAGGGTAGAATCAACTGGGGCACTGAAGGAATGAAGCAATGACAGACAGATGGACAAATGGACAGAAAGTTGGGATCAGGTGCTCTGGGCCCTCTGCTGGGGAAACTTTTGGAGCCTGAAAGCTCAGTGTATTTATTATATACGTTTGAACAGAGAGGTAGAGTCACTATTCACGATGGGCATGGTCTATGGTATACAGCTGAATCAAGGAGACAGATTTAGCTAATCTAGTTAGGAGCAGTCTTCAGGCCCTAGACATGCAGTGGAGGAAGCTACGATGGATCTTCTGTGCACACAGTCAGCGTCCGACTCAGACGACAGGAAATCTTTGCCATTGCCACGTGACTGAGATGAGCGAACTTGACGTGGCAATGCATGTGTTGAGAGCAGACACTCACTTGGGACTTCACACACTCAGGGCTGCCTCTTTCCCTTCCCCCACCTCATGGTTTTTTCAGCCAGCCTTTCATATGTCTAACCTTGTATTCAGTTAACATATTTTACAAAGGTTCCTTATTTTGCCTCTGCTCATTTCAGGAAATCACAGTAAGTGTTCATGAGTCTAAGGTCTAAAGTGATGGTACTCCTTTTCTTAGCCTTCTGTGAAAGAACGTCAGATGTCCATAGACAGCACTTACCATTCCTGCCCTGTCTCATCGTAATGAAACAGGTGTGCTTCCTGAGATAATTACTGTCTCTTATTCTTATGTCCTATTAGCTCCTACAGACCACTTTCTCTTCTAGTGTATCTTTATACCACACTTTAAGCTTTTCAGAAAGTTTGTAATATTTTATTTTAGTAACTTATTTTAGGAGGTTGTGGCATCTATAACCCCAGCACTTCAGATTAAGGTTGGAGGATCGTTACCAGTTCAAAGCCAGCATGGGCTACAGAGTGAGCTACTGTCTAAAAAATATGACTTTGAAGCAGGCCCTTAAAGTTGTACACTATCTTCCAGTGCCCAGCTCTTGTTTGTGTGCTTGGATCTGTGGTTATGGGTTTCACAGACGTCTCCACTCGGCCTTGGTCTGCCAACTTTGCTGGGCAGCGATGCCAGCTCTTCAGTCCTGGACCATGCTGCCTTCCTGCAAGGCATCACTGCAAACTGCCTTCGACAAGCGTTAGAATGTTAGCTTCTGGGAACATTCCATTGCACAGACTTTTATGGAGTGGGGCCTTGAGGAAATCTCAAAAGGTCCATAGAATTACATATTGAACTTTGAAAACTAACTGGTATGATTTTTTTCACACCGAGGATTTTGTTGTTTTCTTGCTTTGTTTAATTTACTCACCTGACTGTAGCACGAATAATAAAAACCCAGAGACAGATAGATGTAGGGGTTAAAGCTGAAGATGAGAGAAGCAGAGCAAGCAGCCACTAGAGAGACCTTTCACCTCTACCAATGCTCAGACCGAAAGGGCAATCCTCAGCCTGCCTAGACTGCACTGTGTCTCCACCAAACCTCAGACTGCACACTCCAGTGAGTTCCTGTCTCCCCTTTATATTCCTCTCTCTGCCCAGCCATAGGCTCCTGTCTCCACCTCCCTAGTGCTGGGATTAAAGGTATGAGACTCCCAAACACTGGGATTAAAGGTGTGAGCCACCACCACCTGGATCTGTTTTGAGATCAGTTTTGCCAGGGTAGCCTTGACCTCACAGAGATCCATCTGCTTCTGTCTCTCAAGTCCTGGCATTAAAGGTGTGTACCACCACTTCCTGGCCTTTCATGACTTAGCTTTGCACTTTGGTCTTCAGGAAAACTTTATTTATTAAAATACAAATAAAGTATCACTAAACCTTTGCTCATCCTTTGTTTTCTGACTTTAGAAAGTATCGCAAGCTGTCTACCCTAGATATCAGGTCCAAACTTTGTTTTCTGGTATTTAACGTGTTCAGCTACTAACAGCATCCTTCTCAACCTCCATGTTAAGAACTGGGGCATGATAACAACTGCAGAACTGACTGGTGAGCCATCCCTATTTGTCCTGAGTCTGAACCTATTCCTATTTTGTTTTGTGCTTGCGTCTCAGTGGCATCTCCACCCTCATACACAGTGGGTGAAACAGGCCGTCTTCTGTTAGAGTGGGATCTGAGACTTCCGGATGAAATAGTCGAGTATACCTGCAGCTACCTTTGGTCTGTTACTACAGATCCAAATTATCTCTCAGGATTTACTTGCTTCGTGGACAGAAGCTCACCGTGTGTTCTGACTGGCCTTGGACATGTGATCCTCCTGTTTCAATCCCCTGAATGCTGGGATTGCAAAGATGTCTGACACTCATGGTCTTTGAATTAAGAGAAAACAATAACTGGAACCTCAAAATTAAAATCTGTCTTCCAAGCAGTGTGCTTTCTTGCTAAACTCACCATAGTTATGAGAATGAGGTGAGTTTCATTTGCCTGCGTGTATTCAATAATTGAATAAGGATAACAGTTCAAGATTCAAGCATTTGCATCACTAAGTAGGAAAACAGTTTAAAAATAGAATATTTCATGAGATTTTCTTAGTCTGTATTGTTACTATGACAAAATACCATGTATTTTATGTGGTTTTCGCATCTTTTAAAGAATATGGTTTTAAAATTTATAAATTTTTAATTCTTTGAGAATTTCAGACAGCATATTTTGATCGTGTTCACCCCCGCCCAGCTCCTCCTATATCTATCTCCACCCCCTTAGTGTCCTTTTTTTTTTTTTTTTTTAAGAACAATGAGTCCAATCTGTGCTGTCCCTGTCCTGTGGGGCCAGCAACTTGAGCAGGTTGACCCATCAGGAACCACACTCTTAAACTGTTGTGCATTCCCAGAAACCATCAATTGTCAGTAGATCTTCTTGGGAGTTCAAACACTATCTATTTCTCACATTTCCAAATGTTGGAAAAGTTCTACATCAAAGTGGTGGTGCCAGTCTGGTGAAGGCGTCTTTGTGTTTCGTCTGTGTTTTCTCTACCATGTCTTCACTGACTGTAGCTAAGGGATCTCTTTTTTTACCTTTGTCTAATGCCATTCATGAGCAGTGTGTCTCCAGTATGTTTTATGGAAAATGATTAACATTTTTAAAGCATTTTTGAAATGGGCCAAGTGCATCAAGGAATAGGTATTTAATCAGGTGAACTAGATCAGTTAAAACCCTGCTGTTTTCCTTGTTATAAGCAGTTACATTGTTTTCTGAAAAACAAATAACAGTGGAAATGTTAGAACATTTAGAACATAGATGCATTTGTTGAAAAGTAACCCATGTTTTCATACACTTTCCAAGTTTCTTCTTGTGGATATTGTTAGTGAGATGCTTCTTGGTAAATGGCACAATGAGTTTCCATTTCTTGCCTATTTTGATGCCATTTAGCATATCCTACCTTGAACTGTCTATATATCTATAGATAGATATGTTTTACCAGGTCAGTTATTTTAAAAGTGAGCATTCATGAGCACCCTTCTTGTCTTGTGAATAAAGCACACCCTCAGAAGATTGTGTATGGTCCTTCCTGCCCAGACAGAGGATTCCCTTATCCAGCACTGGGCATCTGTAATGTGTGTGTGCACTCCTGGGAATATGTCATATCATTTTTGTATGTTTGCATAAATGATATCACTGTGTGTTTATGGTCTGTGCCTATTTTGCTTCTTTGTCTGACATGGTTTCATGAGAACCCTCTCCCCTTTGTGTTTTGGTTTCCTGGAGCCTCGTCACCCTGGTCCTTCTTCTATTACTCACCACCTTGCCTAGGCATTCCCTGACTCATGTGGCCTTTTCATTCTACACTTGTTTGTCTCAAAACCTACTAAATACCTGCATCAGGATATCCTCACAAACCATAAACATTATTCTTAAAAATATGGGTTTATTCTCATCTCCCCTAACATGCAACTTCTGGTCTGCTGTTAAATTTAGGCTTCCTGGTAGTTTTAATCTTTTATAACTGCTACCATGTCCAAATTTTCCAGAAGCTAAAAGTCAAAGCAGAACTGTTGGAACATGAAAAATAATACATATATGTGATGACTATAACAAACCCGCACAGTTCTAGCTTGGCTTGGTTGGCTTGCTTCGGGTGTTTTCTCCTGCAGAAGTCTGAGGTGTGGGCTTCAGCTCACTGGACCGCTCTGCTCTGATAAACACTTCAGTGATTTAGAGCACCCTGTGTCCTTCATCTTCAAAAGCACACTGCGTGGTTGCCCTTATAGCTAGTGTCCAGGGCGCAGTGCCTCTTCAGGATCAAAAGAAGATTCTCAAACAAGAGCCAAATGGTTGTCTTCATTTGTAGTCACATTGTGCTGGATGCAAGGGTTCCGAGAGCCACGAGCTGTAAATGGGAAGTCCCCCTATGTCACAGCTCTACACCCCAGAAGCCCGAGAGAATGAACTTAAGTGCTGTTTCCTATGTCTGTCCCATATGTGGCTTCATTGAATAAGTTTCAGGACATACTGCTTTACTGCATTGAACTGCCATGGGCTTCACCAGCCTTTCCTTAAACAACTTCAAACCCCATCACCTTTTTCACTTATTTCTTCCAGGGTACCCCCTTGTAATATTTGAATTACCTTTCTACAATATTGTTGCTCTTTTATTTAATTTCAGGAAAATGAAAATATTGCTGGGCTTGCTGAACTTACTCTAAGGGTATTCTCCATGATACATGACATACGTGCACACAGCCATAACGTGATGAGGTTACAGTTCTGGCCACACCTTTAACACTAGGCCAGAAATCCTTCTCTTTGAATGTGCACTATCTCACTGTCGCTTTGTTACACAGTGTGCTGTTGTTATTTCCTTCTTTGTTTTTAAACTTCAAATCTTTCCATTTCTGTAAAACTCTTTCCTCTCTCTCTCCTCCCACAGTGTCTCTTTCTGTTCTCTTGTTGTTTTGAGACAAGGTCCTTATAGCTCATGCTAGCCTGAAATTCACTATGTAGCTCAGACTAGCCTGCAGCTCCCTAGGAACCATCCTCCTGATGCATCCAACCAAGTGTTTTGCCATGCTTAGGAGCTCTTTTTCCTCCTGTCCCGTGAAATTTTTGTACCTGCTAATAGCTTTCCTAACATACTCTCATCAAACCTTTATTCTTTGTTATGTGGTCGGCAGACCAGCAGATCTCTTTCCTCAGAAACCTGTCAGAAATACAGAATACTGGCCCCAACCTCACTTACTAAGTCAGCATCTACACATGTAATGAATGAATTCCCAAGGTCTCTAGCATTGCTGATGGCTCGGGCATTAGACTCAGCTTTTATCACACTAGTCTCTGTCTCTGTCTCTGTCTCTGTCTCTCTCTCTCTCTCTCTCTCTCTCTCTCTCTCTCTCTCTCTCTCTCATCACACTAGATGTAACCTTCTATAGGCTCTAAAGTTGCCAATGTGGGAACAGTATCTTGGAGTGCTCAAGTCTGTCCAAAAAGCATGTGCCATGGGCTCTTTCTTTATGTGTGTACTGAGTGATCTAATTTGTATTTTGTCATTCATTTTTTGGGCATATGCGATCAACAAAATCATATTTAGAATCTAAGTGCTTTCAGCCCTAAATAAATTGGCTTGTTTCCTCGAGAAATGGTCTTTCTGCCATCTAAGACCAGGGCCTTTTAAACATAGAAGTGTTACAATGCATATTTCACATAAGGCGATGGATTATTTGTAGTTTATGATCACAGTTTTTGGCACACCTATAAAGGATCCATTATATGAAAGACCATTTTCATAAGCAAATTCTATAAGTGAGATCTGTTTATAAGCGAGGATAAACCAGTTTAATGACAGAAGTTAACTCTGGATTTTAATATACATTGTAAAATTATACCAGAAGTTAGAAACTGCCCATGAAATCTATTTTAAAAGAATTTATTTAAAACGGTAAAAATCGATTCAAATATATAGTTCAGTATAAATATAAGGGTGGGGGTGGAGAGAAGGCATAGTAGTTAACAACACTGACTCTCCTCTCAGCCGACCAGGGTTCAGTTCCCAGCACCATCATGGTGGTTCACAACCATCTGTAGTTCTGGAGGATCTGATGCCTTCTTCAGACTGCTATGGGCGTGATGTGGTGCACACAAAAACATTCAGGTAAAATACTCATATGTACAAAATAAAATAAATATAAAAGGATGTGATGTAATATTCGTAAAGTGTAAATCTAAAGTTTTAATATAATGCATAAATTGTCATTTTCATTTTGTTATATATGATGATGCATATTTTTCTAAATAACTTTCAATCATCAGTTGGGTCAATATAGATTATGCTACATTGTATCTATTTAAGTTGCTAGCAACATATCAATAACTCTGTGTTTCTTCTTGTGCAGTGTTAAAAAATATTCTGATGATTGGGCAATGCAGAAAGCCTGAGAATTTTTCTTAAGCTACAGGGCAGTTACGTTAGAGCTTAAAGGAAAGCCTGAGGGCAGAAAGCTGCAAATGTCAGCAGCTGCCTAGAGTAGGAAAGTAAAGGAGAGAAGGGACAAATGGAAACTGTGTCACTTGAGTTGAAGCAGACTGGAGATCAGCCATGTAGTGTCAGGGGGGGGAACCAAAGCTTTCGAGAAAGGCTGAGGGAGCCCAAGGTGCTGGGGAAGGCAGCTCAGGACACAGAGGGATGACTAGCGAAAGGTATGCTTTTTACAGTAATTCCAAACAGCAGAGAGACTTCCTCAGAAGAATAGCTTTATTATATATAAGACTGATGAGACATAATTTTTAGGGAAACAATCTTTAGGCTGTTTGTTCATCTACATTCTGCTTTTACTAGATGAATTCAAAGAAGCTGATCTAAACTTAAAATATACATTGGTTTCCGCCTTCGATGCTGGTTTTCCATCTGAGTGCCCCGCCCTGTTAGGATCCTCTGTTGATTGTTTCTCTTCTTTAAGTTGTCTCGTCTGGAAAAGCTAGAGTGGAGGAACATGTGTGTTGCAGTACCATTTTGAGGGCAGAGATGAGACTTTTGCTAAAGCAACTTCTTGATCAAGTGTTCAGTTTTCCTTTTGGAAACACTGGTGCCAACATTTGCTTTGATTGCTGGTATAACAAAATGAACACCTTGTCAGAATCATGTGACGGGTCCTTTCTGAGAAGTCTGAATGCAGTGAATGGGAGGGCCAGCACCATTCCCTTCATCTACTCAATGACCAGGCTCCTATTCCCCAGGCCTCTAAAGTGCATATGGGCACATCCTCCAGTGTAGGGAGCCTCTGCAAATGCATTTTCATAGCTCAGTCCCCAACGTATTGTTCTCAGGAAGTTGGCATGTTCATATGGCTGTGTTTTAACTTCTCTTAATCTTTTAAAAGGGAAATAGATGCTACTTTTATTGCATCATTATGTTTTATTGCCTTAATCAATTTAGCATTGTTCTGACCTAACTGACCACATCTAATGGAAATGGGGGACATTGCAGTTTCAAGTCCAGAATTTAACCTGGATTTTAATGCAACTTCTCTCAAAATAGGAGTAAATTCATGAGTATATTCAATTCTATAAACACTTGTGGCACACTCTCCCATGGTCTTGCACTATGTTGGATCTGAGGAGGACTGTATTCGACTTTGAGAACACAGTAAACAGAGTGTCTTAGTGAAGATGTCAGTTTTCATCCATAGTGTGTGAATTTACACAGTGAAAGGTCAGAGAAGGGGCCTCTCCCTTCATCCCAGAGTGGATGACCCTGAGCTGGGCACTAGCGGATGACACTGTTGCTAGGTGAAGAATATTTGAGAACAAAGAGCATTGGTAAAAGAAGGCTGCAGGCAGAGCTTTTCATGTATACTGAAAAATAAAATTGAACATCAGCTTAAGATGCTGAAATGTGAAGCAAACTTTGAAGAGTGTGGGATGAGGCTGGTGTGATAAGAAGTACATTATTGGGAGCATGGTGAAGTCCTAGAGAGAGGTGGCATGGATGGAATGGATCATCTATCTAAAATGTCAGAATCTGAGAATGGATCTGTTTCATGTAATGGAGACATGTATTCTGTCAATTTTCTTTTCAACTTTCTTTTCTTAGTTCATGTCTCCATTTAACCCTCCAGTTGATGAACTTCTCTAGGTTAGATATTTGCTTTCTTCAAATTAATGACTGCTTCAAAATTCTCAAATCACTTACAGTCACCCAGTGTAAGGAAGAACCTTTTCGTTACTGTACTGATCCAACTGAAGCAGAAAGAGCAGACCTAAACAGACATGCAGGTGTGTCCGCCTTCCAGGCTCTTTGTTTCCATGATTTTCCTGCTTCACTTCTAGTTTATAATTTAACATATTTCCTAGATAATTAACTGAGAGAAATAGAAGCTCAGCTGGGTGTATGCTTGAAAATCCTTTTCTGTGTATTAAGACTGAGAGAAAGAGAAATTGGATTCATACAAATTTAGACACCTGAAATCTCAAAACCAATTTGAATACTTGGTGACTAAAATTGCCCCGTAGGGTCAGAGTGCCAAGCTGGCGTAACAGGGCTGTGAAGCCCGCCAGCTTCATGTTTTTCTTTATTCTTTGTTTTACTTTATTGTTTCATTTTACTTCCTCATAGAGCTGTAAATTTTCCACTGGCTAAAAGGGACTTTGCAGGCAGTTCAGTGGTGTTCAGCTTATTTTCCTTGTGGATAAATCCATGTGTAATTATTTTAGCAGGTGAGAGAATTCAAGGAAGTGGTGACTGGCTAGGAAATGAGTTTGCAAGGCTGTGACTTTTTTTCATTAATGGCATGATTTCCCAAGTATCCCATTTCATCTTCACGTAAAAGGTAATTTTCCATTTCCTCACGTCTATATAAGTTTGGCCACTAGACGGTACTCTTCCCAAAGGCTCTTTTCCCACAGCAGCAGGACTTTTCCCAGTAACCTTGCAGGCAAGTACTCACCTGGTTTTCTAAAAGTTTTCCATCTAGCCTATATTTTTTTTTTTGCTGATATAGTCGATTTATGTTTTTTATAGGCAAACAAACCAAACAACTTTAAAGTGTTTTCATTGATACCCATTTCTCCAGGTAATTTTGGGCAGAGATGCTTTACTTGTTAGAAAAAGCATTGCATCTCAAATGTCAGCTAGTCTCTTTATTCTTCTCATATGTAAAAACATGTAAATCTTGAGTATGTCGGTTGTGAATGATTGACAATATTAAGTCACAATTAAATGTAGTGCTACAGAAAGTAGACAATGATCTTTGTTAGGGAAAGCTTTCAGATTAAAAGTTCTCAGAGTGGTGTTAGTGTGTGCCATTCTGTGTGGTGATCTGTGCATGCGTGTGTGTGTGTGCGCATGTGCAAGTGTATGTGCGTGTGTTTGTGTGTTTATGTGTGCACATGTGTATGCATGTATGTATGTGTGTGAACATGTGTATGCATGTGGGTGTGTGAGGTAGGGGGATATGCAAAGATATGCATTGCATTGTTGCTGTTGTCAAGCACCACTACCAGAAGGATCTTAGGGAAGAGTTTATTTTAGCTTATGGATCCAGAGGGAGAACTTTTAGTGGTAAGCACACATGGCAGCAGGCAGCTGGAGCAGGATGCCAAGTGATCGCATCTGCAATCAGACACATAAAGTGAAGAATGCAAACTGGGAGTGGGGAGAGGCTGTAAACACTCAAAGCCCACATCTGAAGATGTGCGTCCTCCAGGAAGGCTACACCTCTTGAAGGTTCCACAGACTCCCCATCTGGAGATGATGTCTTCAAATACCCAAGCCTATGAGGCGCTTAGTCAGTTCCAACCCTCATACCCAAACAGACAGCAAAGGCAAGTGACTAAGAGGGCATTACTTTCAGTCGTCCGTGAAAATCAGTGCATCATCGCTGGCCACACAGTGCTATTTAATCCCATGTACATGATCTACAAACAAAATGAATCTGCATTCATTACTCATGCCAGAAATGATCAAACTTGTTCCGTTGGTTTGAGGTTTGTTCTTGCAGTCCAAACCTGAGTAGTTTCTATCCTTTGAAACCCATTTGTTACTTCCCTTCAGCCAATGGCAGTGTGCACAGAGACCCTTTAGTGGTGGCATTCATCCTGCTGGGGTGTAGTGAGGCAGGGATGTACACCAGCAGGGCTAAGTGTTGTGCAAAGGTAATGCTGCTGCCGGACAGGAATGAAGAAATGGAGACACTTTTTACAGGGATGCCAAAGGAAGTCTGAGAAAGTATCGCTCGAGGTCTGAAGGAAATGAGAAGAAAGCTACAGGTGAGCTCTGAAAGAGACTTCAGACGGAAAAGCAAGTACAGCCTAGAGGTTTATTCCTGGGACGTTAAAAGACCATGGTTTAGAGTGTAAGACAGAGCAATGACTGTAAAGTCAGCGAGGTGGGAGGGGACCTCAGAGTTCTCGCCCAGCAACACAGAATGCCAGCACATTCTCTGCAGAGGAATTGACCCATTAGGAGAACTCCGAAGGAAGCGTAGGCTGGATAGTGCATGGGTTAAGGGGAAACTAATATAAGTTGCTCTGTAGTTATCTAGACAAGAAATAATGGTTCTGCCTGAATTGAGGAGGTTTCGCTCTGTTAAGGTTCCTCGCTGATGGCAGCGTAGAGGATAATGCAAAATGCGTGTCAACTTGTGTTGAGGTCCCAATGACAGAACATGATGGCTCTGTCGGCCAACGCTTTCTGAAGCTGATTCATCCAGTTGCTCACATGAGTCACAACGTCTGTTCCACCAAAGCAATTCTGTAGCTCTGGTTATTCCGTGAGTTAGTGCACTGTTCTCCCAGTCTCTGTTGTCCAGTGTCAGCCACGCTACATCATTACGCGGTTCCATATATGTATTTTTTCCCTTTTGCCTGTACACCTAAGCTCAAGTCACAAGTATCTGGAGGTTCTCTGCAATCTTGTCTTTAATTGGATCTGTGGATTTGGCATTCAAAGCCCTCGCTGGTTCACTCGCTGGTTGCTTCCTGAAATTGCCCTTTAGTGAAAACGCTCTTGTGTTTTGTTTGGGGCCCTCTACCTGGAGTGCCTCTTCACTGGTTGAGGTGGGAATTGCAAGCAAAGCAGCAATCTGTGATTGATGTAAATATTGAACCATACCTCACAGAATGAGGCCAGTTCTGCTGGGGGATGGAGATAGTCTCAGCTTCTGCCATAGCTGTGCTGCGGTGTGTAGGATGCAGAACTCCGCACTGGGAGAGGTTGGAGCAGCTCTCACGCATAACCACAAAACTGCTGCTGCCTTTGTTACTCCAGAAAATGTCCTAGGAAATGCAGCCATGGGTCCCACCCACCTGGCCCCAGGCTCTCCAAATCTGCCTGTGCTCTGGGGAGCTAGCTGGAAGTCTCTCTTCTTTCTTTCCTCGCTTTTCTTCTTCTGCCTTGAAGTCTGCTTTAAGGTGGGTGTGTTTGCTCCTACTGGATGTTAGTCCGGAGCTTTGATGTGTTGGTTCTCTTCATTGTGCCTTCTGACTGATACCTTCCTGGGCAGTTAGTTAATTTCACTCAGAGGCCAGGTGGGTAGAGATGGAAAGGAAATTGAGGGGGGAAACCCCCTTGTTTAGTTCAGAACCTTGTAGTGTCACATAGCCTCTCAAGTCTGACAAATTGTACATGTCTTTTCAAGTCCGTCTTGCTTATCAGTTTTGTAAGCTGCTGGCATCTCTTGATCCCTTATATCATAGGAGATAAGTACTCTCCCTACACTCCCAAGCACTTTGTATGTGTCCTGTGTTCTGATTCATCACCTGGTATTAGATCACTTCCTCAAGAGTTGCTCCAGCTCTCAGATAGAGGGACATTGAGAGTACAGGAACACACTTCCCTTCTGTTTCCCCTGCTTTCTCTGTGATGGTGGCATTGCTATTGTGTGTCAATTGTTTTCTTTGGTCTGACTACCAAGCCTAAACATAATAAAATACGGACAGTTGGGGTTTTATGATCTGGAAGGCATGTCTCACCAACATGCAGTCTGGGGAATCCAAGATCAGCCCACTAGAAGGACAGATTTTGTTTGAGGCTTCTTTTCCTGGCTTGTAGCAGCCAGCATACCACTATGCTTTTCACACAACCTCTTTGTGCACACACACACACACACACACACACACACACACGAAGAGTCGAACAAGCCCCCTGCTGTGGTCAGCAGTTCCAGCATGAGTGCCTCACTCTCCTGACTTTTCTTGGGTGCTTTACTGTTAGAGTCCTTGGGCACTGGAGAGGTGGCGCAGTAGTTAAGAGTACTTATTGCTCTCGTGAGCACCTGTCTTAAGTTCACAGCACCCACAGCCCTTAGTGACTCCAGTCCCAGATGAGCCACTGTCTTCTCTGATGTCTGAGGGCTATGCACACACATGGTGCACATACATTTGCTCAGGCACACATACACATAACAAAGAATTTTTAAAAAGCATTCTGTATGTCTCAGTGTAGCGATAAGGCCACAGGAGAACAGATTTGAGACGGTTTCCCTCACTGGACTCCCGCCCAAAGTCACTATGTCACGATAATGCACCCTGGTGTTAAAACTGCACAATGTCAACAATACGAGACAAGCCTTCCATCCATAGCTTTCCTTTTCTTTTACTTTAATCTTTAGCATGCATAGTGGTTCTAATTATCTTCTATCGCAGTGAACATTGAACTACTAAGTGTATCCACTGGGGCAGGAAAACTTTCCCAGTCTTGTCAAAAATCCCCAAGGCATCGGAGCCACAACAGCAGGCATTTCGGTTGTTACCAAGTCAGAATCAATAATTCACATATCCTGTCATTTCTGTTTCAGTCTTTTCTGTATGAAGAAAATATCATCTTATTTTAAAATACTTCTATTGTTTTTAATTGTTTGTGCAAGGGGGCAGGTATGAGCTTGTGAGTGCATGCGTGTCGAGGCCAGAGGCACTGGATCCGGTGGAGCTGGAGTTACAGGTTGTTGTGAAGAGCCGGATGTGGGTCCTAGGAATGGAACTTGGCCGTCTACAGGAGCATGCACTCTTATTTGCTGAATCATCTCTTCAGCTTCCAGAAAATACTATTGTTTATCAATAGTGAAGTTGTTCAAAGAGAAGGACGAGTACTTCTGGGGCTTCGCACCCCCCCCACCCCGCCAGTCTCTTCATCCTTTGGCCCCTTGACACCCCTAGCTGATAGCAGCCAGCTAAGGGAAGTAGCTGGAAGCTACCTGTGTGACCTTTGCTCTCTAAGACAGGGGAGACGCTTGGTTTTACTTTTAGAACTTAAAGAAATTCCTCCTATTCATATG
>NC_022021.1:18038655-18090410 GCF_000317375.1 Microtus ochrogaster
AGAGAGAGAGAGAGAGAGAGAGAGAGAGAGAGAGAGAGAGAGAGAGAGAGAAGCAGGCAAGCAGCTCCACAGTGGAATTTAGTCCCATAGGACAAGAAATTACCAGGGCAGGAGAAAGGCAGTAGGAAAGAAATTAAAGATGGGTCCCTGATCATAGGTTTGTTGTTGCTCTTTAATTATGTCTGTGCCCATGACAAGTTTTGTTGTGACTTCAGTGCTCCCCGTGATTAGGGAGGTACTGAGAGTCTGCAGATGAGTGTCTCAGTGTCAGGACTGGAAGGCCAGCATTCTCAGAAGATGAATGTTAGTGCCAACCGGGATTACCTCTAATGCTTACTGAGTGTGAAGTTTTTCAGAGCTTTCTGATGGTCCTCTCCCTGGATGAAGCAAAGCAATCTGCATTTATAATGATTTCAGAGGGAACTGACTGAGCAGATGAGTCACTGTTTCTGTGCTGAGGAGCGGCAGCAACGTGTTGTTCCAAGCTCTTCTAGATCGAGAGCAATTGGATTCTGGGTTCATCATAGAACTAATTATTGCTGAATGGTTTTGATTTTTATCTTCAATCTAATTTTGCTAAAATCAGGTATTCTTTTTCTCTCTCTCTGTCACACATACACACACTCAAGTCTAAACATAAATCTATGTATCTGTTACTTTCAAGTTTATATGTCCAAAATTATTTATTCTTTATGATATTCTGAATGCCATCAGTTGAACCTCAGAAATCTTTATTAGTTTAAAAATATTTTTGAGAATTTCATATATTTGATCAGATTCATCTCCCCCTTCCTCAAGTCCTTCAAGATTCACCTACCTTCCTACCCATACAATTTTTATCTTCTTTCTTTTTTCTTTTTTTTTTTTTAATCCATGGAGTCCAATTTGGGTGAGCCAAATACCTCTAGGTGAGGAGCCAACCCCTGAAGCGTTCTGGAATTCCCAGTAGCTGCAGTTACTAGTAGTTCCTCAGCTAGGGCCGGGACTTCTTGTCAACCTCCTCCTCCATGCTGGGGTTCTATCTGGTCTGAGCATCCCTGTGTCTGGTGGGTGTTATGAGTTCAGGTGTGCACCTGCCCTCTTGTGTCTGGCTTACAGTCCCTGATCCTGGTGAGGAGAGCTGCGATGTAGATGTCTTGTTTAGAGCTAAGTTGTTCATCTTTCCCTGCAGGATGATTACTTAAGGTTTTACTCATTTTGTTGATATTTTAATGAATAAACTGATGGTTCTATTAACTGCCTTTTCTAGTAAACACTATCTTTTCTTCATATTTATTTGTCTACATTATATTTTTATCTTCTATTTACTTAGCTGATTGCATTTTTATTTCTTATTTTTAGTTTTGTTAGTACAATTTAGTCTATAAATCCATCTTTATTCATTACTATGTCTGCCTTGAATTTTTGGTATTTAATGTTTCCATTGTCATTTAATTCTACATACTTTATTTCATGCTTATTATTTTGAATTAATTTAGAAATGCATTAAAAAATTTAAAAATTTACCAGTTTTTTACTAATTTTGCTGTTGATTTCTAATAGTATTATGTTAAAATAAAGTATATCTGATTTATTTTTAAATTTTCTTTTAAAATTTTAGGTGGACTATAGTATTCAATTTTTGTAAGTATTTTCCATTAGTTTCTCAAATTATTCTGTCTTCAGAGCAGAGTCCTTGTGTTTTTATCTCCTCTACCCATGACTATCTCAGGGAGACAGTTGAAATCCTTGTTATTCCCTCCTCCCAATATCACAAAAGGTAGTGAAATATATTTGCAGAGTACATTGATAATAGTTCACGGGTAATGTTTTTGTATTCATGTGTGTGTGTGTGTGTGTAGGTATGTGTGCATGTACATGTGCAAATTGTGCACCTGAGGTCCACATGTGGTATCTTCCTCTATTGTTTTCCATCTTTCTATTCCCACTAAGGGTTGTTCTTTATGTCTGTGTGTATCTGTGTGGGCTACATACTATGTTGTACATGTGGATATCAAAGACAATTTTCAGGAATCAGTTTCCTCTTTCCAACCGTTGAGTCCCAGCAGCCAAAATCCATTGAGCCATCTCAACTGACCCAGGAGCTTAGTTTTTGCAGCAGGTTCACACTCACTGAGCTGGCTGGCCAGCAACACCTGGGACCCCTTTGTCTCTGCCTTCTCAGCTTTGATTACAGGCAAGCACTGCTGCAACCAGCTTTTTAAAGTGGGTACTGGAGATCAAACCTATGTCCTCACGCTTGCCTGGCAATCAGGTTTTCCAACTGATCTATGCCCCCAACTCCTGGTCTTATTTTTTCTCAGTGCTTTTTAAGATGTATATATTGTGTGATATTCTTATTACTAAGATATATATAGTTATATGGTACATCTCTTTTGTACTTTATTTTCAATCAGTATATGTTTAAATACAAATGATTTACAAAGAGGTTATAGCTTCTTTAATATTGATTGAGAATTACATAATGCACATAATGTATTTTGATAAAAGTGAACTAGCTCCCTGTTCTCTCCCATCCAGTTTCTTCACTATCAGTGCCACCATGATTCCTTCCCAATTTCACATGTTCTTCCCCTCCTGCCCTGTAAGCCCACTGAGGATGCTTGGTATTGCTGGCAGATACACAAGTACAACTGCCCTGTTGCATGTGGAGGATGCCTTCTTGCTGTAATCATCCACCATGCCTGCCTCTCACAATCTTTCTACACCCTCTTGCACTGTGGTCTTTGAACTCTGTGAAGAAGCCGTGTGATATAGACATCCATTTTCGGTATGAGCACTTGCGTTCTCTGCACGTTGACCAGTTGTGGGTCTCTCTGTTAATCACCACCTACTGCAAAAGGAAGCTTCTCTGATGAGGGCTGAGATGCAATAATCTATGGGTAAAACTGTTATTAGGTTTTACTTTTCTATCATTAAATCAAGTAGTGTCTGTGTTAGTTTAATCTTTTGGCATTCATTGTGCTAACTGATATTAGCTAAGCATCCACATTTTATGATTTTTATATTTCTTTTTTCACTTTTTACTTCTATTTGTTTTGTTGACTTAATTTTTTTCTTTAGTATCTTTCCTATGATCATTTTACAACTGTAGATCTTATTAATGTTCACTGATAAAACTTAACATATATATATATTAATTGCTAGAAATCTAGGAGCATTGCAGCTAGCAATTCTCTCCCTTCTTCTCCTACCTATTCAGTTTTCAGTAGCCATGATCATGGTGTTCATAGAACTTCCTTTTGTTACAAGAAGTTATTGAGGCTGTCTGCTGCGCACAGTTGCTGTGTTGCAATTTCTGCTGATGCCTCCCTGCTGAGTAAAGTTTCCTTCCTAGACAACTCATTGCCCAGGTCCTTTGGAAGGATGGTGCCTATATCTTAATGGCTATTCAGACAAAAGTCTGTTTTGGTTCTAATCTTTCATAGCAGTTTGGCTTGGTATGAAAAATCTAAGTTGATAGTTAAGTCTCCACATAACTGGTAAATATCCTGTCTTTCTTCCCGATCTGTTTTTGAAAGTGAAGCGTTTCTTCTCTGTTCTGTTTTGGTTTGTTTTCTTATTTTTTAAAATTCATTTATTCTGTTCAACTCTAATTTCTGTAGAAACGAAGATGCTGTGAGAAGTATGGGTGGCTCAGGCTTGAGTCTCCTGGGGAAGGCTCACTTTCTCAGCCTTCTCCAGTTTTACGAGGCTATTGTGGTCTCCCGAAACATGTGCGATGATATGGAGGACCGATTCTCTCTGATCCATTCTGCATTCATCTCTCCAGGCCTCACATCAAACCTGCTCTGTCCTCAGCCACACACCTGCATCTTTCACACTCTTCTTGTAACCTGCTCATGGTACTGAACTTGGGAAACACATTCCAGTCTGTGCAATTGCTGAAACATAAACTTGTGGTAACAGCTCCCTGGTCTCCTGGTCTCTGCTCATATTGCCCGTGTGGTTCCCTACCTTTTCTGGATTCACATGCCCCTCTTAGCTCAGGTCACTGCCATAACTCAGGTTGTCTATGAAGCCTAGAACTATATCACGGTAACCACCTCCTGCTGCTGTTGCTATTATTATTGCCAAGTCTTGCTCATATTCAGTCTTTGTTTCTAGATCATATTCCTCCAGGCCATAGTAGTTGGGTCATAGGGGTATGCTGTGTCATGTCTGGAAGACTGCAGAAGCCAGATGGTCTTGACAAAGGCTGTGCAGGTCGAGGCTCCCCTCTGGTCATGTTTAAGGTAGTTCAGTTTCGTTACAGCTTGCCTAGGTCAAGGTTTGTTCTTCTGTGGCTGACCTTTTGTTCTACTTAGTACTTAGGCTCTGTGACTTTTTTTAATTCTATAAAATTCTTAGCAATAATTCTTCATAACCTTTTCCCATTCCCTCTGTCTGATGATTGGTGGGGATGATCCCCTGTATCATTAGTATTTTATCATAGCTTTAGATGTACTCTTGGTGGCTCTCTTAGTGCTCACATCCCTTTCATTAATTTAGTTTTTCTCCCATAGCTGTTCTGTTTATTATTTTTCATTATTTGAATGTTATAATTTCCTTTCTGCACTGTGTATATGGTAAAGACCCTGGATCTTTTTTTTTTTTGATCATTCTGTTTTCACTAATCTCAGGCCATCAGCATCAGATCTTAAATTTTGTGCCAGATTATTTTATGAGAGAGGCTTCAACAAGGTGTGGTGGAACATGCCTATAATGAACTCGAGCCTAGCCTAAGGAACCTGTGAGACCTCACAAGAAAGTGGGCCAGGCAGAAAAGAAGAAAGGACAGAAGCAAATACTTATGGAGTGCATCTGTATTCGAATTGTTCATATTTTTGCTAATTAATTTTTATTTTTAGTGTCCTAGTGTATTAATTTTTATTCCATTTCCATCAGCACACTTGATTGTACTTGGCCCTAGGCACCATTATTCCTCATTGCACTCCACCATCAGTGTGTGTTTCAGTGGGGTTTCCTCGTGGAGCTACTGAGACCTGGAGCTGAACTCCTCGGCAGTGTGACTGAGCAACAGCCAGGCACAAAGCCAGCCACAGGGGCTGTCCCTTGATATTTTCTATGTTAATTATGGCAAAATCAGTTTTTCTGTCCCTTGTAGTTTTGGCACTTAGTGCTTTGAACACGTTCACTTTGGTTAACTAGAGTGTTTCTTGTTCCAGAGACTCAATTATGGCTCCAGTTGCCTTTAGTGTGATGTTCATTTCTTGGTGTGACCCCACCAAATGCAGTGAACGGTATACTTTAGAGAAGCAAAGGTTCCAGTGAAGCTAGTAGTATTCAGTGTCCAAAAAGCATCAGACTCTTGCAAACGTCCCTGTTGGGCAGATGCAGAAGGGATTTCTGGGTCTATTATAGCTCTCAGTCTCTTGCTCATTCAGACCTTCTGCTAATTCTCCACTCCCTTTAATTCAGAAATTGAGGGGAAATTCCAGCTGGAACAGAATCTGGTACACAAAGATAAGGTACTGTGTTTGAGTCCTTGACACCCATGTAAAAGCCAGGCACTGATGGACAGAGGCAAGTGGATCCCAGGAACTCTGTAGGCCAGCCAGCCTAGGCTAAACAGCAAGCTTGTGTGGGGATTGAAAGAGGAAGATGCCAAAGGCCTCCTCTGGCCACTGCATATACAGGCTTGAGCAGCTGTACATATGTGCGTATGCACATGCATACACCGTACTTACACACACACACCTCATACACACATGTAAATTTTTAGGCATCGTGGCATGACAGACAGTGTTTTGTTCACTGGCTATATGCTGCAGACAAATCACAAAACCTATATTCTAATCTTCAGAATCTCCATTGCAGCTTATTGCAGGCTAGAATTTGTGTTAGTCATAGAAACAGTTGCTAAAGATAGAATCCTGGCATTATTTGCTGTGCACAGTAAAGGTAAGAGATGTACGGTGGTGCTTCTACTAACCACTTTAATTACCTTTCCACCTAATAGCCATATCCAAGGATACTCACCTTACTAGAAATACTGTGTGTGTATGTGTGCTTGTGCATGCACGTGTGCATGTGTGTGCTTGCATATCCCATTCTGTTTTATGTCACAAATTACTCTGAAGTTTTAATATATTTTACTTGCTTATAATAAAAGGTACCAGTTTCAGAAAATGCATTCAAATCTTTTAGCTTAGAAGCAAGTTAAACTAATGTAGTTACAGTGGAGCAGATTCTCCATTGCAAACTAAGCATCACATTTTAAAAACCAGTAGCCAAAGGCCATACTCACTTTTCAGTAATAATAGGATGTGGACTGGTGTTCCTCTCACTAACTAGGTAGCTCTGTAAGGAATGATGCCTCAATAACATTTGGGATTTTTTTAAAATTAATATGCTGACTTTTTTTCCTGATCTGCTGCTAGGATAAATGAAGTTTTGAGCAATAGTGATTAAGCTAATTTGAAATCATTATTCAGATACCAGGGCCTAACAGATGCAACACTAAACAGAAGGTGAGGAATGGGCGCTCCATCCCAGGCTCTCTGATTATTGTCTGTGTACTGTGAATGTCCCTCTTCTTTGTGGAGACACTGCAGATTGATGCTGGTGTGGTTAAACCATTCTCAATGACAAGGATATAAAGTTCTATGAAAGCAAATATGGAAAAATATGATAAGTTCAAAAAATCTCTTCCATTCACCTAGAAGTAATATTAAAAATCCATGGGAAACTTTTACAGTGGAAATGCCAGTATGGTCCAGATGCAGACTTTCTGTTGTTTCTCAGCTCACTGAATAATAGTGACATCTGGCACTTGAATAATGTTCTCAAAGTGTTTGTGCCCAATTTCATGCAAACTTTATCCCATGAAAGATTCTTCCCCTAGGATTAAAAGATGTTAGATACGTTTATCCAGTTTTGCAAAGCTAAGGGCCAGTGGAACATCCATATAAGTAGGAGACTCTGGTGCCCAGCTCACTTCTTTGTGTAGTTGAGAGGTTACTTACATCCCGTGCTTACAGCATGGTATCCACATTTTCCTCAGACCTCTGAAGATGTCCTTGTTGAGTTTTTTTCACTTTATGACCTATCCCTGCAAATAGTTCTGAGCATTTACTGAAACCAGCAGACCACCAAAGGACCTGCAATTAATTAAGGTAAGAATTTAAAGGGTTTAAGGTCCCAGTATCTGTCTTTTAAGTACTTGGATGCAAACCTGATTCTGTCTTACCCCAAACGGAAATGACTTTTATTTCCACATCAGAGCAGACTTGGAGTTTACAATATTGCACAAAGAGCAAATATCCTCTAGATGATTCTATTTTCTCTGGAAATCCCAGCTAGCTCCTGAGCAGTTATTCTGAGTTTGCGGCTCAGCTGTGGTTGTAATATTTCTTCTTTGGGCTTGTCTGGAACTGCCAAAGGGCCAAGGCATAGATGAGCTAGCTGTTTCAGGGCAATGCTCTTTTAACTGTAAATATCTACACTGGACCTGGATAGGCTGCTCTTCTGCACACTTTGTTATGACTGGGTCACACTAAATTACTTTAAAAAGGAGTCTCTAAAACTAAAATTAAATCTAAAACTAAACTGTGGGCAGAGCTGAGAAGCAGGCTTCAGGTGTAGCTAGGAAAGGTGTCTAATGTCGCAGAAGGGAAAGCTCACAATGTCAGAGGCCCCTAGAGGCTGCTAACACCATAAATGTACACCTGAAGACCAATGGAAGGCGATAGGAAGTGTTGGCAGTGAAGACAAGAACACAAGCCCAGCCCTCTAGCCACTGACTAGCCAAACAGGGCATACTTAGAGCTGATTTTCTCTGATATTATGCATGCTGTTAAAGCCAAGTGTGTTCTCTCTGCCTCTTAGCTTGGTAGATTCTATTAGATTGTTAAGCACAAGTTGGTGAAGTATTGACCAAAAAAGACTCACTTAGCCATTGACATTGCTTTTATTCTTTTGCTGTTCCTACTCTAGTTTCCATAACACAGATAGTCATGCAAGCACATACATAAATAGCCACACATTCATACTTAGTAATACAATAGTCAAAGGTTACCACCTCACTCATAACAGATTGTCAGGTCTTTAACACTGAAAGGCACACTACGGGAAGTCTAGAGTACTAGCTGTGTGTATACTGTTCATTTTCATTTCATTAGAATATGGAATTTTTATGCCTTGAATTTCCATTTAGTTTGGACAGTTGGGTGACACAGGCACCCAATTCAGAGCAAAACATAATTGTAAATTCAGCATCCGCTGAAACTGTGTCACTGCATGAGTGACATTTTCCAGGTTTCCCTTTGTGTTTTCACTCCGGTCCGTCCTATTTAAACTTCCCGACTGCCCAGTGGAAAGCAGAAAAAGCTTAAGATAACTGGATGAACTTCTCTTAGATTCTTGTTAGACTGTTTACATTAATATTTTGGTAGGACTTGACAGACAGTAAGAACAGCTCTACAGGACAACAGTTAACCAAGGGCTGAAGCTACTGAGTTACTGAAGCTGGACAAAAGGCACAGAGGCAGACATGGAAACAGAGAGCACGTGCTTCTCTTCACTTCAGATAAATCTTAGAAATAACTGAGATATTAATAGATATTAAATGATATGCTGTAATGCATTTCAGATTGTGGGTTGACTGCACACGCTGTCAAGGCAAAAAGCCGTGCACGTTCTTAGCAGAACAAGAACAGAGGAGCTGTCGCTGCTGCAAGAAAGAAATCAGGGCAGCGAATATGCTTCAGGCTGGAGCCAGCTGGTTTGAGCCAGTACTAGTGAGCAGTGGTGGGGTGAGAAGAGGTGGGACCAATGGAAAGGAGGAACTCCCAAAAGAGGGAGTGCCTTCCACAGAAGAGAACCTCCTTTCAAAGTTGTTGTAATGGCCAATTAGAGACTCATCTGGGTGTGTGGGTCTGGGCTTAATGCTCTCACAAACTTCTTGTTTTCCTATGACAGAGACACAGAAATAACTATCTGCTGTAGTTGAGCTTCCCACATTTCCTTACAACTCCCTCCCCTCCAGGATATAAATATGGGTGTTGGTGCAAAAAAAAAAAAAAATCCTTCGTTTTGTTTTGTTTTTTAGTTGTCATTTTGTTCCCATATTTTCCTAAAGAAAAATGAAGAGCAAAATGCCCCAGAAGAATTTCCACTAAGATGGTGCAGAGGAGCAATAATCTTTCTCAACATCCTAACCTCACTCAGATTAATGTCTAATTGCAAACCACAGTGTGCACAAAGGGCCTTTGCTTGCTTGAAAGAATGGACATTGCATTCAACTGTCTGTGAAAATTAACCTCAAAAGTTTGGCTTAACATTGTCTGAAAGAAGTGAGCTGATTCATATTGTATAATCAGTCTTGTGAAGTTTAAAATGAAATAACCGTTTTTAAAAGATGATAATAGTCTTCAGGCATGAGTTAGTTGCAGTGGGTGAGCATGAGGGTAGCTACCCTGCTTCTAGAATGTTCCAAATTCATCATTCTTAAATCAGTTCTGTCTCATTGATTTTGATTTTACTACTACTAGGGAGCAATCTAATACCATTTAAAAACCTTCTAGGTGGTTCCTGCTCTAAGAGCTGCTGCCAGCTCAGTGCCCTAGCTGAAAATACAGAAAGTGGAGACTAGTAAGAAAAATGTGTAGCCCAAGCACTTGGCCAGACAGACATCCACAAGAACTGGAAGATTCAGCAATGCTAGGGAAGACCCTCTGTGATAATCTAAGTTCAGGTGATGCATGAAAAATAAATTATATGTCATTTTTCACATTCTGTGTCATGGAAGCCATATAGGATTAGCTTGAGTATATTTTTAAAAAGAATGTAATGCTGCATCTTCAATTTTCCTTGGTAATTATGTTCATGGAAAGCCTGAGGAGCCTTATAAATATTGCCTTCTGTCCCTCTTCTCATGATGCTTTATAGTAAAGAAATTCACCAGATGAGATTGCTGTTGAGCCAACACCAGTTACTGTAAGATCATCTTTTTCTCTCTTTAGCAATCCTTTTCATTTTATTTTATTTTTTTTTATTTTGCCTTCTAACCACAGTTGTCCCTCCAACCCTTCCTGCTGCTACCACCCCTTCCCCAAGCCCACCCCCATCCACTCCTCAGAGAGGGCAAGGCCTCCCATGGGGAGTCAACAAAGCCTGGCACATTAAGTTGAGGCAGCACCAAGCCCCTCCTCCCAGCATCAAGGCTGAGCAAGGCATCCCCCCATAGAGAATGGGCTCCAAAATGCCAGCTCATGTACCAGGGATACATCCTGGTTCCACTGCCAGGGGCCCCTCAAATAGACCAAGCCACTCGACTGTCTGCCACATGCAGAGGTCCTAGTTTGGTCCCATGCAGCTCCCCAGCTGTGGGTCTAGAGTTCATGAGTTACCACAAGGTTGGTTCAGCTGTTTCTCTAGATTTCCCTGTCGTAATCTTGACCACGTTCCCCCCTCCACCACCATATAATTCCTCCTCCCTTTCTTTGGAGCTTGACCCGGTGCTTGGTTGTGAATCTCTACATCTGCTTCCATCAGTTACTGGATGAAGGCTCTATGACAACAGTTAGGATATTCACCAATCTGATTACAGGGGAAGGTCAGTCCAGGGACCCTCTCCACTATTGCTTGGAGTCTTAGCTGGGGTCATCCTTGTGGAATCCTGGGAAATTTTCCAGCACCTGGTTTCTCCCTAACCCTCATAATGATCCCTCCATCAAGATTTCTCTTTCATTGTTCTCTCACTCTGCCCCTCCCTCAACTAGACCATGCCCTTTGTTCCTTCATGTTCCCATCCCCAATCTCCTCCCATCTGCCGCCCTCCCTGCCCCCAGTTTACCCAGGAGAGCTCGAATATTTCTCCTTTCCAGGGTGATCCATTGGTCCCTCTTAGGATCGTGCTGTCTAGCTTCTCTGGAGCTGTGGATTGCAGTCTGGCTATCCTTTGCTTTACATCTAGATCCACTTTTGTGTGAGCACACACCATGCTGTCTTTCTGAGTCTGGGCTACCTCACTCAGGATGAGCTTTTTTTTCTAGTTCCATCTATTTGCCTGAAATTGTCCTGATGTCATTGTTTATAACAACCAAGTAGTAATGCATTGCATAAATGTACCACATTTTCTTTATCCATTCTTTGGCACTCAGCTGGTGTCATAGTCTGTTGAGAATAGTGAAAGACAGTGTCAGACCTAAATAATTCTTGGATTCAGTAAGAATATAACAATGTGATAAACATCTTTGTAAAAACACATTGCCTTTAAATACTCATTTTGGTGTACTTTCTTACCCAGAAGCTGATGCAGTTGAGCAGGAGACTTTGCAGTGGGATTTTTATTAACACTGTGTGTTTCTTCCCTAGTCTGCTTCGACGGCAAACTGAGTAAATCAAATTGCCAGTTTGTAAATATATGATGATAGATAGCATTAATTGTAGGAAGTTATTGTAGTTACTGTTTATTCTGTTTTCCTAGATATAATGTTAGAACATGTTCTTTTTCTCTATTTTTCATTGAATAAGTGTTTGATGTGATATACTGTTGTAACTTCATGAGTAAACACAGCTATGAGGCTAGTCACACTTTAATTTTAGGAACTAAAGTATTTCCTTAAAATTTCTCAGAACAAACAGAAATTCACAAGAAAACTATGCTCTGTTTTCTCAGTTCTTTGATAAGCAGTCACTGAGTCATGGATTGTTTAAAAATAAGGGGTTAAAGCAAAAACAAAACAAAACAAAAACTAGTCTAATGTTAAGTGAATAGAATCTCTGACCTGCCAAGGTTTCTCCCTGATGAGTGATTGGCATCAGCATTGTCCAAACATGTTATGAAAGCTGACCATGTGTGTTGTAGTTCCTAGTGCTAAGATGATAGCAAAGACATTTATGAGAATCTTAATGTTTGGCCAAACATGTATACTTGGCAGGTAACTGACAATGCCATGCAGTACTCAATTAAATCTCTGAGTAGCAAACCCAGGAAAAAAGATTGGTTCTAGAAAAATAGTACATGTGTATCTAAGTAAAAGATTATAATTTGAGTCATTCTCTGGAAGAGAGATAGAATTGAAAACAAAATGAGAGGGAACCAGTTACATGAATAGAAGATTGCCGTGTTCCTTAAGGCTGGTAGTGGGTGCTGATTTTGAAACAACTACACAGAGTGAGGTCAAGGTGAAGACTGCAAAGTTAATCCTTGTTGATGAGTGTTCAATGCTCAACTGCCCACAAGAATCAACACTTAGAGGTTGATTTCATCTCATGGCATTGCAGACAAATTAGGTTAAGAAGGGGAAGCATTCAGCATTTTATTCAGGATAGAGATACAAGAAGCATTCTATGACTGTGGGTAAGTTTGGACAGGAAAGCCTCTTCCTCCCTTTTCTCAACTGTGAGCTGAAGAGATTGGTAAATATGCAATTAGTTTGCTGTTTAATTAAACTGGTCCCATCTTTCTTTAGGTGCTTCAGCTAAAGAGACTCCCTGTCACTCTAATGATAGGTTCCTCTGTTTTTATCTGTACCACTTGCCCCACACCCTGTACTTTTAATTGCCTAGGAAATTGAACTCTCTCTCTCTCTCTCTCTCTCTCTCTCTCTCTCTCTCTCTCTCTCTCTCTCTGTGTGTGTGTGTGTGTGTGTGTGTGTGTGTGTGTGTGTTTGATTCATTTCTAAGGATTTTCTCATAACTGGGAAATAATGGAGAAGTTCTAGCCTCTAGTCTTGGAATCCGGAGACTGAGAAGCAGCCCAAATTCTGTTACTTCTGACCTTAGAATCTAATATGGCTTCTTGAACTGATAAACACTTCAACTTGTGGTGTAGTAGGTCCTTCTGTCTTTGTGTTGCTTTCATTGATTGAATAAAGAAGCTGCCTTGGCTTTTTGATAGGGCAGCAATTAGGCAGAGTAGACAGAACTGAAGGCTGGGAGGAAGAAGGCAGACAGGGAGAGCTGCCATGAAGTTGCCAGGTCAGAGTCTCTGAATCTCTCCCGGTAAGCCACGACCTCGTGGTGATACACAGATTAACGGAAATGGGTTAGACCAGGATGTGAGAGTTGGCCAAGAAAAGGCTAGATATAATGGGCCAGGCAGTAATTAAATTAATATAATTTCTTTATGGTTATTTCGGGGATTAAGCTAGCCAGGTGGCGGTACAAGGCCAGCTCCTCCTATTACAAACTTGGGACTTTGGCACATTTATTATCACTTTTTTTTCCTTAAAAATTACAGCAAGGTGCATGCCTTTAATCCCAGTACTTGGGAGGCAGAGGCAGGTGGATATCTGTGAGTTTCAGGCCAGCCTGGTCTACAAGAGCTAGTTCTAGGACAGGCTCCAAAGCTATAGAGAAACCCTGTCTTGAAAAAAAGAAGGTCCAGTTACCATGCCATTTCCTCAGTAAACCCTTCCATCACCTAAGGCTCCTAAGGCTCTCTCACCTGCAAGTGTCCTCAGGCTCTGTAGCAAAGTGATGCTGCTGAGACAAATTGCTGTGCTCTAGAGAGCTGGATGCCCAATCAAGGCATCATCAGAGTGAGCCTAGCCCCAAGATCTCTGAGTGAGATTCCTTCCTTCATCATCAAAGTGCTGGCTCCTGATGGTGGCCCAAATCCTCAGTCTTACTTGGATTACAGCTACAGCTCTTCCACCCCTGCACGTTTTCACACGGCCAGAAGTTACTGAATTTAGAGACCCCTATATTTAGGATGCCCTCATCTTTTTTTTTTTCGAGACAGGGTTTCTCTGTGGCTTTGGAGCCTGTCCTGGATCTAGCTCTGTAGACCAGGCTGGTCTCGAACTCACAGAGGATGCCCTCATCTTACCCAATGACATGTGGGAAGATTTTTCTAAGTATAATCACCTCCTGAGGTTTTCAGTGCCCATGGAATTTAGAGTGACATTCTTCAGCGCAGTGCGTGTGCTCCAGAGGAGGTAGTATAATCCTCCCCTCGATTGCACTACACTTCTGTAGTTGTGTATTGAATTGTTGATTTACCTTTCCATCATGGAACTCCTGGGAGTCAGAAGCTTCGAGTCTGTTCTATTCATTTCTACATAGTCTATATGTCAGTTTTGAGAACTAGAAGTTAATTGTGGTGGTCTGAATGAAAGTGTCCCCGATAGGTTCATATGTTTGGATGTTTGTTTCCAGTTAATGGAACTGTTTGGGGAGAATTAAGAGGTGTGGCCTTCTTAGAGGGAGTGTGTCACTGGGGATGGGCTTTAAGGTTTCAAAAGTCCAGCCAAACCCAGTGGTACCTCTTGCTAGAGGACCAATATGTAAAGTACTCAGCTACTGTTCCAGCACAATGCCTGTCTGCTTCCCACCATGATGGTGATGGGCTAACCCTCTAAAACTGTCAGCAAGTTCCCAAGGAAACACTATATATTTTTGATTTTTACTGAGCTCTGCATTTTTCTCTGCTCCCCTCCCTGCCTCTCCCCTCCTTCTTCAATCCCCCTCAAGGGTCCCCATGCTCCCAATTTACTCAGGAGATCTTGTGTTTTTCTACATCCCATGTAGATTAGATCTATGTAGGTCTCTTTTAGGGTCTTCATTGTCTAAGTTCTCTGGGATTGTGGTTTATAGGCTGTTTTTTTTTTTGCTTTATGGGAAACACTATATTTTATGAGTTCCATTGATCGTGGTTTCTCTTCATAGCAAGGGTATAGTAACGAAGGCACTAGTTTGAAAGTATATTTCTATAAATTAAGGTGCCTAGAAGTTTGTCTAAGTGATTTTTTATCTTTTCCAACTAACAACCAATATTAACCATCAAAAATATGCCCCTTTCCAATTTGACATGCAAACATGTCAATATTAAGCCATAACCTTTCAACTTCTGTCCCGGTAGGCTCATGGCCTTTTAATAAGCAAATGCATTTATCTAACCTTTAAAGCCCCTATGGTCTTTAGCAGTTCCAACACTGTTGAAACAAATAATGTGCACAATCTTCTGATACTTAGGCAAACTCTTCACTGTAAACCGTGTATAATCAAAAACAAATCACACACCCCAAACACACAATGACAAAGAGTAAACACATTCATCCCAAAGGGTAGAGGAGTCGGAGCACAGCGAGGAATGACTGGACCAAGGCAAGACTTCAAACAGGTAGAGCAAATGCCAAATCATGCAGCTCCATGTCAGGCATTTATTACAAACTCATTTGGGGTGCAAAAGATAGCCCACCCCCACTGTCTTTGTCAATTTCTGCATACATAGCCTCTCTCTTAGATTGGCTCCACTTAGTTCAGGCAGCTTTTTTGGCTGATGTTCTACAGTTTTAACATCTTCAACATCCCGGGGTCTCCTTGCAACTTAGGCTCTGCTTTCACAACTGTACAGCATGGCCTCTCAGGGTCTCTTTGGAGGGACTCTGATCCTGTCATACACTGCTTAACTGCAAAGGCCTTCTGCAGCCTTGGAATAAGGCTCCATGAGCCCTTGACTCTTGCATGGACCCTGCCCCTAAGTCACTGGGTGAGGCTGCTCTTTGTTTGAGATGTGGCTTGGCCTACTGGTTCTCACGAGTCTTTCACTTTGCACTGTCAGATTCACTGTCCCTGTTAGTAAGGTGATGAAGCTCTTCCTCCCTTTCTCTTCCTGGAATAGAGTCTGACTTTTCTTAGCATGATTATTCTGAGTCATACAGAGGCAGCTTTTAGCCTACTAACCTAACCCAGAAGCCTGTACCTCATCTTAATTTAGATAATATCTGAAAAAAAGGAAGAGAAATATGTATGGCTTTCAAATACCAATTATTTCCCTGATGTTAATAAGAGATTTAGGAAAGAAATAAGTAAATTCAGATATTATCCTACAGGCAGTAAGTACTCATTGTATATTATGCTGTGTGACTAACCACACGCCTTTAATTCCAGCACTCGGGAGGCAGAGGCAGGTGGATCTCTGGGAGTTTGAGGCCTGCTTGGTCTACAAGAGCTAGTTCCAGGACAGGCACCAAAGCTACAGAGAAACACTGTCTCAAAAAACGAAAAACAAAACAAAACAAAACAAAAAACCAAAAAAACAAACAAACAAAAAAAAAACTAGAACTTCTAAGTGCAGTTTTCACTTTTATGTTTAAAGTAACTTATATTGAAATAGAACTTCCACTTCAGATAGAAAGCATTTGCCCACAGGGGTATAAAGGCAGAACAGTTACTTCCTATGGAAGTTAACTTAGCTATCTGAATTACTTCCATGACAAACTGCCAGCAGTTTGTTAGCAGCTTTGACACTTTGTAACAGTACAGTACCGCTGAAGCATCCTCTTGGAGACATTAAATGCTGCCAAGAAACCACACAGTTCTGCCCCTAGAAAAATGAGCAGTCCAGATTAAAACATGACTTTAGTCGCATAAAATTGAGAAAAGAAATGTTGAAGGAGAGAGGGCCTGCTTTTGGTCCTATCCACCCGGCTAGCTTACACCCAAAATAACCACACAGAAACTGTATTCATTTAAACACTGCCTGGCCCATTATCTTTAGCCTCTTATTGGCTAACTCTCACGTCTTGATTTAACCCATTTCTAATAATCTGTATGTCACCATGAGGTCGTGGCTTATCGGGAAAGATTCAGCATGTCTGACCTGGCATCTCCATGGCAGTTTTCTGTCTGCCCTTCTTCCCAGCATTCAGTTCAGTCTACTCCACCTACCTAAGTCCTGCCCTATCAAAAGGCTAAGGCAGTTTCTTTATTCAACCAATGAAAGCAACAAATAGAAGAACCTTCTATACCAAAGAAACTCCAAAATTCCTTAATATTTATAATTAAAAAATTACTGTATGATTAAAATAGAAAGTAGCTGAGTATATTAATATTTGGGGGATATTAATGTTGGTGAGCATAAAAACTTGGTAATGTGGGTATAGCTGGGGTATGGCTCTTTTGGCAGACTGCTTCCCTGATACCACATGCAGTGAAACAGCTAGTGTAATGGCTCATGCCAGTAATTCCAGCACTCAGGATGGAAAGGTAAAGGATCATGTGTTCAAGGTCATTGTTACCCACTTAGTGGGCTTGAGGCCATCTTGGGCTGCAGGTGACCCTGTAAACAACAACAATAAAAAAAGCAAAATGAAAAAGCTTGTTAATCCTTTTATGTTGTAGGGAATATCATATACACCATAGTGATGTGTGAAGTTCAGACATCTCTGATTTTTTAAATATCTCTTTTGAGTAAAGTGCTGTCTTGCAAGCATAAGGACCCAAGATTGATTTCTGAATTAAATCCCCGAACGAACCTATATTTAAAATGCTGCATGTGTCATAATGTACTAGAAATCCTACTGCTGTGAGTGAAGAGACTTTGGGTGCCTGGGTACATCTCAGTTATACAACAGAGCATCTTCTTACTGCAAAGACTTCTTTCTCCTTCCTTCCCTCCCTCCCTCCTTCCCTTCTTCCCTCCTTCTCTCCTTCCTTCCTTCCTTCCTTCCTTCCTTCCTTCCTTCCTCCCTACCACCTTTCTTCCATTCCTTCCCTCCTCCCTTTCTTTCCTTTTTCCTTTTTTTTTCTATTTAGTCTTTTAGCCCAATCATTACAGTAGGAAGAGAGGAAACTGATCTCTAGCCACTGGGAAGAAAGAGCTGCAGCCTACTGTCTGCCTTACTCACATATGCTTTGTCTTCTCATTCAACATGACTGTGATTCAAGACAGGGATTCTAAGCTAGCAGGACCCAGGATCACTATGGATGTTAGATTCAAGTATTTGATCAATTCTGAGGCATGGGTAAGAAATTTCACTAGGAGAACTTTGTCCAATACATAGTGTACTTTAATGCAGTGTGTATTGAACTTGTGTAACATGAGGGTTTCTGTCCTGCCCAGTTCCCACTGCCGGTAAGCCCCAAAGAAATTACACAGAGAATCTACATTAGATATAAACTGATTGGCCCATTAGCTCAGGCTTCGTACTAGCTCTTGTAATTTATATTAACCCATTTTTCTTATCTATGTTAGCCACATGGCTCAGTACCTTTTTCAGCAGAGCAGATCACATCCTACTTCTTCGGTAGTCTGGGCAGGACTGGGAAGAATGGGCTTCCTTCTTCCCAGAATTCTCCTGTTCTCATTGTCCTGCCTCTGCTTCCTGTCTGGTTGACCTGCCTATACTTCCTGCATGGCCAATCAGCATTTATTTAAAACATGATTGGCAGAATACAGACAATTCTCCCACATGAAATTTGTAGCCCCCCCCCAAAAAAAAAGCAAAGCTAATCCAACTAGGGACAGTGCTAATGAGAAATGGTGGGCAATGTTTCACTCCCTTGTATTTTGGTAGCATCTACTCTGAGTCAGACAGTATGCTAAATGCTAAGGCTACTTATGATAATCCTTTGAAATTGTGATGAAAGCCATGAGAGAAATATGTAAGCTGATAAGACAGAAAAACAATGTGGTTAGGGGACTGTGTCCAAGGAGATGACATTTGAACTGATGTATATAAGATGATGCAGGAGCATCCCAGAAGAAGGATGTTCTGAAAAAGAGGGGAATATGTACAAAGAAACACAGAGTGCTTCCTGATTTGCAGAAGGATCTGCACAAAGTGAGGATCCACAGGCAGAACGTGGTAGATGCTGAGATCACACAGCAAATGACACAGCAGAGATGGTCTAGGGAATTGCAAGACCGCAGCCAGGAGGGCTTACCACAGTATAGACATTTCTCCAGCAGAGGAAAGGGAAAGGTAGAGCTTTTGTGGGAGGAAAAATAATGATTTGAGGTTTGGCTATAATCATTTTTATTATTTATGGTTATTATTTGCTGAATGGTTATTAAAGATATCAGTGTGGATTTCAAGAGAGAGAATGAATCTAAAATACAGATTTATGTGGCATGGATTTTTATAGGAGATGGAAATGGGTTTATGATAGACACTCCGGAAGAAACTCAGAGCAATAGAACATCAGAGGAGGAGTAGAGAAAGAAAGCTGTCCCACAGGGGATAAGGAAGATGATGAGCAAGGTATTCTGCCTGAAAGTTCATGTTTTGTCAACAAAGGTATGCATATGGTCCACAGAGGTGATGCTACAGGGTAAAAGCATACACACGCCCTTTCTTCCTGCAGGGGCATCACTAGCACTGATGTGACTTTATGGCGTGATAAAGTTAATATCTACTTTGATTTAAGTAAACTTGGTGCCATTGAGTAAAATAAAATTATATACATTTTTTAAGAACTTTTCTGATGCATCCATATAACATATTTTTACCAAGGATAAAACTCAAGACTTCCTGAGATGCAATAGTCATGTTCTTATACCAAATATCTCCTTAAATCAGCGGTTCTCAACCTGCAGGTTATGGCCCTGCCGGGGTCATAGGTCCCATTCACAGGGGTCACATATCAGATATCCTGCATATCAGACATTTACATTATAATTCATAACAGTAGAAAAATTATAGTTAGTTAGAGGGCCATAGCATTAGGAAGGTTGAGACCCACTACCTTAAATAGAAAAGTTTGGCATATACTAAATATGTTAGAACTTATATTAAATAGTTACCCTATTAGGTAGTTATTATTAACTTCAATTTAATTATATAGATACTAGAGTTTGAAACTTAATTAGTTTCTATAATACTGTTATTTTAACTACTGGTGGTGTTAAAATTTAAAACTTGGGCTCTTTGATGCTAAAGCCTGAAATCTTAATCTTATAGAAGCAAATGAGCTAAGTACAACTGCCATGTCCTGCACAGCTTGGTCCTAGAAATCAAGGACAGACAGAAGGCATGTGTACAGAAATGCTGAGATCAGATGGGCCGTGTTCACTTTGACTGAGGAAGAAGAAGGTGGAGTTAGCTAGCCTTGGTAGGAGGCCTCTGTAGGGAAGCAGTCTCAGGTTGCAGTCATCACAGAGGAAGAGACTGCAGTTGCTAGTTTTTGCACATACTTGTCAATCATTCACAACCATGTGTTCCTGAACCAGAGAAAGGCTTAGCCATTCCTTGGAGCCTCACCTGGAAGATACTGTCAGTTCCCTGAGTCTGAAAATATTAGTGTCTTTGACATGTTGGTGCCCATATCAACAGGACATATTCACTCAGGACTTCATCAATTTCCTCACTCCCTACATACAACCTAATATGAAGAAAGATGTGAATAAGAATATGAAATATCCAAAATTACATATGGATTGAGTACTAAAATGTCCCAATGGTATTGATCTCTGGAGGCGGGGTGAGAGTTCGGCCTAGTGATGCATACCTGTAATCCTCATACCCAGAAAACTTAGGAAGGAATTCTTGTCCAGTCTAGGCTAAAAACCAGTTCAAAGACTGAGCTACATACCAAAATTCTGCTTCATGAAACCAAGGCTAGAGATGTAAATGAGTGATAAGACACTTGTCTAGCATGATAGAACATTTGGTTAGCATGCCGAAGGCCCTGGGTTTGAGTGATAATGTTGAAAATGATGTATGTTTACCATATGTGTGTATGTGTATGTATATCTACTTATACATATATGAACTGTGTACATATATACACGCACACACATATGAACCACTATGATAAACAACTGTTCAACTGGAGTGACTGAAATGAAAACAGATAGCATACAGTATTAAGTGCTGATTAAATATTAATTAACTGCTACATATAAACTTTTAAACACATAAGCACATTTTATCTACATTTGAATTTGGAAAGGAAGTAATTCATAAAATAAAGATACATGAAATACTTAATGCAGCTTTCTTAATGGTAACCGTGTATTGTGAACCACTGATGTATCTGTGATATATATATATATATATATATAATACATCTTTAAAATTTATCACTGGAATTCAACATGAACAAATCTCACAAATATATGACAAGAGAAATCTACCATGCACAAAACTGTACATGTTGTTGGTTTCCATTTATTTGAAGTTCAAAAGAGGCAGAACTCACTGGTAGCAGTGCTTGCCTGTGTGGTGATCATGTTAGGTTCATGGTCAAGGCTACAAGTGACAGAGGTAACCTTACAGGACATTAGAAATGTTCTCTGTAGCACAAGTGTAGTGTGTATGTGTTGTACTACAGTTTAAAACATTTTAAATGAGCAGTTCTCTTCGTGAGCTTGACATAGTAGGCAAAGAGAAAGATGCTGTAAAGTCTGAGGATATTTTTTAAAAGAGAATCAGGCCAGGGAGTCCAACATCTGGCTAGTAGGGAATTTAGAAGAAAAGAAAACAGAAAAGGAAATAAGTGTTTCACTCTCTCTTTCTCTCTCCTTTAAAATATGTCTGAGGAGATATCTCAACAAATACTGTGGTTTTCATAAAACCACGAAGACTTGAGTTTAGATCCCTAACCCCTGGTTAAAACATGGCTCTGCAAGGCTCTGTAACCACAGTGGAGGTGGCTAGAGACAGGTATGGCTACAGAACTCCTGGCCCATGGAGCTGAGATGCAGAGCTCCAAGTCCGGTGAAGAGACTGTGTCTAAAAAGACAAGATGGACAGCAACTGAAGAGGACCTCATCACCAACCTCTGTCTCCCACAAGTCCACATAGAAGCTCCCACACACATGTGCACAAGAATGAACACACATGCCATAGATAAACATACTAGTATACATGAACATTGGCAGACTACTTAACACTAATTAGTTATGACGGTTATTCATTGTAGACAGAAGGGAGTCCAGGGAAGAATAAGAATAGAAAGGTGTGGAGGGACTGGCTTAGTCAAGCGGTCTTTCAAAGTCCGTCAGACAGAATTTGAGAACTAATTGCCCAAGATAAAGGAAAAGGGAGGTAACTTGTTCAGTAAGTGGTATCACTACTTTTTCTATAAAATGATAGGGCAGTGGGAGAATATTAGATGGAGACTGAAGAAAGTCATCTAAAGATTTGGAGAGAGTGGCAGTGTTTCAGGATGTATCCATTACAAGTTCTCATAATCATAAATTATTAATTCACAAGCAATATCCTCTTATTTATGTAGATTTTCTCCTATGGATAATGCAATTCATTGAAAAATACTGAATATTTTACTGATATTTAAAGTGAGAAGTCTTACCCTTATTTTATATTGTTTTTACATTTTCATAACAAGCAATAATCATAACATTTATGGTAAAAACAGAAGCAGTGAAGAAAAGGCCTTCTGCGCCTTCTGCGCCCGTGCTTGCGCCTATGCCTGCGCCTGCGCCTCGCTGCACGTGTGCTGTTGTCTCTTTCTGAGTAGGAATCATGTCTTTTACAGACTCCATAATAGTCATTTGGATCTGGGGAAAGAGCAGGTTTGCTTACATGGTATAGGAGATACGAGGATTAGAGTTTATTCTGTTTTGTATTGGGACAGGTATTACAGATAATTTTAAAAGTAAAATCAAGTTTGAAGACTCCTGTGTCTTATTTTATTGAGGAAAAATGAAGAAGATTTGTAATTATTGTCTGCCCCTAAATGTTGGAAACTCTGGCCTTCTAGTGGTGAATGTTCATCATCAAGCTCTCTGTGACTGTGACAAATAAGTAAGTCACAAAGAGAGGCGCTTTGTCTTGGCTCAGGGTTGCCTGTGTTGGCCTCTGCTCTCTCGACTGCATGCCTTGGAGCATGTGGCAGCAGATCATGGCAGCAGAATGCGCTGGGCAGCATGTTCACCTAATGGCTACTAAAGGAAGAGGAGGAGGAAGGGGCAATGTCTTGATCCCTTTAGAGTCCTTACATCTTAAAGATGCCACTAGCTCCCACTAGCACCAGCCTGGCAAACAAATGTTTAATATATTAGCTGTGTGTAGATAGTTAAGATCCATACTAGCATAATCTGAAAATCTTTCTTTTTTAGATTAGCATATAAAGTAACGAGTTTCATCATAATGTGTCTCTTAGTCTTTGTTGTTCTTGGTCCACTCCAACGCTGTTCCCTTCTGCTGGCCTCTTCCGTATCCATACTAACTGCTGCATTATTCACAGTAGCCAAGAAACAAAGCCAGCAGTGGTAACTGGATAGATGCACTGTGAATTACATACTCCGTGGAATGAAAAGACAGGCTTCAATTCGAACTTGATTATTTGTCATGAACAGAGCCTATAGGCTGGAATCTTCTCTCCCCCTTGTCTCTATTTACCATTAACAATTAGCATTTGCATGAAGTTAATCCAATTTACACTTCCTTCGAGAACAGAACTCTGAACGGTTGCTCTGTTGTTACTATGCTTTAAGCAAACAACTTTTAATGGTATCAGTAATAAAATGAACAGGTTTGAAATTCAAACCAAACCTTAGCGAAGAACAAAGGAAAAGGGACAGAAAACTGTAAAACCAGAGGACCAGAATGCTTGCACTGAGGTCACATTTTCTATTTAGGACAGGAAAGCTGCACTCAGGAATTCTCAACAGTCCGGTAACCTAAACAAGACCTAAACAATGGAAACACCAGTTGACACACCAAGGTAGAAGGGGGAAACCCCACGATACCCCACCCCTAGATAAAGAACGACAGGCAATTAATGCCTGTTTGGACTGTGAATCAGTCTCCCCAAGGGATGTGCACCCTAACTGGTGATCTACAGATATAGAAGATTATTGTTTCTACAGAACTTTTAAAGTCAGTCATTAACATTTATTAGAACTTTGAAAATCCAAGACTACATTTAAATTTCATTTGTAACTTTGTGACATTAAAACCATCTTGTTTATTGTTTCGCCCCACCTCTATATGTGTTCTTTCTTCAAGTGAAAGGATTTAATCTATTTCTTGAGAACCTCCTATACAAACAGGAAGTATGTGGTCTTAGTGATGTTTGGGGTAGAGTCTAGCATCATTTTAAGTTTTAGACATGATTAGGAGTACAGGCTTTGGAGTCAACACACTTGAGTAAAGTTCCGGGTTTGTCATATCTTAGGTCTGTAACCTTGAAAAGTTTACTTTGCTTAGTCTTAGTTTTCTTTACCTAAACTGGAAGCAGGGTCCACTTATTTGCATAGGTATTAAAGGACAGGATGAAGTAATGGCTGCAGGGCATGTAGCGCAGGAGACTAAGTTAGTGCATCTCTGCCTGTGTCCCAGATAGAGAAATCTAGTCTACGTCTTTTTGAAGTTAATGAATGACTCATAAAAATCCTGTTTTTTCAGAAATAAAATTATTTCCTAAAGATAAAAGAAGAAATAAAACTTAAGGAAAATACCTCCTAAACATATTGGAAAAGACCTTTGGTTTATTCTCGTATACTCAGTTGGTTAAACTTTGTCAAATCACCTTTGAATTTGGCTGAATTTGTGAGTGGAAGCTATTGCTATCATGCTACCAAAGAGATGCCACAAGATTATGAGCTAACTGCTTTTTTTTAATGCAAATGTGATTGACTGACTTTCTTTAAGCCACATTACTAAAACAAGCATGTTTATCTGACTTTGTACTATGGGAGCACCCCAATATCTATGTACCTCTGATGCTCAGTTATAGCCAAGAATTTATTTATTGTATTTATTTATTATTTATTATTGTATGCATTTGTACATTTTTATTGTTGTATATAGTAAGAAGACAAGAAACAACCTAATATCCTCACAGTGAAAGTAGTAGTCAGAGGCCAGTGCCCTCTCTAGGTTCCTGTGTGCATTCATATGTTCAGGGATGAGGATTCAGGGACAGGAACAAGCAGGATGTGCCTTGGAAACCTGTTGCCGTGTTGATTAACATTGTATTTTTATCATGGCAACTATGGACAAATAACCACCTTCAAATCCTATTCAGATGGATCTCTGTTGTTTAAGAGTGAGCATGTCTTTAATCCCAGCACTCAGGAAGCAGAGGCAGGTGGATCTCTGTGAGTTCAAGGCCAGCCTGTTCTACAGAGCTAGTTCTAGGACAGCCAGGACTATTACACAGAGAAATCCTGTCTTGAAAAAACAAAAACAGGATAGTTTAAAGGTCAAAATATGTAATTTTCTAACTTAAAAATTTAGTTTTATCATGGAAATTAATATTTTGACCCACTTATTTATTAGCTAACATTGAAAAATATAAAACTTTTTATGATTAATAGAAGCTACATAGTTTAGGCAATGTGAGTTGACAAAATTCACCAGTAATGAGCATGGAAATAATTATTTAAGTATTATTTTTCAAATCTGAACATCATGGAAATTTTTGAGATTTTAGTTAAAACGCAAAATATTTAAACAAAATTAAAAATAATAAATACCAAGTAGATTTCTGCTTTGAATCTAGCTAATAAGCATTTGACATCTGTCAGTGAAGGCAAGTGGTCTCTGATGTATGCTAAATAAAGTGGGCTTAATTTCCCTGGAGACCTTCATCATAAGATTTTTCAGGCTTTGGCATAAAGAAGTATGAGTGTAGACGCTGGCAGATTCAGAACTGGAGACTAGGTGAGAGTCGGGGCAAGCCCTGGTGGTTAGGCAGAATACTCATCAGCAGACCCACGGCTTCCCAGTGCACAGAGAATGGTCCTGTGTCAGCCACAGGGAATAATTACCTTTGGTTTAGCATAGCGGGCGTCATAACAGATTGTAACAGGGGTTACTGAGAAGGGCCCAAGGGGATTATTTCATAGGAATCCAAGTAAAATGACCAAAAGATATGAGACTGCCAATAGGCAGGAAAGCATACACCATAATATGACACGCTGATAAATTAACTGATACTGAGTGTTAGCTGATGTTGTAATCAGTAGACAAGAAGAAATTTAAAAGAATGACTGTGGAATTCTATATTTTAACAATATTTAAAATGAATCAAACCCACACATGAGTTATGACATGTGATCTAAAAGTTTAAACATATACCAAGTAAAATTAACAGACTAGAAATAAAGAAAAAATCAGTCAAATTGAAAGCATAGTCATATAATTTTCTAAAACTGAAACCAGAAAGACTGAAAGTCATAGAAACTGAGAGAATATTAGAGAGTTGTAGGGAAAATGAAAAGGGTTGGTATGTGTGTGTAATTGAGGTTCAGCAACATCTATAAAAGAGTGTGAATGGAAAAATATTGGGAAAAAAATTTCCAAGCTTGCTGTAAAACCACAAACCAACCAGTAATCTCCAACCTGAAATATAAAGGCACTAAATAAGACTGTCATGATAAAATTTTTCAAAGTTTGTTACAAGGAGAAAAACTTAACAGCCACAAATACAGAAACAAAGATTTTATATAAAAATTAAGGGTGATTTCCTTTTAGAAATAATACTAACACAGAGACAGTATAGTTACATGTTTAAGAACTGAAGGAGAAAAATGTTGGCCATTATGATGGTCACTATTACGACCGTTATTATGGTCAACATAATAGTTTAAAGGTAGCCGGGCGATGGTGGCGCACGCCTTTAATCCCAGCACTCAGGAGGCAGAGGCAGGCGGATCTCTGTGAGTTCGAGACCAGCCTGGTCTACAAGAGCTAGTTCCAGGACAGGCTCCAAAACCACAGAGAAACCCTGTCTCGAAAAACCAAAAAAAAAAAATAGTTTAAAGGTATTGCTTTCTCATGAAGGTGAAATAAAGATATTTCAAACACATAAGCGAAGGGACGTATTGCCAGCAGTGGGAAGACTGAAATCTTTCAGGCAGAAGGGATGCTACCAGATGGGAATGTTAACATGTACACAAGCAGCACCAGAAAAACTAATCAGAAGGCAAATGCGGAGGAAATTTTATTATCTATGTATGTTTTAAAGATAACTGTGTCCAAGCAAGGGTTATAGCAATGAAATGTGAGACTTGTGTGGTCTGTAAATATAAGGTGTCTGCTAATAATGACAGCAGTCAGAAGGAAAACTATTAACTAGACTGTGCTGCCTGGGAAGTCCTGTCCTATCAGCCAGTGCTCATCACCAGCACTAGTGTGACCCTCTGAGCAGTTAAGTCAATAAGAGCCTGGTGCATCTCAACAAAGAGACAGCTGTCCAGCTGTAGAGTTGACTTAGTATTCAAACAACAATGTAACTTAGTACATTAGCAAACAAAAGTAGAAAATAATGATAATCTTGACATAGAAATAGAATTTGACAAATTTCAATCACTATTACCAGAACACATTCCCAGTACAGCAAGGATAGAAGGAAATGATCTTGGTTCTTTACAGAGGGAAATGTGTTGGGTTAGTTTCTGGTGTCTGCAGATTTGAACATGTCTGAGACCTCCCTTCTTGGTTTTGGCTGGTCACCATCTTCCCGTATCATCAAATGGCCTTTTCCCTAAGTGTGTGTGCCATGACCAGGATTTCCCCTTCTTCTTAGAAAGACAATGTTCTGAGACATTGATGTTCTCTTCACCTAAGAACTGAAATTTGTTGGGCATCTAATTCTCTTATATTCAAGAAACATGGAGACCAAGTGTTTCTAGCTAAGTGGCTGAGCCCTTGTCTGGCATCCACAATGTTTGTTTGGTTGAAGTAAACAGCCATGAGTTAATGTCAAAGTTGACAAATGGTGCCTAGGAAATATGGGAAAGAAAGTCTAGTGTAAATAAGGAAAAACAAAGGGAGCGTATTTGGAGAAAAGAAGGTGCACATAGATTAGAGAGTTGCACCAGGCAGTGAGTTTAAAGAAAATGAGTAGGAAGCAGGCAGGATTTAGGATTCCCTCTGCACAGGCCCTGGAGTCCTACTCACAGAGCTCACCATCCTCTGTGTTCCCCTCAGACTCACTCTCTTCTGTTAGAAACACTTGTCACATTTTATTACATTATGTGCATATAGCTGCTTTCCATTATAGACCGCCTACTACAAGAAAGAACTACAGCTGGCTGGTTAGTACCAATGTCCTCCCGTTTAAAATGGGAGAATCTAGAAAACACAATGATTAGTGTAGGCAGGTGGAATTAACTGGCCCTATCAAAACTAAGTAGGCTTGGGACAGGCAAGAGAGTAGAGATGTTAAAGAATGGATTCGGAGAAAAGTAAGTTTCCACTCTTAAATGGGAAAGGGGGAAAATGTATCTCAAGGAATAATAAGAATTGAGACAAACAGAAAACTCAATATTTATTATTAGATTTTATTTAGCAGCAATCAGGGACACCTTTATTTCTATTCTCCCCATTGGCAAGGTAGAGCTGTCATCCACCAGCAGAACAGAGTTTTACTTTATTTTAAATGAACGAAATATTGAGCACTGTAGCAGACTTTTTCAGACTGCCAGCCCCCAACACAGAGAATTATTAGTTATGAATGCTTAGCCTAAGTTTAGGCTTGTTTCTGGCTAGTTTTGTTTAATTTAAATTAAACTGTTTCTCTTCATCCACATCTTGCCTCTGGCTTTTTATCTTTCTTTCATTCTGTGTGTCCTGCTTCCTTGTTTATTCCATGTCTGTCTGTCTGGCCCTGGGTATCTCCCCCTCTTTCTCTCTTGTTCTCTCTTGTCTCTCAAGCCTATATTCCTTTTCCTACTTCTCTCTGCCTGCCATCTCTGCCTATCTCTTTACTGCCTAGCTATTGGCCATTCAGCTTTTTATTAAACCATTCAGGTGTCTTAGGCAGGCAAGGAAAAACAAACGCAATACAACTTTACATAGTTAAGCAAATGCAGCATAAATAAATGTAGCACACATTTATGTAGTTAAAGTAATATTCTGAAACAAAAAAGTAACACATCTTCACATGGTTAAAGTAATATTCTACAACAATTCATCCTTGTAGGTGGTTATATTTTCTGCCCTTTGTTATGATGTACATATGTTATAACAATATAGAGATAGGAATAGCAATGGTCAATATGACACTTGACATTATTTTCAGTTACCATAAGCCATGAATTTAGAAAAATTGAAAATCAATAAAATTTCAGCAGTTTGAAATGAGGCTTGTATCTGGTTCAACCATGCAGACAACATCAAGTCATATTAGGAAGACTTAAACTGTTGGTCTTAAAATAGGCACACCAGATTCTGAATTCCCCTTTGACTCTAAACCATGTGTAATGATCTACAAACATGTTAATTATCCTACAGGCCCCTCTTTTATTATTATTTATTAAATTGAGATAAAATCATATAATGTGACATTATTCATAGATAAGTTTTATGTTTATGCACAAGGTATGGCACATGGTGTCATGCTTGTGGTACACAGTCACCTTTGGTATTCTGTGTGCTCATCTTGCCCAACAAGGTGTTCTAAAGGGAACAAGTGTTTAGGTACAGGAAGAGTCAACACATGGGAAACTAAGTACCTTTGAATAATTGCTTCTTTGACTTTGCAGTGTTCAACTGAATTGTTCTCAAAGGGCAGCTATGAAAATAATCTTTATTCTGGTATCTCTTATTGTGTTGTAGAAAACACAGAACTCAGAGCCCATCTGTTCTTAGATTATATAGTCTTAAGTTTCTGTGAACTGCTAATGCATGAAGATTATGTTTTATTTTGCTTAATTTCATTTCAATATTTAAATAAACTATCTGGGGCAGGTCTATTGACACGACATGTAAGCTTTTGAAGTATTTTGAGATCATCTGTGCTAAAGGTGGAGGCAGCTCATTTTTATCTTATTAATTTTCTTTCACACAGTGAGAAGTAATTCTCAATACTCAGAGAGCAAATTGAAAGAGCTTTGATGGGTCACAAAATTGTACTGCTGTTCTTATAACTTAGGAAGATGGATCCAAAGTCTAAAAAAAACTTGAGGATAGCACACCCTATGAGTGGAATTTGGAGTGTTAAAACTACGTTCTGGAAGCAGGGGCAGTTTTAAACAATAACCTTCAGTGATTTGATTGTTTCTAAGAAAAATGTTAGGAAAATACTTTTAATCAGCATTCCATTTACAGTTTCACAGAATCTGCAAAGTAAATATACATTCTCAGTTAAAATTTGTGTGGTTATTTTTTATAACAAACTGTTCAGGTTGAGTGTAAAGAAAATACCAGATTCCTACAAAGTTCTACCCTTCAGAGTCCAAGATTGAGAGGATTGGTGTTGTTGCAGGTACATTTATAAAGTCGGTGAAAAAGAGGCCAGTGTGCTTAAAAACGAAAACAAATTGTCACAGGGATTCTGGGAATGGAGGTGGAGTTATACAGACTTTTACTTCTGAGGATTTTTTTAACGGCCAAGTCTTACCCAGTTTTCAGGACCTAGAAGGTGTTCAGTGAGGTTCTGTGGAATTTACAAGGTTAAATTTATGAAATATGTTTTTCATTATTTGGAAGTTGCACACAGAAGCTGAAGTCTAGGAAAATCTAAACATGCTCTAAGAACAAGCCGTCATGATTCAGAAACTGCTGTGTACTGTGTTCTGGCAGCGTGAGTTTGTTGCTAATTTGGGGGTGGCACTCCTATCTTCTAGATTATTAAGAAACAATGTACAGTGAGTGATGGAGGAGGGTCATTTGTCTATGTGTTACTTTCATTGGTTAATAAAGAAACTGCCTTGGCCCTTTGATAGGATAGAAAATTAGGTAGGTGGAGTAAACAGAACAGAATGCTGGGAAGAAGGGAAGTGAGGCAGATGCTATAGTTCTCCACTCTGAGATGGTTGCAGGTTAAAAGCCTCTCAGTAAGGGAAGTGGTGCTACACAGATTAATAGAAATGGGTTAATCAAGATATGAGAGTTAGCCAATAAGAGGCTAGAACTAATGGGCTGAGCAGTGTTTAAATGAATATAATTTGTGTGTTGTTATTTTGGGTATAAAGCTAGCCGTGCAGGAGCTGGGCAGGAACGCAGCCCGCCATTCCATCTACAAGTGAGTTTATAGTTTATACTTTAAATGCTGGCACTTGCTGGCTGTAACATTGTAGAGTGAAGATGCCAAGCCTGGGACCAATAAACAAAAAATTGAGTTAGGAAGCTCCATTTTTATAAATAATTCTGAAACTGTAGGATATAAAAGGGCTACACTTTAATTTTTGCCCACTTTGCTATTACTGTTGAAGAAATTAAGTACAAAGTTCATTTGTTCAGATGTTATAGTATTATACTGTTGTACCAATCTTTCGTTTTCTAACTGTATTTCCCATTGTAAAGTTTGATATTGTAGTCTATAATGGAATAATGCAAAATGATCTTCCACTTGCTTTGACCATTTATTCAACAGGTGTATATTGAATTCTACCAGGTGCCAAAGGTCTGGTGTTTGAAATTCATCAGCAAAATCAAAGAGTAAAAATTTCTGTCCTTATATTCTAGTCAGTGAAATAATGAAGAAGATGATGATGATCTACAGTATGGTAGAAGGACATGAGGATTCATTTTATAAAAAGAGTTAAGATTCAAATGTGTGGGGAAAGAGAGAAAAGAGATACGATTTAAGTAGTGTGGAATCAGTCATTTTCTATGTAAGGGTGACATTGAACACAGGCTTGAAGGTGATACTAAAACCCCACCATTTAGGTAATTTTGAGATAATTTTAAGCATACTTGAAGCTTATTTGTTCTGCATGTTGCTAGCTGACAGGAGGTGGAAGATGGGAAGAAAGTCAAAGATTCTGCTTGATGTCCCTGTCTCATTCGCTGGGAATGGCATTTCCACACTGCTTCTTCCCTGCCTCGCTGGAATAAATGGCTTTCAAAGCTCCGGTTTTGGTCCAGCAGTGACAAGAATGTGGTTTACTTTGAGAATTTGCTCTTGAGAGCCTTACAGCAACATAGCACACAATGTTATATCCTTTATGGGTTCTTAGATGTACGGAAGTTCACACGCTGCCCTTGAGGTTGGCTCTTATGTGAGTCAGGCAACAGGCCAGCCATGCCTTTCTCTCAGTTACAGATTCAGATGAGAAAGTGGCTTGTTTTCTGGACAGTCTTCTTCAATCTTAGCACAACTTAAAATAGAACTACCTCTTTCTTTCAGGTTGTGTTCCTGGCTTCTGCATACGCAAGTCCCCAGCTCAGCGAAGAGAGCTGCGCTGCCGTGGCTGCTGTGACACATTACCTGTATCTATGCCAGTTCAGCTGGATGCTCATTCAGGTTGGTTGCTCATTCACTCCCCACCGCTGCCTCCAATGACTCTGAATCCCAAGGTGGCCTTAGTGCTGGGTGTTCTCCATACTGAAGGAGAAATAATCCCAGTATAGCCATCACACCTTTCCCAGGGTGTAAATGCAAGAATGTGTAGTAACTTTGCTCCACCAGAGAGCACAGTTAGGAAAAACGATGCAAATCTAGCATGACTTAAAGCAAAAGGGTGTAGAAGAAGAAACTTGGAATATGGGCCCTATAGAATAAGCCCTTTGAACTGCATTCTCTGGAATGAAGTTGTTGAAGAAAGGGAATGGTGTGATTAGATTTTGGTTTTAGGAAGATACTCCTGCTTGTGGTTAACTGGAGGTAGGAAAGAGTGACTGGGAATACCAGTTACTAGTGTTAACTGTACCATAAGATGATGGGACATTCCTACCAAATAGAGAAGTGTCAGGAGAAACAAAGTGAACCACTCTGGGTATTTCTTTTCATTAATGCAGAATTTGGAGTATAGATTAGTTGTCAGGAATGCAGGAGCTGGCAGAATTCTCCATATCTGGTGTGAGTATCTGGTGAAGAATGGCTACTGTGCTGAGGAAGAGCAGTGAGGAGGCAAAAGTTTCCAGTGATCAGCAGCAGTAGATGTGGCAGCATTGCAGAGAGGGACAGATAGGGACGCTATGCAGAGTGAGGTTGTGTTGAAGGAGCTGCGGGCAGGCCTGCTTTTTGTCCTGCCTGGCTCCCCACACAGCTAGTATTATACCCGAAATAACAACACACAAATTGTATTCATTTAAACACTGCTTGGCACACTAGCTCTAGCCTCTAACTGGCTAATTCTCATATTTTGACTAACCCATTTCTAATAATCTGTGTAGCACCAGTCTTACCGGGAAAGATTCAGCATGTCTGACCTGGTAGCTTACTCCATCGCTTCTGCCCTGAAGAGGAGAGGCTTGGCATCTGAGCTCGCTTCCTCTTCCTCCCAGCATTCTGTTCTGTTTACTCCACCCACCTATGTTCTAACCTATCAGGCCAAGCAGTTTCTTTATTAATTAAGCAATGACCTTCCTCCATCAAGGTTGGATATTTATTAAGTGGGTTATGAAAGGAAAGAGGGAGAAGGGGAAGAGCAAAGAGGGAAGGAGAGAGAGAGAGAGAGAGAGAGAGAGAGAGAGAGAGAGAGGAGGGAGATTTTTGAATAGGCCTCTGGCCTTGCCCCTCTCTGCACATCTCAATCCAATTATTTCCTCTCTCCAAGGTATGATTCTGAATCTGCAGATGGGGATGATAATTTCTTACTTGTAGAATTACTGCTTTAAAGATCTTTCAGAACCCCAAATCTGGAAAATGTCATTATCTCTAACATCTCTGTCAACTGATTTATAAATAAATCTAAGCCATAAACAAAGCTGAAATAGCTCCTTATTAGAATAAATTTATTAGATCTCCTGATTGCAAGATTACTTTAGGATTTGATTTAAGCTGGAGGTTTTGGTAAATGACTGTGCAGGTGGGTTATCTATTGGCCTGGACTGAGTCTGCAGTGGTTTCCTGAAGGCCTTTGTCCCTGTCCCTGACATATTCTGAGTTTCTGATTAACGATGGAGATGAAAACACAGGAAACTTCTTATCAGGTCTGAAGATATTCAGAGATAACAGGATAGTCACAGCAGGAAGCCTTTGGTGTAAGTCTCCCTGTAGAACAAATATGAGAACTGGTACTTATACATTGCATAATAAAAGGACAGTGTCACTGATGAAATATAATATAAATACCAGAGATTTCACTCTAACATAAACTCAGTGACAATGTGGCCTGTGACCAGAGTACCACACAGACCTATGTTACATGAGTAACAGTATGAAAGCAACCATGACTACAGTGTAGTCATCCTAGGGACACAGACCATGTTCACAGTTCACGTTATAGCTTGTGAGGAATCAGAAGGTTCTTTCTTGGAAAGGGTTTGGGAAGATGCTTCTGAAAGAAATCCCAGGAGAGACCTGCAGGAGATAAAACCTGGACCGGGGCCCTTTTCATCAAGATGGCGCTGAAAACGAAGAAGGAAGTTCCTGCCCCTCCCAAGCCGAAGCTAAAGTGAAGGCCTTGAAAGCCAAGAAGGCAGTGCTGAAAGGCGTCCACAGCCACAAAAAGAAGAAGATCAGCACATTGCCCACCTTTCGGCGTCCCAAGACCCTGCGGTTACGAAGGCAGCCTGAATACCCCTGGAAGAGTGCGCCCAGGAGGAACAAGCTTGACCACTATGCCATCATCAAATTCCCCCTGACTACCGAGTCAGCCATGAAGAAGATAGAAGACAACAACACACTTGTGTTCATTGTGGACGTCAAGGCCAACAAGCACCAGATCAAACAGGCTGTGAAGAAACTCTATGACATCGATGTGGCCAAAGTCAACACCCTCATAAGGCCTGATGGAGAGAAGAAGGCGTATGTTCGGTTGGCGCCTGATTATGATGCTCTGGATGTTGCCAACAAGATTGGAATCATCTAAACTGAGCCCAGCCGGCTAATTCTAAATATACACTTTTTCACCATTAAAAAAAAAAAAAACCTGGACCAGGGTTCTGCATTTGGCCGAACCAGAGCAAAAACTATTAAAAATGAAAATGTCATTCAGGTTAAGAGCATTCACAGCCAGTAATACTCTCGGAGCTGAAGAGACTATTTTGGAAGCACAGTGAATCAAATAGTGAGTCATATTCAAACAGAGAAATGACTTTCGCATGTATTTCACGTAGAATCCCTGTTTCCGGGGAATTAAACCCGAGGCTATATAAGATTTAACCAAAGTTAATTTAAATCTGTCTTTTCCTTGCCTGAATTTCTGGTCGGCAAGGAAATGTGGTTGTGGCTGATACATATTTAGTAGATTAACTGTGTTTCTGTGTGGCTCACGGTTTAGAGAAGCGGTTGTGGGTGGCAGTGAGTATAATGCATTTCAGATGGTGCACTATGCATCCTGCATGGTTTGTGGTGTGACCACAGGGGAAAATCCATTAACTTCTGAATTGTAGGTAGGTTACTTTTAATAACTTGTTTTATGGTCAGATGTCATTTTGCCAATCTGTACTTTCCATTTATAAAATGCTGTGTCCTGATACTCATTTTAAAGATCTAAGTCAGTCTTAAAAATCACTATGCAGTAAGATGGGCTATTCGTCCAATCCTGTGAGGCAAATTTCATTAAAAACTTGAACACGAGCACATACATGGTGTGCAGACATGCATGCAGGCAAAACACTGACACATATAAAATGAAATATGTGAAAAATTTAAGAAGTCTTGAAAGAATGTTAGCACTCTGACAATTTTTCTTCCTGTTCTTTTTTTTTACCACCACAGGAGGGAATCAGATGCTATATATGGGTCACGTGATGATAATGAGTTCATTATTAATCTTTAGTCACAAAATTAAAAGCACCAGATTTATCAGATTGAGTTCAAGAGTTGGCTCAATGGGCAAAATGCTTGTTGTCAAGACTGAGCCTGAGTTCAAGCACTAAACCCACATGTTAAAAGGAAGAAATCGCTTCTAATAAGTGCTTCTCTGACCTCAACACATGTATACCCTCACAATACACTCATTAGGATGTGCATAAATAGAGATAATAAAAAATGCCCTTAAAACAAACATTTTAAAATAGCAGACTGGTGGGTATTTTGTTTGGGCCACATTTTCAATGTCAGGATACGCTTTTGTAAATGGTCGCACTTTACTTTTCTATCACGTGTTTTCAACACCCAGTGGTAAAGTTAGATTACATTTACACTGCTGGGAGGAACCTCTCATTGATAAACAATTATATAACATCTCTCAGCCTATCTTGCAAATCAGGTTACAGTTTCACCACCTTTGAAAACTGTGAAAATACGAAACTAACTAATCCATACAGAAAGTTGGCCCCGTGCCCGGCTCAGGGTGTACGCTGTGCACATTCACTTCTGGGGCTGCAGAGGCTAACATGTGACTAAAATAGCAGAGATGTTGAATATTCTACTATTGCAGTGTAATTAATATCTTTCGTTGAATGGGGGATATGTTTGCTTCTTGGGAATAGGCTGATTTTAGGAGAGGCACATACCAGCCACAAAGCCCTAGCAAGGCTAATCTCTGATCTCTAGGTTAGCACACAAATGCCTATTCAGCCCCGCCTCTCTCACCAACAACCTTCTCCCTTCCTCAGGCTTGGCTCTCTCTTGCTGGGGAGTCACACAGCATGGTGGGAATATAACAATAGCAAAGTTTGCTTATTTGGTTTTGAAACAAACAACTCACCAATTCCGTATTGGGCCAAGGATGACTGTCCTGCCCTTCTGTTTTTCTTCGTGTAAGATCACTCAGTGTGAACATTGAAAACATTTCCCACTTCCTTAAGATGCCAGGATCATGTTTACTCTAAGTTAGATCGACAGCTAGAATTTCAAATGTTGGAGTGCCTTTCCTTTATGCTGCTGACTAGTTGTTTGGATTTTCTTTCGTTTTGGAGATAACATATACTAATATTACAAAATAAAAACAAGTCACAGTGATGTCAAATCAATTGTACATCTTCCTTGCTATTTTGTATGTTTGACATTTTTGCTTTATCCCCAATGCCATGCTCAAAGGTAAACAGTGCTAATGGTTTCCTGTGTATGCCTCCACAAATACCCCATGAGTAGACAAATATTTATAAATCTATAAACAAGCACACATGTGTATCCTTGTGATTGTATATACTTTTTATGTGAATGTATATATATTTATGTTTGGGAATCTTTACTTTTACAGTGTTTAACTCTACTCTCTTCTATGCTATAATATAGCTATTTTGTAATTTATTTTGTAGTTTCTAATTAATTCTGGTTAATGGTAGTTAGTTCTTTGTATTATAAACAATAGTTGTTTGCTTAGAGAGTATCCATAGAATTCCTAAATATTATGTTTTTATTATGTATGGTCACATAAGACATGCTTCCAATTGGATTACCAGATCATGGGTTAACTGAAGAACTATAATATAAACTGTGATTGTTTGCAATATCCACATACAGTAGAGGTAAATGTAACTTTGCTTTTGTATTCATTTGGCTCAGTTTTATGACCATCATGTCACCATGTTAAATCACTGTAGAGCAACCTGCTTCCCTCACAGAGGACAGGAGAGTCTTGCATTGTCTCTACAATCCCATTCTCTCATTCCTAAGTTCACAGCTTATTCAAACATAATGTTTTAATTTGAAAGTAAAACTTCCTTGATGAATGCATTCTTAAATTGGTAGAATAGGCTAGAAATCACTATGCTTGAACATTTATATCTTCTGCCTTAACTTTTCCATGTAGCCTGACAATGGAGAAAGAAACATACAGGATCTTAATTCCTTAGTAGCAAGGGCTGGAGCATGGCAACAGGAAGAGGAATGCTAAAATTAGCCATGCTTTTCCTTTGTCATTGATTTAATTTGACAGAACTTCAAAAGTATTGAAGACAACAGACTGATAAATACCAAGATAAAAATGACATACCCAGGAAATACTGAATTATCAAGCCTCCAACAGCCTTGCAATTCTTTTAATGCAATAAATAATTTAAAAAAGGGAAGAAGGACATGTGGGAACATTTCTTAGATTTGCATCTAAAATGAATGATTAAGAACACATGGTGGTGGGTAGAATTAGTAGCTTGTGTGATTGCAGATTACATGTAATGCTATACATCAGTTCAGTGATTCCAGTGAAATAATTAATAACCAAGTATTATACACAGCCTGGATAAAATCTTTGTTCATATGAAATTTATAGAGTTCAAATAGCCCATTTAGCCTAAAATAAATGACATGTCTCCTTTATACTTTTCTAACATACTAATGGTTATATGAAGATATAGTAATGAACTAATGAATTTGTGTTTATAGAATATATAAAACCATAATTCTGACCTATGCTACCTAAAGCAATGTTTTTGATTTTTTTGTGTAGATACTTCTCTGTGTAGTAATGTAACCAATATGCTTATAGATACAGTCTTTAATTTATTCTTATGTATATTCAGTCTAAAAAATCTTATTTGGGTATTTTAGTTAGTTTTTTTGTACTTTAAATGGAATCGATTAAAAGTTTCGCAGTCCCAGTTACTAATTCTGGGAATGTAGTTCTGTAGTTCTTATGTGAGAAGGTGAAGACAGAGAGAGACAAAGGGAGGAGAGACAGAGAGTACTAAAATAATACAGCACAAAATTACTTGAATTAAATTAGATTGATGTATATTGTTAACTCATGAGGTCTATATTTATTTTTCTATAAATATTGGTTAAACTCATGTTTTGCATTTAATATTTTAAAGTTTTCACTAGTTAACTTGTGTTCCTCTTAATAGGAGGTTTGATGAAGTAAAATCAAGTCTTCTAAAATTTCTTCCAAACAAAGGTTTTAAAGTGTGCACATACATGCACATGCATGTATGCACACATGCACACACACACACACATGCACACACATATTAATATGTGGGAGGAAATTTCAGTTCATAAAATGAATATTAAACTCAATTAAAATGGTGCAAAAATATGTTCATTTTCACTTATTTGATTTTCTCAAAGATTACAAGTAATACATTTAACCAGATATTATAAAATCTGGTTTTGTATACAAGATAAACAAAAATTAATCTGCCACAGCTCCTAGTTAGGTTTCATCAATTTATGTACGAATAACCCCTCTCATTCTTTTCTAAATGTTACCATAAAAATATGGACAGAGAACAAACATATCTATATTTTCTTTTTCTTGGAGCATGGATCTCTATTCACATGTGTTTGTTGGTTATGGAAAGATAAGAATATAAGGTCTTAGCTGGGTGGTGGTGGCCCATGCCTTTAATTCCAGCACTCAGAAGGCAGAGGCAGGCAGATCTCAGAATTTGAGGCTAGCCTGGTCCACAAGAACTAGTTCTAGGACTTCCTCCAAAGCTACAAAGAAACGCTTTCTTGAAAAAAATCAAAAAAGAAAACAAGAAAGAAAAAGAAAAAATAAGGGTCTTATGCACAAGATGCTAATATCAGTGTTTATATGAACTTCTAAGTAAATAAATCTTAAATATAATTAGTCTTGGGTTATTTGTTTATTTAATGCAAGATCCCATATACCTCAGGCTACCCGAAAACAGGCTATACAGCTGAGGGTAACCTTGAATTCCTGATTCTTCTGCTCCCAGAGTAGTACTGAGTACTGAGGTTAGAAGCGTGTGCCACTGCATGTGACTTCAACAATCTACATCGTATTACAAAGGAGTAGCCACCACATGTGACTTCAACACTCTACATCATATTACAGAAGAGGAGCTGTGAGTTTAAGGACGGGAAGATGGTTAAATTCTCAGTCTATCTTTAAGCTTCAAGAATAGCGCGCACGCACACATGCGCGCACACACGCGCGCGCGCGCGCGCACACACACACACACACACACACATACACACACAGTTACTTTAGAAGACGTAGTAAACTAAGGGAAACTGATTGAAACAGTACCGAATCATGAGAGTGGTGAGTAGATAAGAGCACTCACTCAGCTGAAACTGTGAGTGCAGTTTGTCTGTCCAGCCTTCCCTACGAACACTTTCTCTCCAGATGTTGCTATAGCACAGCTGCTGCAGGTCAGTTTTCATGGACAGCTTAGGTGATCATGGGATTGCAAGGTGATTCAATGAAGAGATTGGTCCAGACGAATCCAGGTTTCTATCCAAACCAGCTGTGACCAGCTGAACAGGGTCACATGGCACATGGAGCTTCTGGGCCAGTTCTGTGTATGGCTGGGGGAGATGAGAGACAGGGCTTAGGAAAGGAAGTTCATGACCTAGGCATGAATCTCAAAATATGCCTACCTGAATATATTAAAATAAAACTTAAGGTCAAGTGTGACTCTAATGTCATGCTTTTAATATTAGTACTTGGGAGGTGGAGGCAGGAGGATGAGGAATATATGACTATTTTTGGTTGTATATAAAGAAAGAGAGGTAGGAGGAAAGAAAGAAAGAGAAAGAAAGGAAGGAGGAAAGAAAGAAAGAAAGAAAAAAAGAAAAAGAAAGAACAAAAATTCAGGAAAACCGAGTGAGTCAGAGAAAATCTTACACATGGACCACATGGTTGTCAAGAATAATTAAAATATTTTAAAATACTGTTTCTAATCTATATGGTGAAAAATGATATACAATGTAATGCTTTCTTCATAGTATATTTCAGTGATTAGATCTTGTTAGGAAGGTATTTACATTTTTTCAGACTGACAGAAGTTTATGACACGGAGCTAGCTTTCCTGAAACAAGTCATTGAGAATCCAGTGACACTCTGAAGTCCTGCACCTATGAGCCAAGAAAACAATTCTCTCAACTTCTTACCTCCGCTTATCTGAAACTGTGGCTGAGATGTTCCTGGAAGGCTCAGCTATCCTCTGAGAAATTACCGTCTGTGTGAAAGCAGACATCAGAGAAAACCCCAAGCCTTGCCAAGCAGAATGGAGACATCACTCACTACATCCCTCCATCTGGACACCTGCCCCTTCTGCAGTGCATGCAGGTTGACCTACTGTGCAGATGCACATAGACACATCCTGTATTAGAGTGTATCTTGCACAACTGTTGCATCTGGAGTGACCTTTAGCTTCGGTGACTTTTTGTCGTCGAATAACCAGCACTGGCTACCTCAGCATCCTGTACACAGTGGCCACTGGTGTGAGTCTACACCCTATGCTGAGTGTAGAGGGAAGTGTGCACAGAGGGTGGGGGTAACACAACAAGCTTTGGCCTTAATCACTTTTAAAGAGAAGTTAGAACAAATTTGCATAAACAACAATTCAAAACATGCTTTATAATTGCATTTATATGCAGATGTGCATAAAGATAAGGAAATAAACTCAAAGACAAAAATCTCCAAGGAACCAAATATTTTTATTCTTCCCAAGTTTAGCCTAGTATAATTCCTCAAGACAGAAATGGTGCAGATAGGATCTTGCTCAGAAGCCTCAGTAAACAGCATCTAAAAGCCTCCCGCAGCATGAGACACACTTGTTTTCCACTCAAAAGGGCTTACACTGTGGCATTCTGAGTTTGGGGCATGAGTTATTTATGCTCGTCCTCATCCTTCTAGGAGACTTGAGGAACTGGTGACATTTTCCGGTGGGAACCATGTGTGTGCCAGCAGTTTGCAACACCAGCCCTCACTGCATCTTTCTAATAACGATGCATGATAGAGAAGCAGAGCATACAGATGCTGTCCTTTCCAGAGCTGGTCCTCCTCAGGAACATGTGTGTGAAGTCATGTATACCCATGACTTCACACATTGACTTGAAGAGGGTGACTTTTGCAGGAAGGAGATATAATGGGGTGCTGTGACAGCCATTGTCATTGCTGTACTTAGTAATAGCTAAGTAAGGCAATCGAGGAAAGAAAATGATAGAAGACAGAAGTGGTAACTTCTAGATCTGGCCTTGACACAGCTTGATATGGTGCTTGGGGACAATGACAACATTTATGTGCTTTATTTTCCACATTCCATCCGTCTAATCTGTCCCTATGTCCTCCTAACTCAAGGCACATGCCCCTTGTGTACTTTTATCCTATGAACTAGAAGATATGTGATGTGGTTTTAATATAAAATAAATGTTTCTCTTACTCATTTGGTGCCCTCTTGTTAGAATCTATGATTCAGAATAGTAAATCACATCCCACCCTTTCGGCAATGCATCCTCAGTGGCTAGTCTGACCTCTGAAATTCACTATGTTCTTGGAAAATATTAGTCAAGTGAGTGAACAAGAAAGTGAAAACAGACTGCGATCCTTCTTGATTTTTCTCCATTCATAGTTGCACTGAGTTTTGGATTCAGTAGTCCTGTGTGCACACACTGTTGAGATGGAGCCTGGCTCTCCCCTGTATTAGGCACTCATGTATAAAAGCTGTCAAAATCTCTGAAAGTTCAGAGGCATTATTTCTTCATCCCCATCATGAATTTGTTCCTATGGGAAGTGGTTTGGGTGACAGACAATGTTTGTTTTTTCAGAGGCATGTTTACAGACACTCAGAAGATCATGACAAAGTTTAAGGCAGAACATAGTAGGGAAAAGAAAAGGGCCGTTAGATTAAATATTTTTTCATGTTCCCAGAGTTTCTAAAAATGCCCCAGATTTCTTGAATATCTGAAATAAAGGAATATTGTAACTTAAAAATAATCCAACTTAAACTGTTTTTATGAAGCTGGTCTTCCCCTTCATTGCTAGTGACCCTGCGTGTCTACACCAGCAGAGCTGCGTCTTGTGCCACTAACCCCAGCCTGCTCATATCGCTTCCTTCCCTAGTCCGTGAACTTCTGGTACGTGCTGGTGATGAGTGATGAACACACCGAGAGGCGATACCTGCTCTTTTGCCTTCTGAGCTGGGGTCTTCCGTCTTTTGTGGTGATTCTTCTCATAGTTATTCTGAGAGGAGTCTATCATCGGGACATGCCGCAGATCTATGGACTCATCCACGGTGACTTGTGAGTACACCCGGGCAGCACGCTGCTGTCTTGGGCTTTTGGCACTTTCACTGGTAACTGTACTGGTAGAGAGGGATGCGGCTGGAAGAGGGGTGTAAGTGCAGGCATTTCACACCGGTGCTTTCCTGCTCACTTTCTGAAGCTGTCCTTTGTCTAGTCATTCATTCCTTTAAAAATGAAATAGTTGCCTCTGGATTAGCAGTTTTCTCTGGTAAGAGGTATTAAGTAGCCAACAGTAAATTATATCTTATCATAACAGTTTACCCAGACCGGACAAATAGTAAGAGATGACAAATCAAATCACCGTGAACATTTTGATAATGAATCAATGGAAAATTCTGGTATCAACCTCACATGTCAAGGATAAAGCCCATTTAGTTTCTTCTCGAATGGAGTTTTCCCCCCTTTTTTCAAGTGTTTACCATACCATCTTGGTGTCTCCATCTTCAGGTAACAGGTTTGAGCTTTCAACTGCAGAGAACACAATGCACATTTAGATTTTATAGTAAGAAATTTGCAATTGTAATTTCTTAAATCAAGTATCTACCAGACTCAGAAATAAACTATGCAAAGATCTTAATCCTCAAGCTAAAAATCTTATCTGGATTTACTGAAAACAAAAATAAATCTGTTTGCTTAAAACAAAAATAAAGCTGCCATGAGTTCACAAAGGGTTTGTAAGTTGCCACAATAAACTATAGAAACACTGCATTTAAAGTTTATATTTTATATTATTTGGAAATATTTTCTGTTCTTTTATTGTTTTTCTAACTTTTTCAGTGGTCTCATGTTTATTGTTGATTAGACAAATTTGAAAGGATTAAGGGTGAAATTCAATGGTGCTTTATAAGGACAAATCAAAGTTTTCTCTGTGGGGAAAAAAAGATTAAAAGTGTCCTGAGTTTTATTTCTGGTTTGAGTCTTGATCTAGGAATCATATTCTTTCTAGCTTCTTTGGTACATTTGGGGAAGTCTGCTGCATTTGTGTGTGGAGTAATGTTATGTACAGAGTTGTCTGTATTTCTTTAAAACAAGAAAACACCAATCAGCACATGAGCATATATTAAATAAAGAATGGTGTGTGTAGTAGGGGCTGTGGGTTGCATTCCACCACCCAGCTCCCGCCACCGGCTAGCTTTACCCGAAATAACAACATACAAATTGTATTCTTTTAAACACTGCTTGGCCCATTATATCTAGCCTCTTCTCGGCTAACTCTCGCACCTGGACTAGCCCATTTCTAATAAAGTGTGTAGCACTGAGGTGTGCTTACTGGGAAGATTCTAGCCTACGTCCATCCTGGGCCAGAGCTTGATTGCGTCTGCCTCAGAGAGCAGGGCTATCACATCTGCCCGGGAGAGGGGAGCATGGCGTCTCTGAGCTCACTTCTTCTTCCTCCCAGCATTCTGTTCTGTTTACTCCACCCACCTATGTTCTAACCAATAAAATGGGCCAAGGCAGTTTCTTTATTTTTTAACCAATGACCTTCCTCCATCAGGTGTGGTGCATTATAGGCTCCAACAAAAACAGGAAACATGGAGGGGTTGGGAGGTGAGACAGCTGGGGTGAGTGTACATCCAGGGAACAGTTACTCTTTCATGGTTAGTGTCAAGCCCTACACCCAACCCCAACTCTCTCTGCCCTTCGCATTAAAGACATTGAATAAGAACAAAAGTATAGCTTGGGGAATTGAGGAGAATGGCAGTTACGTCACTGTCCCAATCTGTTGTCTTCCTGTGGGACATGTTCAACAGTAGTGGTAGACACTGACAGAGCAGAAGAGACAGTAAGGACAACCTTAAAAGTCTACTTGCAATTCTGACTCCACTCCTGTGAACTGGGGAGAAGGCTTTTAAAACTGACTTCACTGTTTGTGTTGGAACCAGCCTTCTGGTTGCTAGCTTCACTTACTTTCTTAAATCTGGCAGACTTCTCTTGAAACAGCTTGTTGACTCTTTCTAGTACTAATCTCCCAAGCATGTATTGATTGCAGAGCTGAGAGCATGGAAGGATGGATGGATGGATGGACTTTGTCTCTTGTTTGTGCCTTAACAGAAAGAAGAGATTCTCATTTATAACACAGACCTACTATTCAAGGAATCCTAAAGCAATAACAAAATCACATTTTCTCAGCACAATAAAATGGTGTACTCATGCATGGTTTTCAAGTCCATTGAGTTGTTAAAAAAAAACAATGAAAAATTATGCTGTTGCATATTTTCAAGAGGAAGAGAGAGTAGTGGGGACCATCAGCCCATAGATGCCTAAATATCAGAGACATTGTCAGAACAAGGAGAGGATTTATAAAGAACATGGTCCCAAGGAGATATTTACTAGACATTCTTGTTAATACTTTGTAATCTTAAAGTCAAATACTTCTACACACACACAAACAGACAGAGAGAGACTTGCACACACAGACACATGAGCGTATGCAAGCATGTGTAAAGACATACAAATATATACACATGCATGACTTGTTTCTGAACCTTGTATATTACTTCTTTGAAGATGACTCATCTCCATTATTAGCCAACCATAAAACAAAAGCTTTTATGATTATAAAGCTTAACCAGCTTCCATACTCTAATGAAAATGAGAAAAAAGTAAAATTCTAAAAGAAATAACCTACTTGCAAGCTTATGAGAAAGATATCACCCATTTGTTACATAAGTTTCTGTGAAATTATCAGTTACTTTGTACATATGAAGATTTGAAAAATGGAACACTATATATATAGAAGTCATTGCAAGGTCATTGTTGCTTCTAAACAGTTAAATAGGTAATAAGTACTTGTTATTGATGTACACACATATGTTCTACACATGCACAGCCATGACACAATGTGGTGACATACTTGGCCAGTGGCAAATCATATGACATGTGTTCAAATGCACAGGCACACACTGGCTTGCTATTTATATTCCTGATCATTTTGTCTTCTTATTGGGTCAAGAAGAACCTCTCATACTGATTACTTTAGGGCATTGTGTTTTGTTTATGTAAACTCTAGAAGATGGCAATCAATGCCATTTCAAAAGAAGAATATACATATCTTGCTATTAAATTTTGAAATGCTAGTTAATTTTTCAAGTTTCTGCATCATCCTTTGTTGAACACAAATAAATCATGAGTAAAGAGCTGGTGGCTGGTGGCAACTCCTTTCTTATGTGAACTCTTTGGCAAGACAGGGCTTCTTTAGGGGTGGTTTTAATAATGCATTACATATCTTCCCTGCCTTGATGAATGGGAGCCCACGAGAAGCTCTCTTACTGCTTTTTAGAGGATTGTCACAGAGGTAAGAGCTACACAAGAACATCCAAATGAACATACTCTCAAAATGCTTATTTTCTCAAACTTACAGAAGAGTGATGTCTTAGAGTAGCTAAGCTGTAGTAAGTGAACAGTACACTAACTTATATCTGGCTTTAATGCCATAGATTAGTAGATCCAAAGTGACTAATCTTATAATTCCTTTTCTCCCTAATTCACATACAACTTTCTTCCTTGTTATCCAAGGAACTCAAATTGCAAATAACTCTGCTTTTCAGTAGAACTTCAGTCTCAACATAAGGGCAGAAAATAGTTCTTATTAGCATTAAAGACCTGGAAACCTGCATAGCCGTGTCACAACATGCCTTCTTGAGGTCCCATGGTGGAAACTGGTTGTGTGATATGCATGGCAGTTACCCACTGACTGATGATGGCTTGGCAGTTATACATGTCTTTCTTGCTTACAAGGAGATTTTTGTAATTAAATCTTTAATGCTTTTGTATGTGAAAGCTGCTGATTTTCTAAGATTTTGTTGAAATGAAGGTAGTATTGATTTCATAAAATGGGAGGTCTGAAGTCATGTCTTCCTCAGAATGTTGGAAGACAGTGCTCATGGAACCATCCACAACTTTCTTAGCAGGAAGGCTTTTAATTAAAATTACGTTTTCTTTAAAATATATCACTATTTATATTTTCTATTTCTAATGTTTTTTAGAATTTTATAAATTGTCATGTTTCTATGAATTTTCCATCTCATTTAGCTAATGTTTATAAGCTCCCGACAATCCATCCTTTCCATTTTTGATATTGATAGGTAGTGTATATATCTGTGTAGTAATGTATTGGTTAATAGCACACATTGATTAAGGATAGCCCAAACCAAATTTTTTAATAAATAATTTATATGATTCAGAAGTAATGTTTTAATGAAGGATGATACAGTGAATAACTGAAAATATAATGTTCTCTAACTATGTTTGTCTGCATATCTTCAGTAGCATTATTAACTGCTATTGTGATTACTATCTTTTTCTATGATAACCTCCTGTGGTTGGCTTTTTTGTTTTAGCCTAAAACTAATGCCTGTATATCATATAATCAGGCATCTTATAAATGTATCTTTCAGAATTATGTAAAGCTATACAATATCTAGAATTAAAAAATAATAAATCCTTAGAAACACACATGCATAAAACAAACAAACAAAAAGATATATAAATCTACGTGGAATTTTTTTTCAAGTCATATCAACAAGAAAGCAATAAGAGCAAATGTCGCTGGGGCTGTAAGAGAATAAAAAGGAACACTATTGTATTGCCAGTAGAAATATGAATTAGTTCAGTAACCATGAATGTTAGCTTGGAGCTGCCTCAAAACCTAAGAGCAGAAGTCCCGTGTTATCCAGTTATCCCAGCCCTGTGACTCTCCCAGAAGAAGTTCATGTCTGATGAAGAAGAGGCAATGAATGGCATGCCTGTAGTACAGCTGCAGCGTTCGCAGCAGCCACGTCATAGAATGGCATGCCCGTAGTACTGCTGCAGTGTTCACAGCAGCCGCGTCATAGAATGGCATGCCTGTAGTACAGCTGCAGCGTTCACAGCAGCCGCGTCATAGAATGGCATGCCTGTAGTATTTCTGCTGTGTTTACAACAGCCACATCATAGAATCACCCCCAAGTTCCTCTCAGCAGGTGAAGAGATGAAGCAAATGTGCTATACAGAAAAAAAAATAGAACATTACTCATCTCAAAAGAATGAGTCATGTCATTTCCAGAAAAATGTGTAGGACTAGAGACTGTCATCTTCAGTGAAAGCCTGACGCAGACAGGCAGTAGTCATGTGTTTGCTCTCATAGTAGAGACGAGTGGTGAGGGAATCATAAAGTAGAGTGCAAACCACTGGAAAAGCAGAAAGGGTTGAAGAGAAGGGGTGGCAGGTACATGAGAGAGTTGGGTAAAATATGATGGAAATATGCCATATCTATCTGCAGAAAGGGCATAATGAAACCCATTACTCTGTACAACTAATACATATACCGGTGAGACGTCACCCTCAAGAGGCTTTGAACATCCTTGAGAGGTGTTCTGATGAAGGTCCTCTATCCCACAAGCACCCACCCTTTGAATCTGAAGCCATGTCTCTTCTTGCCCACATCCTACAGTGGTGAACCATTTCCCAGTCCAAATTTGATTCTTAACTTTTTCCCAACGCATGTCTGATCTTAGTCATCTCCTATTTTACCACCACTGCTGTTCTGTGACCTCTCTTATATTTGGAGTGGGGGGTTACCTGATCACTGCTGTTCTTTGGCCTCTCTTATCATTGGGGTGGTGGGTTGTCTGACGCACTTCCCAACTCGTAATGGCTTCATGTTGTGATATTCTGCCAAATTGTTGGTGTTTTAGTTCTAGTTGCTCATCATAACTCCCAGATCATGGTTCAGCAGGTCCCACTGCTCGGCACTGCTGCTGACCTGTTTCCCAGATTAGTACTCCAAGCCACCCCCTTCATTGCCCTTTGTGCATGAACTTCTTCACGTGTGTTACAGTATCTAATGTTTACATTTTTTATAAGTCAGCTTATTTTCCTTCACTTAGTACATCATTATTTTTCTCCAAAGTAACAACTTATGTATTAATTGAGTGAGTAGCTATTTTCAGAGTGACACATACCTCTGATGGTGTTTCATGAATCTTTTGGCTGTGTTAATGATACTATACAAAAAAATGCTTATTTGTGTCAGTTTTGTAACTTGACATTCAGCCTGGGCATCACTAACTAATCACAGATATATAACGATTTAACAAACTTATGAATGAAATAGAATTTAACTTATCCTTGAGTGGAATAGATTAACTAAGAAAAGGAAACTATTTAAGAGCCTAGTATATAAATTTATACAAGTGAAAATACAAAATTTCAGGAAAAGCTTTCATGATATATATAATGTATATATGTGTACATGTGTATGTATGTATAATATATTCCTCTTTTCTGTATGTAATTAATCGTCCTCCGCCGTCATCACCCTCTCCCTCATCTTCTCTGTACTCCCTCTCTTGCTCTCCTTTGTTATGTTCCGTGCCTGATCCAATAATGATTAGTCAAAGTATATGTGATATATCTGGAGCTCATAAAACAATTCTAAATATCTAGATATTTTAAGTGCTACAGGAGTCACAAAATCTCGTAAGAAATTAGTCTTTTTGCACACAAAAGCTCAAAGTCTAATTTGGCATGACGAATGAATTTGTGGAGCTCATTTACTTCACACAACCTCACTTAGAGATAGGCCTAGAGTCACGAAGTGGAAATGTGCTTTCAGAATGTAGAATATCTAAACTATACCTACACTTGATTCTTTGTCATTGAGACAGATGAGTCTGTAATTTCTGGGGAATTTCCCTGTTGAAAGTTAATAAAAGAAGGCCCTATGTCCTCTGATGAATTAATACTTAGCTCAAATAATAGTGGGTGCAAGCAAATCTGCCCCTGAGTGATGGCCATTGCCTGGAGGGCATCCCTATTGAATAGTTGATGCTGGATGTCTTTCAAAGTCATCCAATATTTTTCTTGGCCTGGCCCTTTGCTTCTGCAGGTAAAAAAAAAAAAACATACAAAATATAGGACTGAGTCAAAGTCACAGAAGAATATGGTATTGAGATTGATTAATAATGACTGTTAACAGACAGGACCTACAATCACCTTGGAGGCAAACTTTCACTGTGCCCATAAGGGATTGTCTATATTCCATTAACAGAGGAAGAAGGACTTACCAGGCATATAGGAGGCACCATTCTATGAACTGGAGTTCTGAACTGAAACAAAGAAGAATACAGTGTAAGCATTCATCTGTCTTTGCTTCCTGCCTGTGGACATACTATGACAGGCTTCCCCAAGCTCCTATCCCCATGAGTCCCCTGCAGTGATCGGCTTCACCCTGTGAATCCTACCAAACCCTTCTGCTTTAATGTGTTCCATCAGTATATTTTGTCACAGCAATAGCAAAAGCAAGGAATATAGTTTCAAAATGAGAATTTGACATTCATCTGTGCCATAACTCACATGGAAACTTGTGAATAGAGTGATTGGGAATGAGTTTCAAATTCATGACAATTACTGAAGACATCATTTGACTTGATTTTCTCTTCCATCTTTCTTTTAAATAATTTTATTAATTGAGACTTTCATACAGTTTATTTTGCTCATATTCACCTCCTACACCAAACTCCTTCCAGATCCACCCCTTCCTCCATATCCACCAAACTTCATGCTCTTGCTATTCAAAAGAAAGAAAGAAACAAAAGCTTCATATACACTTCCCATGTCTCAGTACACTTAGGTATGGGCTGCCTTAGAGAGGGAAAAACTAATCTCCCGACTGCTATCAAAGGCCAACAGCTCCTCGACTAGACATGGAATTTCTTGACCGCCTCACCCTTTCCATGATTTGGTCTTTTCTAAGATTTGGTCTGGCTTGACCTTGGGAAGGTCTTCTGCATGCTGCCACAGTGAGAGTGAGTTCACAGGTGAGTTCACCTCCCGTATTGTGTCCAGAAAACATTGTTTCCTTCCAGTCACTCACTGCTTCTGACTCTTAGAATCTTTTGGTATTCTCTTCTGCGTTGATACCTGAGCCTTGACTAGGGGATAGGGTTGAGATGGTCTAAGCATTCCATTTAGGGTTGAACACTACATAATATTATTCTCTGCATTTGGATCAATTATGGTTCTTCCTATTGACTTCCACCTACTGCAAGAAGCTTCTCTGATGTGGACTGAGAGATGCACTAATCTATGGGTATAATTATGTCATTAAGAGCTGTTTTAGCACTGTGTCCATTCAACATTATAATAAAAATAGGTTCTCACCTGCAGCCTGTAACCAGTACAGCCACAAGTTCTTGGTTTTAGTATTTCTTCCTCTTATCAGCCAGAGCCCAACATGTTAATAAATATCAATAATAGTAAAAATGATGTAGTAATGGTGATAGGTTGTTTTGTACTTTCAAAGTGCTGGTTTCTTCTCTTTGGTGCCAATTGGCATTCGATAAATATATATTGAGTTATGGTTATGCTTGAAGTTCCTAGAAACCAAGTTTTATGATCTACTTTAGATTCTCTTAACAAATATTAATTTTTAGCCTACCTGATTTTCCTGCTCTTAAACTGAATTATCTGTTTTATAAATTGTCCAGTCCTCAGAAACAATCTAATTTTTCTAGCTGTATTAGGAAAAATGATACTAATATAGAATATACATCTTCATGATCTAAATTAGAACTAAGTAGAAGTAATTGTGCTCTGTAGGACATATGATACCTTATGAGAGTATTTTCAATAAATTGATTAAAAGTGAATCATTAAAAAATGCTTATAAATGCAGGGAGCTTTTTTACCTGATTTCTGAGGATTGAAAGAGCAGGTATCATCTAAGAAAACGAATGTTGTCACCACCTCTTCCTGGATTGCTGGGCTGGGAGGTGTACCATCACCCACATGCACAAGCACAGGCACACACAAACAGGAAGCTTAGCTAGCATTTCCCACCCATTCATCCTAAAATAAAGAGGAATTGTGCCTCCCATCATGCTTTTCAGCTTGTTTTATGTAGCAGTCAGTAAAACAATCCAAAGGAAACTGTGACTTCCAAGTGCACTCAGTATAAATTAGTTAATGGAGGGTGATTTCAGATACCCCCTGGTACACATTGATAGCTGCTCCCCTACAGAACCGTAGGGATGGGAGCATCTCACTTGTTTCCCTAAAGATCAGGCACATACTTAAAGCACATCATGTTTCAGATCATGTCAAACACCTGTAGCGTCCTGAACTACTTACTTGTAAACATGCTCAGTGTTGGACTTTGTGCAACAGTAGCTTATTTCCTTCTGCTAGTGCTCAACTGTTCCCACACCCAGACCCAGTCCCAGCCCCGCAGTCTCAGCAACACCCTGCGCTCTCCAGGCTGTTCATCTCTCTCCCCAAGAAACATCCCAGCTGCAATCTGAGTGTATATAACCTGGATCCTGCTCTTTACAAGTGGACCGCGGGAACTTTATAAAGTGACACACCCAATTTCAGGTCTGTGAGAGCCTCACACAAGCATTCAC
>NC_022021.1:18090710-18093680 GCF_000317375.1 Microtus ochrogaster
TTCACCACACAAGCGTTCCCTCATTCACTCCACACGAGTGTTCCCTCATTCACCACACAAGCGTTCCCTCATTTTGATTGAAGTTCTTTATGATGGTTTGTGTAATATGAAGGTTGTTGATTCTGTATGCAAATTGTTCACCCTGTACATTTCTGGTTAGAAGCCTAGTCTTTAATGGTTGACCCATCTCTGCAGCCTGTTGTTATACTTTCTGTACTTATTTTATTTAGTGTGCTTGAGCTCCTGGGGATTTCTAATATTACAACACTATCATCTTGAAATATGCATAAAATTTCCCATCAACTGTTCTGAGTTGATTTCTCTTACATGATTTCATTGGCATAGCAGCCTCCCTGCCCCATTCTGCATTTGGTAAACCATGACTAACATTTTCCACCTTAAATAATATAATTTTATAATATATGCATAGATTGTTCATTTAATGAATATGTCTTCAGGGGAATTAGGATATATAGTAAAAGTGTGTTGTGTCTTATCTAAGTTCACATAGCAGAACTGAAATACAATTCTAATACTTGATGCTTTGTTACATGAATCTATGAGTTAGTCTAGATCTCAGTAAAATAAAGCAAGTAAATAAAGTGGAGAAATGTCTTCTAAGTCTTTATTTTTTTGTGTTTTATGGCTAATGGATATTGAACTTTATGAAAGCATTTTTGCAAACCTTGAAGTCAGTTGTTTGATTACTCTCCTTTATATCAATGTGGTCTGTGAAATTATTGAATGAAACCACCTAAAATTCCAAAATGCCAAAATTCTTCCTTATAAAATGCTTTTTATAAAACTCAACATGCATTCACAAGACAGTACTGAAGATGGAGGAATTAAGAAAGTTTCTTTTTCCTTAGATCTGTTAGTTACTTTCTTTAGTTTGTAGACTTTTAGGCTAACAAGAATTGAAACGTGAGTGCTGTGCTTCTTGGGTGTTGTGTACTATCTCCTTTAGTGTGGTAGGATTATTTTACTTTATCACTTCTCTTAGTACTTCCACACCTCTATTCTGTAGCTCTCTTTTGTGAAGCTGCCTTTTTGTTTGTTTGTTTGTTTTGCTTCATATAACAGTGTTTTGATTGCTTTATTAAAGTAGTTGAGGTTTTCTTCTTTTGTGTAGAGGATGGCTAGCATTCATCTTGGGAGTTGTCCTGTGGAGTTCCCCTAAAATGTCCTAGCTCTTCTGTACAGTCCACTCCCTTAAACTTTCCAAATCAAGTAGAAACAATTTTGTTCATCTGTCTTTACCCAGAAACAAGTCCATTTCATGTAGATGTCCTCTTTTGAGCTGAGAACTGAGAATACCCACCAATTCTTTATGAGAGGATCACAGAATGGAATTTTCCACAAGTGACCTGACTTAGCTAATGTCAGAATAGCATGACGAGTTCCTTGTTAACTGCTGGTAGCTGGAACCATAAATAATGAAGGAACAACTTTTGACAGCTCAAAATTCATCTAGAGTATATTCTTCGCAATCAAGTTTGTGTAATTCCAAGGGTTTTCATAGTCTACCAGTGTCCCAGTAGTAATGTGGTATTACAGCCCCTAGCACAGTGGTTCTCAACCTGTGGGTCAAGACCTTTTTACAGAGGTCACATAACAGATATCCTGCACATCAGATAATTACATTACAACTCACAACAGTAGCAAAATTACAGTTATGAAGAGCAACAAAAAATATTATAGTTGGAAGTTACCAAAACATGAAAAACTGTATTAAAAGGTTGCAGTATTAGGAAGTTTGAGAACTACTCTATTAGCAAGATACTGCAGTTAATCAAAGTTGCCATGAGAAGACAAATGTGAGAGTAATTTGTGAATGATTTAACATTCTAAATTAGTATACACACACATGCATACACACACAAACATACACATATATTCACACACATACACACATATATATATACACGCATACACACACACATATATATACACACACATCAGGCAACTAAGAGCATAGTTACTAAAAAACTTCTCCTTCACTTTTTTTGCATTAAACACTTCCTACTTGAACACTTTTTTAAAAACACACAGTCTCAAGTAACCCAAGTTGCCCAGAAACCTACTATTTAGCTGAAAATAGTCTTGAACTCACAGAGCCTCCTGAGTAGACCTCCTGAGTGTTGTGAGTCAAGCATTTGCCACTACTAGCTTCACAGAACACTCTTTCTACAGGATGACAGGCCCACTGATTCCACATATCCTGTATTTTGGTAATACATTCAGCAATCATTCTATCATTCCATCTCAAATCCTTCTCTACACAGAAGACAGCATCATTAGTAGTATCATTAGTGAAAAGAAATACTTAATCTCTATGACTTCATAACATTTATAATTAGGTTCCCCCCTCTCAAAAATTGACCACCACATACTCAGTAACAAAACAAAACTCAATAAATACAAATGAATTGGAATAATCCCATGTATCTTATTAGATCACCATGGCTTAAAACTAGAATTCAACAGCAATACTAATTTCAGAAAGCCCACAAACACATGGAAATTAAATAGTGCTCACCTGAATCATCAATGGGTCAAGGAAGAAATAAAGAGATAAATAAAAGACTTCCTAAAATTCAATGAAAATGACCACATAACATACCCAAATTTATGGGACACAATGAAAACAGTGTTAAGAGGAAAGTTCACAGCACTAAATGCCTACATAAAGTAGCTAGAAAAATCCCACACTAGTGAACTCACAGAACATTTGAAAATTTTAGAACAGAAAGAAGCAAATTCACATAAAAGAACTAGATGGCAGGAAATAACCAATCACATTAAGAGCTAAAATTAACAAAATAGAAGCAAAGAAAATAGTACAAAGAATCAATGAGACAAAGAGTTGGTTCTTTAAGAAAGCAGTGTGGCGGTTCCTCAGGAAATTCGGGATCAACCTACCCCTGGACCCAGCAATACCACTCTTGGGAATATACCCAAGAGAGGCCC
>NC_022021.1:18095321-18101364 GCF_000317375.1 Microtus ochrogaster
CTTGGAGAGAGCAGGGATACAAGGAACATACCTAAACATAATGAAGGTAATATACAGTAAGCGAACAGCCAACATCAAATTAAATAGAGAGAAACTCCCAGCGATCCCACTGAAATCAGGAACAAGACAAGGTTGTCCATTCTCTCCATATCTATTCAATATAGTTCTTGAGGTTCTAACTAGAGCAATAAGGCACCATAAGGAGATCAAGGGGATAAAAATTAGAAAAGAAAAAGTCAAACTCTCACTATTTGCTGATGATATGATAATTTACATAATCGACCCAAAAAATTCTATGAAGGAACTTCTACAACTCATAAACATTTTCAGTAATGCAGCAGGATGCAAGATTAACTAAAAAAATCAGTAACCCTCCTGTACACAGATGATAAATGGGCTGAGAAAGAAATCAGAGAAACATCACCCTCCACAATAGCCACAAATAGCATAAAATATCTCAGAGTAACTCTAACTAAACAAGTGGAAGACTTCTATGACAAGAACTTTAAAGCTTTGAAGAAAGAAATTGAAGAAGACACCAGAAAGTGAAAAGATCTCCCATGCTCTTGGGTAGGTAGAATTAACATAGTAAAAATGGCAATCTTAGCTAAAGCAATCTACAAATCCAATGCAATGCCCTTCAAAATCCCAGAAAAATTCTTCACAGACAACAACAAAAAAATACTCAACTTCATATGAAGAAGCAAAAAACCCAGAATAGCCAGCCAAAACAACTCTATACAATTAAAGAACTTTTGGAGGCATCACAAACCCTGATTTCAAACTCTACTCCTGAACTATAGAAATGAAATAAGCCCGATATGGCATAAAAATGTACAGGAGGACCACTGAATTGAAGACCTGGATATTAATCCATATACCTTCGAACACCTGATTTTTGACAAAGAAGCAAAAAATATCAAAAAGAAAAAAGAAAGCATATTTAACAAATTGTGCTGGCATAATTGGATACCAACATGTAGAGGAATGAAAATATATTCATATCTATCACCATGCACAAAATTCTAGTCAAAATGGATCAAAGACCTCAATATAAACCCAGCCATACTCAACGTCATAGAAGAGAAAGTAGGAAGTACACTTAAACAGATTTGCACAGGAGACCAGTTACTGAATATAACCCCAATAACTCAGACACTGAGAGAAAAAATTGATAAATAGGACCTCCTGAAACTGAAAAGGTTCTGTAAAGAAAAGGACATGGTCAATAAGACAACAGAATGGGAAAAGTTCTTCATTAACCCTACATCCGACAGAGGTCTGATCTCCAAAGAATACTAGGAACTCAAGAAATTGGTCATCGAAAGAACAAATTATCCAGTTTAAAAAAAAATGGAGTACAGACCTAAACAGAGAACTCTCAACAGAGGAATCGAAAATGGCTAAAAGACACTCAAGGAAATGTTCAACATCCTTAGTCATCCGAGAAATGGAAATCAAAACAACTCTGAGATTCCATCTTACACCTGTAAGAATGGCCAAGAATAAAAACCCTGAGGACAACTTAAGCTTGAGAGGTTGTGGGGTAAAGGGAACACTCCTGCATTGCTGGTGAAAATGCAAGCTGGTACAGCCCCTTTGGATGCTCATGTGACAACTTCTCAGAAAATCAGGAAACAACCTTCCTCAAGACCCAGTCATACCACTTTTCAGTATCTATCCAAAGAATTCTCAATTGTGCCACAAGGACATGTGTTCAACCCTAAATGCCCCTTGATCAAAGAATGGATAAGGAAAATGTGGTACATTTACACAGCAGAAAATTAACAACATCTTGAATTTTGTAGGCAACTGGATGGAGCTAGAAAACATTTAGGAGGAGAGCCTGCTTGTTCATTTGGGCCTACTGACTAGCTTAGCCCCGAAAAATGACTCAAAAACTCTATTAATTAAATCACTGCTTGGCCTTTTAGCTCTAACTTCTTATTGGCTAACTCTTACATGTTAATTTAATCCATCTCTGTTAGTCTGTATATCGCCATGTGGCAGTGGCTTTACCGGTAAAGTTTTGGCATGTCTGACTCTGGCAGTGGCTCCATGGCATCTCTCTGACTCTTCCCTTCTCTTCCCATGCTATAAGCCAAACCAGTTGTTTATTCATTACCCAATCAAAGCAACACATAGACAGAAGGACCTCCCACACCATTTCTGCTTTTCTACTTAAACAAAAAGTAAGGCTTAAACTTCAACATAGTAAAATTTCATATAACAAAACAGGTTTCAAATATGAATTACTTTTACAATATTTATATCTACTTTATCTTTTATCATAACTAAAGAAAACTATAACTATAAATCCTTCAACTCCATCAAAGACTCCAGAAGGATATGATATTACCTAAGTAAACAAGAAATACATTGTAAGCAATTTCCAAAACTCTAGAATTGAAAGAGGCATCTTACTGCCTGGACATTCACCCAAAGTTTTTCTGTACTATTGGGGCATCCAGTTGTCAGTCCATAGGCCCATAGTATCCAGCAGACTTTTTCACAAAGCAGGAATTTTCAAAGACGTTTCTGCCTACACTGGCAGTTTGTCCATCACATTTTTCTGTGTCCTGCAGAATGTCTGGCAGGCTCTTTCATGAAGCAGGAACCCTGGATGATTATCTTACCTTTAGGCAAGTTCAGCAGTTATTTCTCTATGGGTCCTGCATGTCCAGTTAAGCAGTCCAGATAAGAGCAGTTTCATACTGAAATGGCTAGCAAACTCCATAAGGAGCCTCTTCAATACCCATCTTCCTCTTGAGGTAACTGTTGCTGCCAGGAGCAGACGTGTCTCACTGTCATGAATAGTCTTAAGTTTTTAAACATTTTAAATGCCATATTCTGAAGGTCTCTGAAAGATTTGAAGAATACTTACCTAAATGAAATATATCTCTATACATCTAGAAAATTTAACTAACATGGCTACAAGTGTAACTATTATAGATAGTAGATAAGTATCTATTAACTTTTATTTTTTAATTATACATTACAATTTATAATGAGATACACAAAACAATACCTTAATCAAGATCAGAAATACATATATATATATATATATATATATTAAAATTGACCTTAAATTTGTATCAATAAACCAGGATCTATAACAATGCAAATATCTATAGCATATCCCCCTTTAAATGTGAAAAAAATTACAAACAATATTTGGAAATATGGGCACAGTTCTTTACAAACTACTTCCTGCTATTTATTGGGCGAAGTAATTTTTTTGATGGGTGTATTTTTGAGGGTTGTTAAAGGCAACCTTTCAGGAGGTCTTGGCCCATCAAACCATATTTGTATGGAAGCAATCCACAAGTTTTCATCTTCTGGTTGAAACAAAAGAAGAACCTCTTTTCCAAAGCAACATATTCTTAGACCTAAATTTGGAAGTCATGATACCTTTATAATATACATGCTGGTTTAGCTTAGCATCCCATACAATGAAATGTCTCTCTGTGCTTAGCTTTCTCACAGTCAAAAAATTCAAAGAAAATACAATAATATACATAATCCAGACTCTCTGTGTATAGTCCATCTTTACATGGCTTATTTTTCTTCACTTCTTTTAATCTATGACTATCTGTACTCTGTTTCTTTAAAGACTTTTTTAAAACCATTTACTTCTTTTTCAACTCTCTATACTCTTTTTCTCCTCTCTCCCAAGCCTACATACATTTATCGAACACTATGAGTTATTTATAGGTCTTTTTATCTGGATTTGTCTTTATTGCATATCTGTAATTGTTTTCTGACCAGAAGTGCTTCTTAAAATGGTAATCCCTTCTTAAAAATTAAGCTGCGGCATTGCTAGACCAAATATGGTACTACATGCTTGCTCTGCCATGTCCAGCATGGCAGAGCCACTTGTGCCTCTGAGCCGCACACACCACACCATTTCAGGCAAGCTGTAGCACTCTACTCACAAACCCCATCCAGTACCTGATCTACTGAAAGAGCCAGTGGTCATTCTGGCAACACATCCCAGAAATCCTGTATTCAAAACAGTGTGACTTTTCTTATGCTGCTGTTGCTGAGTCAGGAAAACCTCTCTTAAAGGAGCTGCAGCACACTGCCAGCAAACAGCAAGAAGCTTTGTTAAACTTTGCAACTTTGTTCTCTAGAATTATTTTTAAGCCCTCTCAGGTTTTATGTGGATTTAGTTGGCCCCACATTGGGCACCAGTTTGTATGAGGAGGGTCTGCTTGTTCATCCCGACCACCTGGCTAGCTTAGCCCCAAAATAATCACACAAAACTGTATTAATTAAGTCACTGCTTGGCTTGTTAGTTCTAATTCTTATTGTCTAACCCTTTACGTTAATTTAATTCATCTCCATTAATCTGTGTATCACCACATGGCAGTGGCTTACTGGCAAAGTTTTGGCAATGTCTGACTCTGGCCATGGCTCCATGGCATCTCTCTCTGACTCGGCCCTTCTTCTCCCATGCTATAGGTCAAGCCAGGTGTTTATTCTTAACTAATCAAAGCAACACATAGACAGAAGGACCTCCTACACCAAAACATCATTTTGAGTGAGGTAATCCAGACCCAGAAAGACAATTATCACACATACTCATAAGTGTTTTTTAAACATAAAGCAAAGAAAACCAGCCCACAAATCACAACAATGAGGACCTTAAGAGAGACATACATAGATCTAATCTACATCGGAGGTAGAAAAAGACAAGATGTCCTGAGTAAATTGGGAGCATTGGGACCTTGGGAAAAGGTTGAAGTGCAGGGGAGAGGCAGGGATGGGAACAGAGAAAAATGTAGAATTCAATAAAATCAATAAAAAATACAACAAATAAATAAATAGGGTCCCATGGCCAGAGGTAAGCCTGAAATTCTCTCCACTTTCTAGTGTGTCACGAATTTAATAGATTCATTACATAGAAAAATCATGTACTTGTCATGAGACCGTGGAATAGACTGTTGGGAGAATGGGTGTTTGGTGACTGGCACAGACCTCAAGGTCTGTGATGGGCATTTGTCATAAGCAGTAGCTACACTGGCCATATGGGTTCCTAGGAATTGCTTGCTGTTTTAATTCCTCCCATTATTCTGAAACTTTATTGTCATGTTTGATCTTTTCTTTTGCAAGGATCTTTGTCATTTGAATTGTAAACATATTCTGATGTTTCTGAAACTGAGCAACCCCTGTCATCCTAATTGGAATTCATTTTATTTTCATCATAAAAGAGAAGGGGGAAAATGCTTCTAAAATTGCACTGTTTAATTGAGCTGTCTTAGTTCAGAATGGTGCAATGGAATGCCATAGAATGAGTGTCTATAAACAGTGTTTTCCCATGGAACTATTTTGCAATTTGCTTTTTATTTATTGGACAATTTTCCATATTAAAATGTATTTTTCTTACAGTGCTCTGTTGTGTTCTTAAGATCAATTCCTTTATAAATTTTGATATTTCCAATTTCTCTTTATAGCGTGTGAATAACTATTTTTATGTTTTATCCCACTTTTAATTACTACTAGAAATTCTCAAGTATCTAATTTCATAAAGAAAAGATCCTTATTTATCCCTGTTTTCAGACTAGAGGGTGAAAATGTAACTTGCTCACCTCCAGCAAGAGTCTTTTAGGCTGTATCATATCGTGATGTTAATGCATACACAGAAGTCAGAAACTGGGTGCAGTTTCCAGTCTGTGGTTCCAGATTCTTGAGAGATGGAGGCAGGAGGATCACATTGGGCCAAGTGGTTCAAGAGCAATCTGAGCCACGAAACAAAATGCCACCTAAAAAAACAAAATCAAAACTAACAAAAAACAGTAGAGAATCAGAAGTTCCCAGTCCTTTCTCTGGACATGTGCTCAGCTGACCTAAAGACTCTCAGCTAGGATTTTACCTACTGCCTTCCATCACTGCCACCCTAGGGACCAAGTCACCCACACCCATACTCTTTGGCGAGAGACATACCTAAACTGTAACTAAATTATAGCAATTGTAGACATGAAATATATTGTGCTAGATATTATATATTTGTTTTACTGTTGAACAGAAAATTACCAAAATG
>NC_022021.1:18102299-18104652 GCF_000317375.1 Microtus ochrogaster
ACCTGGAAACAACCTAGATGCCCTTCAATAGAAGAATGGATGAAGAAAGTATGGAATATATACATATTAGAGTACTACTCAGCAGTAAAAAACAAAATGTTTTTCAAAAGAATGAACCTCTTACACTCAAACCATTAATTGTGGCAGGGCCTCTTTCTACACATTGTTGTGAACTCTGCCATATTTTTAAATATTTACCCATGCAATATATTTGCTATAAACTATATTCGTATTTCCATAAATATTCATGTCTTAAATTAATAGCTAGGCTTCAATGGCTTCACTGATGATGTACCAGAGACCACACTAAGTATATCTTCTTGATTATTTTTTATGTAATCCTGTGAATTTGAATAACTTTGGATTGGTTTATTTAGCATTTTCATTTCTTCTTTTGATTAGTTATTTAGCCCTGTGCACTAGTTTTTTTCAGTGTCTGGTCATGTTTTTCAAACACTTGACCCCTTAAGTAATTTGGAAATTATTTTAAAGCCTTTTGTGTTCTTCTTTTCTATCATTGGGTATAAGGTGATGAACTGAAGTAACTTTTCATGTTCTTTTCTATTATTGGGTATAAGGTGATAGACTGAAGTAACTTATTTTTCTTAAATTTTCATTCCTTTATTGGCATACCTTTTTAAAAGACTGTACATTTTATTGTATAAATGAGCTATCAAACTACTTTAGAGAACTATGTGGTGTGCTAATTAAATTTCCCATCTGTAATGATAGCACAGTTAACATGTTGGGAACATTTAAATTGGTTTCCTTGAGGTCAGAATGATGAAACCATGTGTTGTCTAAGAATCTCAGTCTGTGTTCATTTTTCATTATCTAGGGGCAGGGGCAGGAAGATTAATGATTGCTTCTTACTTCAAAGTGCTAATTTCATATGCACTGGAAATACAAGTGGAACAGAGGATTACAAAATAGGTGATTGTAAGCTACAGGAGGCAGACAGAAGGAAAGTGATGTTCGTGAGGTCCTGATTTTCCTGAAACGTTTTATGAATAAAATGAAAAGTTTAGCCATCTACAGGACAGTGCCCAGTAGACAGTGTTTTACGTTCAAAGACCCTCATTTGGCAAACTGAAAATGTTCATGCAACCACAAATGTTTAATTGCGTGTCATTTGAGAAGCAAGGGGTTGTGTATACAGGAAATTCTATTATACACGTCTGTAATGTGAAAGGAAACGCACACAAATACAAACAGTTTGCCAAGCAGGATATGATACAATTCAAGTAAACCACTGCTGAGTCACAGGGTTCCCTGACTGTGGTCTTGGGGCTGTGCAGGAATCAGTGTGGGCCAGCTGTTCCTTCTGAAAAGTTAGGCCATACCCTTGCTTGCAAGGGTAATCAATATTTGCTTTAGAAATTGTTGAAAGAGAAGAGGATATAATTTTAAAATAAGAATTAGATGTGTCTTCATCATTCAAGCCTAAAGCACTTCTCGTCATTGAACTGTATTTGTCTGATTTTATGTTGTTGCTTTGTGGAACAGAATGTGGATAAAGGAGTTTCATATCATTTTTATTTTGCTTTGGCATCCTAATTATCAGGAGAATGACATCAGCAAGTCTGGTGAGGTCCCACATTCTGTCTCAGTCCCAAGCAGGTGTAGTGTACATTTCTCTGTCAATGCATACTCTTTCCGCTCCCACCTCTCTTGCTATTCACGGAGCCCACAGTATACTTGCTGTTACATTTCTACATCCAATTGCTTTAACTGAAGTCATAGATTGAAGAGTAGCATCTTTGGAAATACTGAATTTACCATGTTAGCATCTCATTAAGTATCTTCGGATCTGGAAACACTGCTTGTCAGCAACACCCAGCATCCAGCCGGGCCTGGCTATAATTCTCATTAGTGCTGTAGCTTTCACAGGCAAACGTGGTGTGTTTGTCAGGGTTTCCATGGGAAAGGCCTACAGAGTATGTCTGTGTGAACAGAAAGAAATCTGTTACAGGGACTTGACTTATGCAACTGTGGGAAGCATCAGTTTTGAAAATCCAGCAGGTGAGTCAACAAGCTGGGGACCTAAGAGCACATGTTGAAGTTAAGTTCAAAAAAGGACAAAATAGTATTTCAAGTCAAAGATGAAAAATAGGAAAAGTTTTTTATTACACAGGAATCCTTTAAAAATAAAAAGCAAAAAGAAAACAAAACAAAACAGCCTTTATCTGAGTGAGTTCCACTTGTGCTTAAACTGAAAGCCTGCTTTACTCATTTTGATAATTTAAATATTGATTTCAAGTATACACCTCTTGCAGACATACCCAGAGTAGCAACCAAGCAAACATCTGTCAAGTTAGGTTTTCTTTTGTTTCTTTTTTTTTTATTGAGAAAA
>NC_022021.1:18110002-18114804 GCF_000317375.1 Microtus ochrogaster
TGTACAATTCTTCTTATTTCGGGATCTCTGGATTCTGGTGATGTCATGTTGCCTTTCAGGTTGTTGGAGGAATTCTTGCCTTGGCACCTTCCCATCTCTTCCTTCAAATGGAGCCAGGAGAGGCCTGGTGTCTTGGTCCAGTCTTTGCTGTGACTGACTCTCTGGTTGTAACTCTTCAGTGTAGAAGCAGGAACTGTCCAGTCCAGATGGAACTTCTCAGCACTGAAACATAGACACCTGGTAGACCAATGACCCGCGGACGAAAGGGAGAACTTGAGGGGCAGGGCGGGGATGAGTAGAACACAGGACACCCCGCCGCAAAATCTGAAGGTGTTCTTGCTCCCTTTCGGGGGTGGGGGGGTGGGGTTGAGGCCTGCCTGGTAGGCAGGCACTCACCTCCCTGTTGGGTCGCCTTAGTGTAGGAGCAGAAAACTGTTCCTGAGCAGAGGACCTAGCAGAAAATGCAGGCTTGTGGGGGGGGAGAGGGTCCTGTGTAAGAAAGACAGCCCTGCAGAAGGAGCTGGGGGAGGGGGCCTATGCTCTCTTCCGGGACAGTCCGCCCCTGGAAAGCACACACTCACCCTTCCAGATGGAACTCCTCAGTACCTAAACAGGGCCGCCTGGTAGCCCGATGATCCGGGGACAAAAGCTTGTTTCTATTTTTCATATTCGTGCAGCTCTGCGGTGAACGCTTCGTGCTACATCTCCCAACAACTAAACAAAGTAACTGCATATGTAGCCCAGTTTTGTAGAGAGTTTTAGAAGATCAAGGAGTGCTAGGCTACTTTTGCATCTGTATTGTCTATGTTTCATTTTCTTAACAGTTTTTCATATTCTTCACTCATTTTATGCTTTTGTTATTTATTTGTTAGGGTCTCCTTACCACGTATGCAGTCCTTGAAGAAAACAATTACCCCAGCATGACTTAAATTTTTTAATTATAATAAAGTTTATCCATCTTTGCTATATTTTCTTTATATGTATGATCCAGAAACTTAAACTTTTCTAAAACATCATTTCATTTCTTTGTATGTTAGAGGATTCTGTATTTTCTCAGCAGCCACTGGCTTCTTTGACCTGCTTTCCCCACTTTGCAATCTCTTCACTTTAATTTCTTTTGTAGGTATTTTTTCCTTCTTCCCCAATATTTCCTACTTGTTCCTAATTTAATTGCAAGCTTCATTTGTTTTATTCCTTATGATATTAAATAACTTATTATTTATTCTGGCTATTCTCTTTTGCATAAAAACTCAGGCATTTTATGTTACAGAAATTAATCTTAGTTTTCCATTAAATTGCATTTCATCTTTACCTTTTTGCTTGCTTACATATTTTCACATTTTCCTTTTATAATGTGTAAACTTGCTTTGAAAATGTGTGTGTGTTGCTAAACATTCTTGGTGAGCCTGTCAGTCTACAAATAAGGTGTATTATGGCCAGTAAACTTTTCAGTTTTACCTAGTTGAATATAATTTAAGTAAAACAAAGGAATGTATTTATCATCACACTTTAGCTTCCACATCAGTAATAATCAAGATTGTGTGTATCTGTGTCTGCGTGTGTCTATGTGTGGGTAACTTTCTCTCTGCCTTTCTCCATGCATGTTCCAGCTTCTCCAGCTTGCCTGCCATGTCAGTCACTGGGCTTTTCATTGCTGTTCCCCCACTCTTCCAACACAATATCTGTTGTTAATTGTGTCTCACTCTTTCCTTTTGCTCTTTAATTGAAGCCATCACACAACTTTATCTGGAGCGAATTTTGCTTATTTCCACTATTTCTTATTTTTCTTAGTTTATTCATTCATAAATGTGTTTATGTATATATTATATCCTTTATTCTTTCTCCTCCCTTTTCTGATATTCTTCTCAGTAAGTTCTTTTCTGATTTTTTGTATTTCTGAGCCTCGTTGCATTTAATTAGGTTTGCTTGCATGAGCATGGATGGAAAGTTCTTTTCTTGAACAAGGTCAACTTACCAGTGGCTACACCACTGAGAACTTTATCTCGTCTCCCCACAGAAACCATGAACTGCATATAAGCTTTTCTGGGGGTGTTGAGGTCTCACAAACCCTCCTCTATCCAAGAGGGACTGTTGATGGCCCACAGTCCCATGTGGTAAGCACTGTTGTGTTGGAACCATGGGAACACAGGCTATATCAGGTCGAGGGGACAGCGTTGACATCATTCTGCCGCACCTTCTGACTCTTACATTCTTCCTGTTCCCAAGCCCACAATGCTCCCTCAGCCTTAAAGGAGGTGATGCCTGTTACAAATGTCTTGTTTAGGACTAAGCAACCAACAATCACTTATTCCTAACACTTTGACAAGTTGTGACCAACATTAGTACGCCTGGAATTAAATCCTGTGTGTTTGGCTAATCCATAGCTCCATAGCTTCTTTCAAATCCAAATTTCAAGTACAAATTCTGTTCTATTTGAAATGGAGTACTGGTGATATTTTGTTTGAACATTTGAAAATTTCTTTAAAATTAGAGAAAGAAATGAAGCAAATTAACTCACATAATTTTGTTTAGTTCTCAAAAGAGAGTTGTGGAACTCTCAGCAGAAAATGCAGTTGTTTTATGGAATCTCTTATAAACATGGTAATTACATTCATAATTCATGTGTACCCTAAAATTGAAGAATATCAATACTGAAACAGACTAAAACAATATTTTACAAACATGGGCAATAAGAAGCAGATGAAAGTTGCAAAAATTAAATTCAAATGGAATTACTGGAAATTATTTTAAGAAGGAGAAGGGGAAATTGTCATCAACATCAGTATGTACCTTGCTGATGGACTCAGCATGGACAACCCTAACATAAGAAAAGTCTCAGTAGTATGAGAACAGTGACCAGTGTCAGAAGAAGAAAAACTTCGAATTAAAAATGCTGAACTGGGAACTGGAGGCAGTACCTCTTAACATTCATAATCTAATTGAAATGGACTTTTCAGGGTACCAATGGTGAGCAGAAGGAAAGCCTGTAATGGGGAGTAGTCAGTAGAGTATGTGATACATAGGGGTGAAAATGCGGCAAAGAGCCCATTACCATTTTATCTTTATTTTCTATATTTCCTCCTGGCTTGTATTCACTGCGCATGTTTAGTACAGGTGTCCTGCGCTTGGCCATGTTCACCCCTTTACTGTGGCTTTTCCATCCCTGCCACTAGTTTACTTCATATCCCCCAACGCAGCAACAATTTTTTGATTTTTTTTTTACATCCCTATATCAAGTCTAAGATTCACAAATGATAGTCTGGATCTGTATTCACTCACTGACAAGAACGTAGGCTGATTCTATCCCATGGCTGCATAGTGCTGTAGTGAGCACAGATGTTGAGCTGCATGGCGTGTTGGTTTAGAATCTTTCCGTTTGTACACAGATTGCAGCTGGGTCATATGGTAATATTGGTTCTATGAGGGACCTCTCTACTGATTTTCATAGTGTTTGAACTAACTTATGTCCCACAAACAGTGTGTAAGGGTTCCCTTTCCATATATTCTCAGAAATATTTTCTGCTACATGTTTTCTTAAAGATGGACATTCTGACTAGAAAGAGATGGACTCAGTGTACTTTTAATTTACATTTAAAGGTACACTTTTACTTTATTTTTTGATAAATATGTCTTTTTCTTGGCATTTTATTAGAGTAGATTGTTATCTTTCTTGATATTTAGTTTCTGTATTCTTTATATAGTCTAGATATTAATCTTCAGTCTGATGCATACTAATCTAGATTTTCTTCAATTTTATGGGATGACTTTTGAATCTACATCTTTTTTATGTGAAAACTTTTAGATATTATATAATCCTATTTGTCCATTCTTGGTTTTATCCTGGGCTGTTGTAGTCCTTCTTAGAAAGTTCTTGTAGTGTTGGACTAGAACAATGCTGACGTCCTGCTCTGCCCTGTGTTTTGCTCTCAAACAGAAAGAATCTTTTGTTGAAGGGGTGGTAAAGGCTACCTGCAAAAGATTTGAACTTTTAGAGAAGCCAGCTGATTAAGAAAGTATATAGTGGTCTAAATATCTTTTTACATTTCTTTCACGCTTGAGTAAATATTGAAATACAAGAAACTAGTTGAAGTAACATTAAGTAATGTCAAAGGTGGGTCAGTCTGACAACACAAAACAAACTAAAATCAAAGCAAAAACCATTCCCAGTTTCATACACTTAATTGAGTCCTCCTGTCCTTATAAAAAAAAATCCTAAAACATCTTAGTTACCAAGTTCCTTGAGGGTACTGAGAAAAAAAGTAAGGATAAAGTAAGAGCTGTACAGCTCTGCACATACATGTTGTACTAACATGAGCGAGTATGTGGACACCACTTCTGTCATCCTCTCTTGTGAATTTCTTAAGGACAAAATAGTGAAATAGTTATGGCTGAGTTAATTTGTGATTGGTTAAATAAATATATACCATATTGATTCAATAGCTCTGCTCTCTATTCTAAGGCTAAAGATGAGTGCTAAAAAAGAGTGTAGTCCCAGGGGAGAATGGTCAAACTGGCTAGGGAGACGTGAGGTGACTTTCAACTTACCTATATTGTATGTTCTTTATTTACTTATAATACAGAGTTATCAAGGTTGGTGTTAGAGTAATGCTCAACAAGCTGTTCAGTTGACCTATTTTTTTAATTCCATTTACTCTATAGGGGTGTGGTTTGGTGGGAGAGTTCTTGCCCACTGTCCCTGAATCAGAGAGAAAGTAAGCAAATTGTAAAGGGCAAAGAGGAGGGAGAAAAGAAAGTGACAAAGAAATCTCTAGTCGTTGCTAAAATATCAAATAAAACTTCAT
>NC_022021.1:18117922-18127022 GCF_000317375.1 Microtus ochrogaster
TATTGCCTGCTAGGGTCACAGATGTGCCCAGACACTCAGTACTCCTAAGTATTGCCTGCTAGGGTCACAAATGTGCCCAGACACTCAGCTTAAAACAGTTCCGTTAAAACACAAACCCACTTAATACTCCCCCAGAGACTTAAAGTTCCTTGAAAAAGTTTCAGCCCTTATACACCACAGCCAATGCACTTATTGCTCCCAGCCTTAATAGCTGCTTAAACCCTGAACTTGCATGCTCTTCAAGCTGGAATACCTTAAGCGTGTCCAGAATAATAGTGTTACAGGATAAACATGCTTCATTTTCTTGGAATTGTTATTTTATTTAAATTTCTAAGATCTTTAAAAGTAATCCAGCTGGTAAATATGCTTACAGTAGTTTATACTGGGCACATAGTATCATCCCTGTGATATTTCTGTGGGAGAAAATAGAGAAAGACAGATCAAAGCTGCAGAGGGACAGAGACGTCTATGTCTTGAAGAACCAACCATAATAAAAAGCTTACAGAGCCATAAATTTGAAAAAATGAATAAAATGATAAAGTAAATTTGAAAAAATGAAAAAATTGGTTCCAAAATTGGTTTTTTTTTTGAAAGGAAAAAAATCACAACAATTTTACATTTAACAATCCAACTAACTCTACAAACATACAAAATTCAGAAATGACTTGATTGTCTTAGTATTATCTGTTAGGCACACATCTAAGTTTTTCTCCATGGTTTTTGTCTCTATGATTTCTTCCTATTAAAGTGTTTTTATTAATTATTTTGAAAATTTCATACATATATAATATATTTTGATCATATTTACTCCCCTTGCCTCTTTCTAGCTCTACCCCCATGTCCCACCACCTTACATACATATATGACACTCCTACCAGAAGCCATCTACTGTCAGTCACTCTTCAGCTAGCGGTGGGGACTCATGAGCCACTCCCCTTCTGTGTTCAATACTGATTGGGTTGATCTGTGTGTAGGTCCTGAGCAACCACAGCTGCTTCAGTTCATGACTGCAGCAATTTTGCCATCTCCATAAAATACTGCTTTGCTCTGGTCCTCTACAACAATTTGCTTTTGAAAATCCTCTCCCTTCTTCCAGAATGGTTCCTGAGCCCTGAGAAGGAGTGCAGTATATATGTCCCAATCTATCATATTCCACAGATACTTATTTACTGCTCTTTGACGGGTTGTGTGTTTCTGTGTTAATCATTATCTACTACACAAAGGAGCTTCTCTGATGAGGCCTTAGAGCTGCACTATGAATATATTCAGAGGGAATTTGATACTACATCCAGTTAGCAACTGTGATGGCTAGTTTTATGTTAACCTGGCACAAGTTAGAGTTATGGAAGGAGCCTCAGTTGAGAAAATGCCTCCATAATATCTGATTGTAGGGCATTGTCTTGATGAGTGGTTAACAGTGGAGGAGGGACAGCCCATTGGAGGTGATGTCACCCTGGGCTGATGATCTTGGATTCTATAAGAAAGCAAGCTGAGCAAGCTACAATGAACAAGCCAGCAAGCATCACTCCTCGTGGCTTCTACAACAGCTTCTCTTCTTGGTTCCTGTTTGCTTGAGTTCCTGTCCTGTTTTAGGATGAACAGTGATATGAAAGTATGGGCCTGATAAACCTTTCCCTCCCTAAGTTGCATTGGTCATGGTGTTTCATCTCAGCAATAGTAACCCTAACTAAAACAGCAACATAACAACATGAATTTATTCCTTGGCCTGTGAGCTTCCCACATGAGTTCTTGGCTCGATTTTCAACATCAAGCATATTCACCTCCTGTGAATGGTCCTTAAATCCAATCAGAAGGCAGTTGGTTACCCTATAACATCTCTGCCCCGATTTAATCCATGGGTATATCTTGACACACTGGTTGTTTCCCAGCTGGGTAGGACTCTTTCTGTTACCATGAAATCTAGAGCTCCGTGGTCAGTACCACTTTGATCTCTCCTTGCCTTGTGACCAAAGAATGTGGTGCATTCAGCAATAGGGTCCCCCTGTCAAGTTCTGGTGGGCAAGAGCAGTGGCAACTGCTTATATTGTGTTGTGGATTTCCAGTGCGACCTGACCAACAGGACACATCTCACATCTGGCGCTGACCTATTAATTTGGAACCTTTGAATTTTGGGCATTATCCCCTGTGCAGGGTAATTCCAATTAAACTCTTTCATAGGAACACAAGCACACACACACACACACACACACACACACACACACACACGAAGCTTATAAAATAGTGAGTTTTCACAAAGCTCTTTCAATCATCCTTACTATGAGCCATCCCCACCCCATCCTGACTCCTCTTCCACTCTATCCTCCCATTCTTTTCTTATCTTAAACTGCCTTTCCTGTTATTCCTCGTCCCCTTCATATCATCTGTGTACTGCATACTATTTTTCAGATCATTTAAGCCTTTCTTTTCTTTCTTTGCTTTCTTATTATTTCTTAATATGATTTCTGTTTGTAACACATTACATAGAGAAACGAGCAATAGAACATTATTTCTTAAAGCATACTGAAGTGAAATTTATTATCACAGATGTCCTCACTGTTTGAAGTACTGTTACAATCCTTGTTTAGCAAATACAGAATTTTTACCAATTTTGCTCTGATGTGATTCTACATTAAAATGAATACACTAAACATTTACTACTGTATTCCCAGTATCTCTCTGACAGAAGAGGGTCCAAGAAGCAGAAGCTCTTTTCCTGGGTCCTCTTCTGTCTGGCTCTTTGCATCTGAATCCTGTTTCTCTTCCATGGCCTCTACAATATACTTCATTGGACATTTTCATATTGCTTTGTGACTTCTGTCCCCATTCGTCCTCATCACTGTTGCTTTGGGACGTGGTCCAGAGAGTAGTGATTCTCTGTGTCTATAAATGAAAGTGTCAGCATCTCATGTGAATGTGTCATACATGCTCTAGCCAAATTTATCTGAACCTGAACTTCTCCTCAGTCACTAATTACTCTACCACCTGCTTCAGGAAAGGTGACAAAGGTAATTTGGGAGTGAAAAGAGACTGGTCATTATGGATTGCAATAAAATGTCTTAGTTTTCTTAATTGATCAGAAACCTATGGCCACTTGAGCTTGTTGCTAGGGGCTCTGCCAGAGCCTGTGAAGGGATTCTGCTGGTGAAAGTCCCTTCTGTAGCTTTATGGGACATCCACCTCTGCTCATGCATTTGGTGAGGAAAACTGGTCTCCTGGTACTTGATCACTAGTTCCAGTCATGTAGCCTTCAGTACTTAGCACCATTCTGAGAACCTGTCCTTCTTGGTCTTCCTTATCTACATGGTGGATGTCCCCGATCTGAAATGTGTGATAGGGGAAGTGTTTCAGATTCTGAGTTTTCAGATTTTGAAATATTTTATTGACTTCATCAATTTAGTATTCCCCAATCTAAAATACAAAATCTGACCCCCCAAAAATAAGTGTCCTGTTCTGGATTTCAAATTTTCATTTAGTTTATTCTCACTTTTATGTCACCACTCCCTGCCCCATACTGCCCCTGTCGCTGCTGCTCATGGCAAAGATGCTTGTACCTCTCCCCATCTGGGATTTGTCTGCCGAGCCTCACACCCTTAGAGCAGAGCAGACGTGAAAAGCACAGTGTTTTCCTGGGTAAGCTTGAGGGCCACTGCTGTAGTCGAGGGGCTGAGATGGGGAAAGTGGAAAGGGACAGAACCCTGTCTGAGCCAGAGGGAATAACATGGGTAGTGGGAAATACAAACTAACTCATTGGACAAATGTCAGGATTTGTAAGATACATTAATTTCTATATTGTAATACCACCACGATTGGCAAATGCAGTCTTAACTACAGCTCCAAGGCAACAGAGCTGACCATTAGTTCTTGCCCATATATATTTCAGAGTAGAACATCTGCAGCACACTGCTCGAACATCTGCAGCACATGGCGCTGGGACTCTCCCTTATGCTCACTGTGGTGAGTGCTGCCTGCTCCCTGTGGTTTATCACTCAGCTCTCAATATCTAGTCCAAGCATTGCCTGTTCTCGTAGTTTTCTTTGAAAAGCTACAACAAAACTAATCCCCTGACATTTGGGACTTTACTTTTGTATGTAATTCTAGGCCTGACCCACAACCACCACCATTAGTATGCTATTATTTATGTCTGACTGGTGGTGCAAAGAACTATTGATTCTTAAGATACATTAATTTCTGTGTTGTAATACCACCATGATTGGCAAATGCAGACCCCTGAATACCACATTGGAAAGAAAAGTGTACATAATGGTGTGTGTTCCAGGGTTTATACAGAATAGCGTGTACAAGTGAGAAGTAATAACATGAAAAAAACCATTGGGAGGTGGTGAGTGATGCAATACACTCGCCTTATGTCTCAATACGGTTAGACAAATAGAGCTCTGTGCATTTTCAGGTTTAACAGCAGCTGTGAAACTGACTGCCTGGCTTTCCTGAAAGCTGGTCACAGCCAATGCCATAGGGCACCGTTTGTAGCTCCTTAGAAATGAGTGTAGATAAAACACAGCAGTTATATTCAGAGGGTGGGAGTGTCACAAATTCTGTCAGTACTAGTATTATCTTCAGGTGAATTACTGCCATTTTTACACAGCTGCCTGTCTCTTGTCTCTTCAGGTCACACAGAACTATAGCTGTATTCTCCATAGAAGCAACACACAGAATTCTGTCTAGGTCCCTCTAGGCATGACTCATTCCCTCATGTCAAGGAGCAGCTATGACTTCCCACTCTTAGCATGAACAAAGCGATTGCTCTTCTGTGAAGTAATGAGGAGTGGAGGTCTGGAGTCATAACTGTCAGCATTTCCTCAGATAAGGTCGCAAAAATCCCAGCATTATACCTGCCCCACGGGCATGGGCCACACTTAGTGGCCCTATTGGAAAGAACTAGAATCAGGAAAGGCAAGTCCCAGAGTGCTGAAGTGTTGCAGGACTCACTCACGCATAGAACCCTTAACAAGAAATAAGATTTTCCTGGGAGAGTTCAAGGTGAAGTTTATGGTTTATTCTAAATGTGCACACAAGCTAACATTTGCTCTGCCATATGATAGATACTGATTGACATCAAACGCTGGAAAATGTTTGTAAATTGTCTTCTGTTAAGGCTGTAACTTTTGAACATGTTTTCTAAAAATTAACTCTAAGGTTTTGTTTTTATCTTTTTTACTCTGTTTTGCAATAGAAAATGAGATATTGATTAGCCATGCCTGCACCAGAGTTAGACAATGCATGCCCATAAAGCTGTGCTCAAATCTTGACATATTAAATTGGGTGGATAAGTGTGTGTGTGTGTGTGTGTGTGTGTGTGTGTGTGTGTGTGTGTCCGTGTGTGTGTCCGTGTGTGTGTCCCTTGAGGGATATGGAGTCATGGAAACAGACAAAAATCATTAGAATTTCGTGTAGTGGCACAGACCTTTAATTCTAACACTGGGGAAGCAGAGGCAGGTGGATCTCTGTGAATCTGAGGTCTACCTGGTCAACATGATGATTTCCAGAACAGCCAAGACAAGATATAGAGACTGAATCTCAAAGAAAGAATCAGAAAATCAAGGACTTACATATGTTTTGATAGGTTGGTGATGGCTACAGGAATTGCAAATTCACATCTCACTTGATTCTGTTCTTTCTAGTTGTAAGCCTTAGCCTTTAATGGCCAAACCATCTCTCCAGCCTTCATGAGTATTTAAAACTACAACTGGTTTGGATTTCTGAGGTCTACTAAGGCATCACAGAAACAAAAGTATCTTGAAAAGATCAGGATCAGCCTAATAAGACTGTCAACATCTTACCATCTCATTCATAAATTGGCCCATGGTGGGTCACACATAAAATTGTTTTAAATATGAGTTCCTAAAAGACTTGCCCTCTAATCTCCATCTGTGCATGCCCCCACCCCACAGAATCAAACTGAAAAGGCTTGTTGGTTTGGGAAGTAGATGCATCCTAGGCTTCCTGAGGGGCTAATAATGATCTCATTCACTGTTCCTGAGAGGAGGCGGAGGTTACTTAAGCAGAGCTGGGTGGATCAAAAGAGCCACCTAAATCTGAGCACACATCCTCCAAGGAAGAGGAAGCTCTGACCGCACACAAAGGCCGGGTTAGAACACACATTTTCTTCTCGGAGATCAGATCACTTCGAGGCATAATTTCATTGACTTGTGTGACTGGCGCATACGTATTTAGAAATCTCAGAAGAGGCCTCTGTTTCCTCTGAGTCCAGAAATATGTGGAAATAGTGCTATCGAGTTACATTTGTTAAAATATATTTTAGTGGGTCAAGACTAAAATAAAATATTTTAGACCAAATACATTGTTAGATGTGAGAAAAATACTCAAAACTGATACTTTAAATGTTCATTCTGTAATACAAGACCCTTTCTGATCTCTCTGAGAATGCTAACTCGCTGCCTCACTCGCTTTGGGAAGCTTCTACAGAAGTCTACAATCTGTAGCTCACTCAAGCTTACGCCAGGCTCCTTGGCTCCTTTTTTATTCTGCTGGACTCTATCATCTGGAAATCCTGAACGTGTTCTTGCCTTTTAAAGTTGATTTACTATTTCTCAAGCAAAATCCTGCTTTTGAGATTGCCATGCTCTATACTAAGAAAGAGAATTTGATTTTAAGAATTGGTATTATTAGGAATCTGTTCCTTACATTAAATGTTGTTCCAGGGACCAGGCAGATAGCACAAGCAGGAGGAGGAAGGCAGGGGAGTGCCTCTGCCAGCCTCATTCTGGGCTCTGGTGGGTTTTGACTTGAAATGGGCTCTTCTGTGTGCTCTGGCCACGAGAGTCAGAACCTTCTAAAACCACAGGACACTGGAAGTCTTTCTTCCTTCAAGCTGATTTATAGGAGCTTTGTCACAACCATAAGAAAAAGTAATTAAACTATCTGTTGTCATATTTTGACAGGAAGAATTCTTTTATAGTTCTTGTATTTATTTTCTTAGTTCCAAATTCTCTTCAGAGTTCTGTGCTCATCTTCTTTTATTTTCCTTTAGTTGTGGTCCCCCTAATATTCTGAATATTTAGTGCATTTATGTTTATGAGGAAGTTTCACTCAATGGTTTTCCTTATCTTTTTGGAATACTATAACATTCAAGGTATTTACCTTTGGTCAGTTGGCGTTTAGCATGCTGAGTGGTAAAAGAGCAGGATGACTCTGAGCTTTCTCTGGTCCCTCACTGGCCTCATTACCAGCGTAGCTCTCAGCGACTTAGCTTCCCTTTCGCAAAGGCATTCTCTGTCTTGACTTGGTTAAGTGGAGGGGAGGGGAGGAGCTGGACTCACAGAAACAGCTTCACATTTGATAAACCTGTTTTATTAGCTTGGAATTGCATTCTGTTGGTTGTACTAGCAATTAACTGATTTATTCATTTAGAATAAAAGGTTTTCTTTTCTGGGAAATGAGCCACAATTATCTTCAAATGCTGAGAATTCTCCTAGGTGTCTGCACCCACATTTTTCCATTCCCTGCCCTCCATGCTGCAGGGCTACCATGTTGTTTTCAACCATTCTTCTACATGGTGTTCCTCACGAGGGATCTGTTTCTTCTGTCCTTTCTTTTACCACACACTGAAAGATTGACGCCCTTCAATTTTTCCTTTATCAGACCAGGATCCTAGCCTTCCAGCCATTCTTGTGGTGACTAAGTTCCCGCTGATTGCCCAGTGAAGTCTCATTTCCCTCTGTGCACAGAGAGAACCTCTCGGTTAATCCTGTAACTGGTAGATATTCCGTCTGTTCTAGCTGAGTTGAATTGTATGTTAGTATTTCCTCGAATGACTTTCACTTTCCTTTCTGTACTCGTTTATATATTATTTGTTTTAACAAATTATAACTAATCTTTTCTCAAATATATTTAAGAAATCTTGTACATGCTTTGAGACTAAATTCCATGAGTTCTAGGCCCCCTCCTTCATTTTTATTACAATTGATTCTCTCCTGTACATTGCTTTCCACTTAATTAATCTTGTGGCTGTTTCCATTCCGCTGTGTCGTCATCCATGTACTTTTCTCTCCTATGTACCGTGTGAATATTTTTGTGTGTCAAGTAGTGTAATATCTGTCTTAGTTAGGGTTACTTTGCTATGATGAAACACCATGACCAAAAATAAGTTAAGAAGGAAAGAATTTTTCTGGCGTACACTTCCACAATGTAGTCCATCACTGAGGAAAAGTCAGGACAGAAACTCAAGCAGGTCAGGAACCTGGAGGCAGGGGCTGACACAGAGGCCATGGAGGGAGTGGCTTACTGGCTTGCTCATCGTGGCTTACTCAGTGTGTTTGATTTGGGTTCTTTAGTGTGAAAGGCAGCTTTTGTTCTTCTGAAGAAGATAAATTTATGTCTTTCCTACTACATTTGTTCTAAATCAACTGAAGGGGAAAATGCAGCCATTCATTCATATAAATACATTAGGAAGTTAATCCTAAGTATCTCACAGGAGAATCGCAGAGATTCCCTTACAAACCCCTCTTCCATAGCACATTTATGGCAGTTCTGACAGTGTCTTCATATTAGTGAAGCAAAATTCAGTTGTACAGAGTTTGTGTGAATGCCAGAAATCTAACCTAAGCCTGCATTGCTTAAGCTCTAATCATCAATAGTGTTATTGTACATGGCTGGTTTCAGTCATTGCTGAACCTGGAAGCTCAAGATGTCACTGCATTGTGACTTATCTAAGTGTGGCCAAAGTCATGAATTTATCCACTTATTTCCATAAGATGATTTCCTCAGGATGGCAACATGACAGCTGGCCACTTCAAGGTGTTGATTGTTGTGGCTTCTGATCCTTACAGATAGGTTTTTTTTTTTCTCATTTCCAGAGTTTCCAACAAAAGTCCTCAGTAGAAGTTGTGTTTTGAGTCAATATCCAGCCATGACAATACTTTTGTGCTATTGGCTACCTTGTAATGGGTAACCATATCTTGAATATTTATGCCATTAATTTCTCCAGTGTTACATTTTCCATTGCTAAAACAAAAGCCCTGAGTTTGGATAATTTCCAATGTTAAAGGTTTAGTTGGTCTACAATTCTTACAACATAGCACCTTTACCATGACAAGAGCCTCTGGCTGTGACAACATGGAGA
>NC_022021.1:18127356-18130665 GCF_000317375.1 Microtus ochrogaster
CCCAGTCACAGGATATCCCCCACTTTCAGACCACCATTGACCTCTCATGAGGTAAGGGCACCTAATTATCTTCCCTTAGGTCTCACCTCTTTACAGTTTCCAGCATGTGAACCTTCAGGGGTGAAAACATATTTCGTGGTAGCACCTAGGTTCCTAATTTCTAAGTAAGGAGATTGGATGTCAATGATCCCGTTTTCATAGGAGTCTGGTGACTTTATGATGGACTGTAATTGGGATTCCCAGTAAAGGATGCCTATCAAACAAAATGGTTTTGGAAAAAAAAATAAAATAAAAATTTAAAAAAATGCATGTGTCTAGACACAAGTTCTTTAAAAATAAATATTTTATTAGTATGTCACTTGCTTCCTGTTGACTTTTATTGTGACTGTTTAGATATGTAGAGAGGGATCTACCCTCATGTCACAGAACATTTCCTCATTCATTTGTCTGGATATTCCCTTTTGTCTGTCCCTTTTCTTACCCCTCAGACCTCTTTCTCCATGTATAATTATAATTTGAGCAGACAGAATATTAAAATTCCTCACCAAGTACTTGGCCATCAATACCTTGTCAATGAAAGTATCTATCATGTCTTTAAAACACTGTAAAGTAAATATTGTTATAATATAAATTTATGTGTCTTGTGAGCACAGCAGGGCGATCACAGTGTCTCCCTCATGGTCATAATGACCCCGCTGTCTGTCTGCGTGTTTTGTAGGCAAACCTCAGTTGAAAGCTTTCTTGCTGTGCTTTCATATGCTAACTTTGAGCCCACAGCGTCCAGTTCCGTTTTCCTCATCCTCTAGACCACGTGACTTCCGCAATACTGACACACTCACTGACTTTCATTCATGTGGTCAGCAGGTCACTAGAAAAGTGAAAACTCACATATGCATTCAACTTTCCAGTTTAGAAAGTACTTTTGTGCACACTGGCCCCCAGTGAAGGAACTCTTGCTATTCTACATTTGCCAATAAAAGTAGAGGTTACAGACTGTTAGTGACTTGGGCTGGATTATGTAACTTAGAAATGGCATAGTCATGTCTGTGTTTTGGACTGAGCCTGTTTTTCCCTCACACCATTTCCTGGAATCCATCCGGGCATCTGTAGACTGTGAGACAGAGCTAAGCATGTGCGAAGACCCACTGCTCTTGTGCGCATTTGTCATGAAGGCCTTAAATCAGCGTATGCGCAGGCACCTAGGTGTGATGGTCTAGGAGCTGGGTGGATGTTGAGACACTGGGCAGAACCTTGGAAGAGAAGGGAACCAGAAGGAGGGGTGTGAAAGGCTATTAAACACCATGACCTTGATACCTAAACCTTGGAAATATTATTTAAGATGTACTGACTTCTAGCGCATTTAGCTCATGCTCTACTTGTATTAAGTCATATCAAAAAAATATTTTTGTAGATGTCACTTGGTTAGAAGTATGTCAAACTTTGAATACTTTAAGCTTAATTATCTCCAGCAAATGATGAAATTTGCTTTTGTTTGTTTGCTTGTTTGTTTGTTTTTGAGAACATTTTACAAACTTTCAAGTATCAAAGCAAATTTAGTGCAGTTTTCTTCCCATATCAGAAACCAATCCAAATCCAGGGTTAAACTTAAAGTCGTTATTTTAACTCTCTAAATATACTATCGGGACATGAGCATGAGGGAAAGTGTTTTATCCAATTGCAGTTCGGCCAGATTTGAAGATGCCAATCACCACCATCACAGCTGGTGTTTTTTGAACTCTGAGATATAAAGTCACAAGGTGCTGAGCCACACTTACCAACAAGCACAATAAGACTTGAATTCTAACTGAAGCCCACTCTCTTTCTTGATCTTATGATGCTGTATTTACAAAGTTAAACATAGAAAATCCAACTTGGGTGCCTGGAAACAGATCAAATGATTTAATGAGTTCTGCTTTATTTATATTTGGTGGAGAAATCAAATATGAGACTAATAATTTCTATGCCCATAAATGAATGAGAGACATGATTAAAGTCACACAGAATGGAGACCACATATTACACACATCATGGAATGCTCCTATTCTAGTTCATCACCTTCCATGTTACCAAGGAACTTGCCATAAGGATGAATCCTCCACCTATTTTAAAAGAAGCCAGCAAATATAAGTTATAGGAATATCCCCATAAACCATTGCTTCCTAAGGGCTGCAGACCATGGTTGAGCCTTGACCTGGCTTTTCACAATATACCCGGGTGAATAGGCAGTTAATTTTAAGAGTAGCATGGAGATAACAGGCATGGTCAGACCTGCATCTGAATCAGCGACATTCAAGTCTGCTTCAGATTTGATTTGGGGACATCAAATCGGGTCCTTCCGTGGACGTTAAGGTTTGAGGGGGGTGCCTCAACTATTTCTTGATGTTGAAAATATTTACATTCTTATTTGTGTAATCCCTGTAATCAAAGCTAAACACAAACACCTAAGTGTTTGTTTGGCCTGTACTTACTTGAACAGACAAACACCTGCTCCGGGCTCACAAACCCTGCTTTTGTCTCTACCCTTGGAGAGTGGGAACTTGGCAAACACAACCCCCACTTGGGAGCAACAAAAATTGGTCCACAAGTAAGACTGCTTACTCATGGGGAACACTTTTTTTTCCAGATGAATATAGTAATTTAGTTTCCCTAGATGTGAGAGATGCATTTGCTCCAACAGGTTTACAGTTAACAGTTTAGCCTGAAGCTCCTCATAATTCTATTTAAGATACCACATTTAAAGAAGACAAAGAGATAAATAATAATTAAATTCCATTGTGAAATCTTAGGACCTTTGAAAGCAAATTTGTGGGCCTATTGATATTTTTTTATAATTTTTAAGTTGTCCATTATTTCCAGTCTTGCTTCCTTTTATATCACTTAAAATAGAAATGACTGGTTTGCATCTGACTAAAAATTCTGCAAGGTAACTTTAGAGTAAATGATTTAAAGGAGAATTGATGCTCCTATAGAATCCTTCCTTATAAACAAGGTATATGTGAAATTTTGCAAATAATGAATTTTATTTAATGTTTTAAATATTAACATACTCTAATAATTGAAAACACTGACATACGTGTGGAAAGAGATAAGTTTAACAGAAGCTTTGTACAGTCTGAACATGAAGACCGCTTAGAGACATGCCCAGCAAATTAAAGATGAGAGCTTGTGACAGCAAAGTGATAGACAAGTGAGAAGAAGAGGTAGAAAGGCACAGAAGGGTATGCCCTGGCGAGGGAAGGGGAGCAGAGATAGGACAGCAGGGCAACGTGGCTGCGTCCTCCATCCGAACACCTATGGGGCAAGGTGGCT
>NC_022021.1:18130836-18131950 GCF_000317375.1 Microtus ochrogaster
ATGTTCTATCTCTACCTTTTGTTTGGGTTTTGATTCAGATTCACTGGCCTGAACGGCTTGGGGTCTAGTTGCAAAATACCAAGTGAAAGGCATTTTTGGAAGTGTTCTAGCGTATCCAGTGTGGAAATATAAGTCACATTTCTTTGTTTAGCTTTTGTCTCACAATAGCAAAGAATCTTGAGCCCCTGTAAGCTGTGTTGGTGAGCCAGGGGCCCAGAATTCTAAACGTGCTTTCTCCCAAGTATGAGAAAGGCTGTCAGAGCTGGTTGTATTCCGTGCTTTTGGAAAATGCATAGTAACAAAACTAACAAAATTTCGAAGATGTTTGAAAAATATTTCAGGTCCTAATCATAATAATACATAGTACTTTTTCATGATCAAACTTTGCAAAATAAAGTTAACCCTTTTTTGATTTTCATCTGTAGAGCCAGCCAGTCCTTCTCAACCTTTAACACTCAAATCACATGGAAAGTTTTAATACTGATGCTGACGCATAGGTGATTTCTTCCTTCCTTCCTTCCTTCCTTCCTTCCTTCCTTCCTTCCTTCCTTCCTTTCTTTTCTTCTCTTTTCCTTTTTGGTTTTTCAAGACAGGGTTTCTCTGTGGCTTTGGAGCCTGTCCTGGAACTAGCTCTTATCAGGCTGGCCTTGAACGCACAAAGATCTACTTGCCTCTGCCTCCCGAGTGCTGGAATTAAAGGTATGCCCCACCACTGCCTGGCTCCATAGGTGATTTCTAAGGAAATCTGTGAGACTGCTGTTTAAGGCTCAGGCATGAAAATGGCCCCATCACTTCCCAGTGAGTACTGGGTTCCCACTCTCCAAACACACAGGCCTAAAGTGGCTCCTAGTCTGTGCTGGTTGAGTTCCTTGATAACTTTAGTCATGGCCTCCAGGGTGCTTCCAGCCTCACCAAGGGGTCAGTGGTTCCAAGATGGAGAAAAGAACCAAGGTTGAAGAACTGTCCATTTTCAGCCTCCAGGGCAAAAGAATGAGGGTTAGTAATACTTTCTTGTAGAAATGGAAGCAACTTGATTAACAACCCTTAATGAATTTATTTTATTTTATTTAAAAAAGAAAATAAATTATCTTTCTTTATTTTACATACCAATCCC
>NC_022021.1:18132075-18132781 GCF_000317375.1 Microtus ochrogaster
CCCACCACCCCAGCCTCCAACCACTCTTCAGAGAGGGTAAGGCACATTTCTTCCCCCAAGGAATTTTTATGTTAACTACTCTCCTTTCCCTATTGACATAAAAGGATTGAGTGTGTTAAACTGCTCTGCACATCTTCTGCAAACCAGCATTGCTTTGTTTCCTTCCTGATTTAGCTAAAATCAGTTCTCGATTGAACACACATTGAAAGAATTTAATACATGCAGTGATTAAAACACATAAAGTAAAATTTCTAATGTCCCTGAATGTGTTTAATTATAAGAGGTACTTTTCCACTGAAACTTTCCACTTGGTAAAGATGCACATTTATGTATAATTCACTTGTTCCCAAACCATACCAAGGGAGTTTTTCCTGGGCTTTAGAATTTTACTTACTACATAATAGTCTAAATCTTTCCTTTCAGTGAGAAGCATGCCCTTTACGTTTCTCACCAGGATAAATGACAGTTGAGGCAATTTACATCCACTAAGATTTCAGTAATTTGATGCAATAGCTTTGGCAGCAAACTTTTACCAAATGAAAAGCATCAAATTGCCTGCAGTCCTTGGGGCTCCCCACTGACTTCGCTTGGAACTGAGCCAGAGTTAAAGACTAGGGTTTTCCATCAGCAGCCAAAAGGTTTGCTGGAGCTGTTGAGCTCCTTTTTAGGACAAGGAGATTGGTTTCCTACAGCAAGTATCTCTGAC
>NC_022021.1:18132881-18140501 GCF_000317375.1 Microtus ochrogaster
GAGAGAGAGAGAGAGAATGCTCACAAAACTAGATGTGTAGAGAGGTGGGGAGCATCTACAAGGAGTTGGGAGAGGGTGAAATGATCAAAATATAATCTATAAAGAATGTAATTAAAAATAAATGAAAAGCGCTCCCATGCGTGAGTTACCACTTCATTCTTACTCTACATAGCTCTCCTCCTCAACGTTCCTGACTTCACTGTGCTGCTCTGAAACACAGCTCCCGAATTTCTCCACTGTGGGAAATAATTTACATAAAAATCATGTAGGTAGGGATATTCAGGAGCAGGCAACTGAAGAAACAATAATGTTACCTAAGGCAGAAGGAAGATTTTGAAGTCATGACTTAACTGAGCCAGAGAGTTAAGCTTGTTCACAAAAATTATCAAAATGGATGCATATGTAGCCAAAAAGAACACACAATTTGACATAAAGAAAACAAAAGCAAGCAGTTGCCTTTGTGAACATATAATTGGATCAAGAAATATAACCTCTTTGAAAATATAGTATCTTTGATCTGCTGCAAGAAACAGCAAGGAAGAGCAAGTTGTGAGAATGGATTGTTTTAGCTAATTGCTGGAAAATCTGCAGACTCAGCCAGAAGTATCCTCTCTCCCCACACCTCCACTCTGAGTACAGGGACATAGCCTGGGACAAGAGGCATTAGCAACAATTAGTGGTGAAATGGGACGGCAAAATGCTCACATCTTCACAGGATGTTGAGTCAAACTTGTTTCTCCACGGAAAAACTAAGTCCTGAATGTAAGGGGACCTTGTTAGAATAAGGCTCTGGTGTGGTAAGGGAGTGTGGTAGACTCACTTCAGCCTACAAAGGCGCTTCCATTTCCAGCAAGATACCATGGAAGGTGATAACCAGGTAAATGTTATCCAACAGTGCTTACTGCAGTGTGTACTATCAGGTGTCACCCTGAGGGAGACGCCCTTGTGACCAGGTATCATGATGAGAGATTTCAGAAGGGAAACATCTGACCCACAGAGCAGTTACAGAAGATGCATAGGAAGTCCTACAGCTGGAACCTTGTGCCTGGCCTTATTCCAGCTCTCGGGCCAGGGCTGTAACTCACGCTATGGCTCTGTCAGAAAATCCCACTTGAAGTGTGTATGCCTTACAAGCAACATTAAATATTTGCAAATACTTTAAATTTGAATGGCATGCCAGCAGATGAAATACACAAAAATAATGCTTTTTTTAAAAACAAGGCAAAAGTCATTTAACTGCTTTGGGATTTTGTAACTATTAATTAATCCATTTTTTAAAATTATGTGCTCATGAATGTGAGTGCAGGTGCCTGAGAGGTCAGAGGCATCAGATCCACTGAAGCTCGAGTTCCAGGTGGTTCCAAGCCATCTGACATGGTTGTGGGGTTCTCAGTTCATCCTTAGCAAGGGAAACAAACAGATGTAACCACTGAGCCCATGAGCCATTATTTTTAACTTTGCCATTTAATTGTATGATATGGTTTTCTGTTTTGGTTCTGTTCTCTTTCCCTATATTGACATAGAGGATCTGAAAATGAAAACTTTCTTGGTTTGACACTGGAACAGGAGGTGAGCATCCACCACCTTGCATTTGCTTGGTGTGGCTTCAGATTGGCACCTCCTTGGATTTCAGTCACAGAGGAGAAAGTGCTTGATAGAGAATGACTTAAGGAGTTTGACTGGCATATGTTGACCATACTCATTCCTCAGTTGGGAGCTGACGGTCCTGTGTGCCGAGTGGATATTGGAAAGTACCAAAAGGTCTGGCATATAACAGATGTGGAGCCTTGGAAGTCTTGGTAAAATGATTAAGCTATAAATAAGAACAGATGTTCTCATAAAGACAATCTCATCTCTTCTTTTACACTTTGGTGAAGAAAGGATGAGAACCTGACTGGCCTAGAAATCAGCCCCATTCTGCCTGCTTCTAACTTGAGGAAAAGAACAGTCTCTAAGGTCTGACTTTCCAACCTGTAAAGCAATCAGTGTTTTAAATAATAGTTGCTAACCTCTTTGACAACCTAACAGAAGCTCAGAACTCTCTCTTGGGCATCAGGCACTCATAAATACAACTGAGTCCTCAGATTCCAGAAGCTCATCATAAAACTTATAGATCAAATCCCTGAAGAGCCAGTGTTACGCAGTCTGTTATTATAATCATAAACCGTTGAGACAGTGGGTTTATCTTCTGCTTGGGGAGGATGACCAGTACCTTGCAGAGGATGGAAATCGAGGAGGATAGCAAGAGAAAGGGTTATATGTGTAGTCTGCCTGTGTGTTATGTGGAAATGAGGTGGATGCTAGAGAGATGACTGTGTATTGCTTAACACAAATTGGAAAGGACTTGACTGAGAAGGTTCACTTGCGTGGCGGAGGGGACAGTTTGATTTTGCTGTCCCTGTACTTGTGGAACTTTATACACAGGTCCAGAATGTTTGGTTGGGATTTCACCAAGAAGAAGCTTATCATTGTTTGAGTTTCTTTTCCCACAGCAGCACTAAGAGTGAACAGTCACAAAAGATAAACAGGGAGCATTGCTTTTCCTGTGTTGTACAATAGTAACTTTAATCTGTTGACAGTAGCGCTGCTGGTGTAAATACTGAATCTTACAATAAACTTTTGTTTAGCCTGCTGACTTCTAAACTTTTCCAAGCCTGCAGACTTTCCTTTGTTGCTAATAGAATATTTTCTGGATCAGGACTGGCAGACTTGGTAGGCTAGGGAACACAAGGCAACCATTTACTACTCTGCTTCAGACTCGGTTTGGTTTAGCTGGGATTCTTTAACCCCATGCTGAATTTCAACTTTACTCTGATTTTGTTTCATACTTAAAAAAGAAGACAAGATAGATTTCAGTGTAAAGAAGAGAGCTGGAGAATGGCAGCTTTTCTCTCTCCTTTAAGGCCCTGTGGTTTAAGAAAGGACCCAATTCCACCCCTAGAGTAGCTCCATTGGTCTCTTCTCCTTCTTGTCCAGGCATCCACAGAAACTCAACACAAGTTTCTGTTTTGTTTGTGGTTCGGGCTGCATTTCCAAAGCATTTCAAGCTACATTAGAGACCCTCAGGTCGGATTTGGTATTCTTCCATTTTACCGGTCTGTTTGAGCTAACTCACCCTACCTCTGAACTTCCTGTAAGGACGCTCGTCTTACATGACTGTACCTGTCTAACATGCAGACCAAGCCTAACTCGGTGATGTTTACCAACTTCAGATTAAGTAGCTCTAACACTGACATCTGGCCTCTCTGAACACCACCTGAGCGGAAGACCAAGAGTAAAAATAGACTTTTCGAGCCTCCATTATAGTCCTACATGGTGCATAGATATCTCTTTATCTTTATTGCCCATTTTAATCCTCTTCGTAGGCTATATTGAGTATAAATTTGTGTGTGTTTACTTATCCTTTTGTGATCAATTAGTCGAAAAATATTTCAGAAATTCCAAGTGATATGTTTACCATTAATTCATGCCAACTGCTCTCTCTGTCAAATCTGAATGCAAGACATATGCTACTCTCGTTTATTAGCTATAAGTAGATACCTGAAGTTTTTTCTGAAAATTTTGTAGTTAGAGACAGTGATTGAGAAAATGCATAGCAAAACCCTGTGTGCAGTTTTCAAGATCATATCAGGACCAGTGAAATTGCTGTATCTCACATAGAGACACCGTAAATGGGTAGAGACTGTCAAGCTGCTCTTGATGGTAGTTGCAGTGACTTGAACCCACCATCCGTATCCTGTCCCCACAGCTTCACTAGCATGTGACTGCTGTTGCTTCCCACAGCTACTGCTTCTTTAATATTTTTTTAATTGAGTCATACTCTAAGGAGTGTAATCCTTTGTCAACTATATGTTGCAAGTGTCTGTTCTAGTCTCTCTGGTCCTTTGAGTACTTTAAAATTATTAGATGTGTTAAGTTTTACAGTCATATTAACCAATATCATTCTTAAAACTTGATTAAGAAATCATCCATTCCACTATTGTAAATGTTTATTTGCCTTTCAAAAAGGTTTGAAGCTTTGCTTTTCTTTCTTAGACAAGTTACCATTTGAAATATAGTTTGTGAATCATTGTTAATCAGGAATCTTTCCAGAAGAGATTTCTTCACCAGCACTTGTCAAGTAATCTCCCCAGTTCTTTCTCAGCTGCTCACATTCTAGTCCATGTGTGAACAGGGTCTTCCTTTTATTTGACTGGATTCTTTCTGCACCAGCCTGTTTTTTAAACTGTTGTACTTACTATGTGACTAATGTTAATATGTTAATAGTGACATTATATTATTGAAACCTAACCTAATAATAAATGATCTGTGAAACCTTTCAATAAATGCTAACTACTTGAGTGTCCTCTTAGATTCTGATTACTAATATTGGGATATAAACCATAAGAATGATTTTTTTTATGAATCTAGCTCATGTAGTTTTGGTATTTTTGGTATACAATTGTGATAGCAACAAAAAGTGAGATGTTGAAAACTTGTAAAAGAATCTTAAAGAATTTTTGTTAGTTACAAAAGGTAACTTACATAATTTTTGAAAGGTAGGAAAAATACCCTGCTGGACCTTACTGGCTCCATGGATACAGAGCAGTGTTTTGCTATAATTTCTTTTGTTTTTGTTTTGCTTTTGTTTTTTGAGACAGAGTTTCTCTCTAGTTTTTGGAGCCTGTCCTGGAACTAGCTCTTATAGACCAAGCTGGTCTCAAATTCATAGAGATCCACCTGCCTCTGCCTCCCGAGTGCTGGGATTAAAGGCACCACCTCCCGGCCTTGCTATAATTTTTTTTTAATGACATACATTTTTTTTAATCTAGTCTTTTTTACTTTCTTCTTACTGAGTCACTAGAAGTTTTTATAGAAATATTTTATTTCACTAAGTATTCGAATTCATTGGCATTGGCATGACATAATTCATATTATTTTATGGCTAAAGTACTACTCCCTTTTTATTCTTTGTAGCGGCTTAAATGAACTCAGACAGAAATTGTTATAATATATACAGCTTTAATTGGGAAATAGACTTACAGAACCAGAAGTTCCAGCGAAGAACAGGAAAGCAGAAGGGAAGGCTGGGAGCATGCCCGCAATCTTTATAAGTAAAAAATATCCTTGGGGGACCCCACCCTACAAGCAAGTTGATTGGCTGGGTCCCCCTACAATTCTTAATGCTACATTTTGCAGCTTGTTTTCTTTTTTGACCCTCAGTGATTTTTCTAGCAAAAAACCAGCTCTATAAACAATTACATTTCTTTTGTATAATCAAAAGCTTGAGTAGGCTATATGACAGATTGTGTTTCAAGTGGTTGTAAGGAGAGAAAAAATGGAGAGAGGGAGAAAGGAAGAAGATAGCAGATCCAGGCCCTGGTCTCACAGAATTTACCAGGCACTGAGAAAGAAAACACAGATATGAAAAGGAATCAATCATAGGGGACAAAGGTAAGGGAAAAAGTGGATGGAGGTGAGAGCCTGCTTCAGGACACACACAAGAGTCATCGCTGAGAAATGAGATTTGAACAGACTTAAAGGAAGTGGACCATTAGCCATGTTAGGTATCTTGGAAGTAATCATCCTGCAGATGAACAGGCCTTGTGAAAGCCCGAGGTATAAGCACACTGAGCACATCTGAGGACCGAAGAGGCCAGTGCACTCTGTGTACCGTGAGAGGAAGGGAGGCGCTCAGAACTAGACAGTTCTGAGCCTGTCCGGAGAGGCCACAGAGACTCAGAGCTCACAATGTGAATGCCATTGATGTGGAAAACTTAGGCACCTGAAACAATAGTGCAGGAGAGGATGGTCACTGGACTGAGGTAGTAGCCATGGCAATGCAGATTTGAAATGGGGGTCATCTGGGTCTGCTGCTTTTATTTCATCAACACTGGTTTATATTTTTATTATTGTCGTGTTCTGCTACTGTTAGTTGAATAATCAGTAAGTTCTTATTTCAGCTCTATTATACTTAAATATATTTAGCTGCATCTCTTAATTCTGTAGTTACTTATTTCCTTACAAATTTTTTGTTTCATTAACTTGATCAATCAATTTCTGAAAAATAGAAAATACCCCGAGTTTCACATTTGTAGGTGTTACCTTAGTCTTCACATTTTTACTATCATTCAAAAATTATTTATGTTGTTTTTTTGTTTCTTTTGTTTTCTTTTCTTTCCTTTTTTTTTCTTTTTTCTTTTTTTGGGGTTTTTTTTTTTGTTTGTTTGTTTGTTTGTTTGGTTTTTCGAGACAGGGTTTCTCTGTAGCTTTGGAGTCTGTCCTGGAACTAACTCTTACAGACCAGCTAGCTTCAAATTCACAGAGATCTGTCCATCTCTGCCTACCTAGTGCTGGTATTAAAGGTGTGCGCCACCACCACCTGGCCCTCATGTTGTTTCATATTCATGATACCACCTTACATATAGTTCACTTAAAATCTACTTTATTTTTATTTCTTGCCACCAAATATTTCCATAGTTTTATACAAGAGAATAATGTTTGTGACATCAATACTCCCTACTGACTATAGGTTTGTTAGATACCCTCTTTTTTACTTTATATTTCATGTTTGGTTGGATGCTAAGAATATCAAACGACAGTTGTTTATATTCCATAAATCTTCCAAAGTGTAGCTGATTACCAAATCTCAGGAAAACCAAGAGGTTACCTAAGACTTGTCGAAGCTTATAAAAACCAAGCAAGATCAGTCTAGGTAGAAACATCAAATTTCTGTTCAACAAGGTCTGTCTTACAGCCATATTTCATTCAGAATCTGCATAACACCGACTCATGGGAATCATCTTTAAGGGCCTCACAAGGCAAGGTTTTCTGCATACTGAAAAAGAGAGGCATTTCAAGTGGGAGGTGTGTCCTGGTAGGTTATTAACATTAGTTAATGTGTCTAGGACAATTGGCTTCTTAAGCTTTTGTTTATCAAGTCCTTCATGCCTTAAGGTTCTGCCAGCTTGGTGTGACTCCCAGTGACAGGAAGAACAGGAAAAGGGTTCCCCCGAGTAAGGACAGGAAGAGGGCCCCACCAGGAAGGACAAGAAGAGGGCTCCCCCAGGAAGGACAGGAAGAGGGCCCCACCAGGAAGGACAAGAAGAGGGCCCCCTACCACTGTCTCTGAGAACGAGGGTTCCCCCCAGGAAGGACAGGAAGAGGGCCCCACCAGTGTCTCTGAGGAAGCGTGTTCTCTCCATGTTTATTCTCATCTCCCCTACTCCATTTACCCTCCAGCTTCTTGATGATACCTGCCTCCATCCCTCATAGACTCGAAATGAAGGGCACACTCCTTTTATATTTTTGTGTCCTGCCAAGGTCTCCTGGCACAGAGTGGGGAGCTGATGAAACAATGTAATATGTGTTTTGTTTGACCTTGAAACTTTTAAAGGTCAAGAGACAGGGTTTGCAACAGATTCTGCATCATGCTGACACTCTTGGTCAATAGTTCTCTTCCACTGTGACCTTCCATCACCCAGTCTGTCCTTTCTCAGTTATCCCCCCCCCACGTCCTTCTCTCTGCCCACCCCATGTCCTCAGCAGCTCATACTGTAACCCAGCAGCTTCTTGGGAACCCATGATCTCGTAATCCAAGTTCAAAAGACAAAACACGGGATACAGGTCATTTGTAAAAGA
>NC_022021.1:18140887-18166061 GCF_000317375.1 Microtus ochrogaster
CATGTGGTTGGTGGGAATTGAGCTCAGGACCTCTGGAACAGCAGTCAGTTCTTTTCTGAGCCCTCTCTCCGCCTCTTCTTTCTGTTTACTCTGTAAGGCCTATGAAGGAACACTCATAGTCACTTCCTGCTAGCACCTGACTAGCAACCACTGCAAATGAAACTTCTTGGAACAAGACTAAAAGCAACACAGGTGTATGGTTAGAAATGTGAATATCTGGAAGGCAGTTCGATATATCCATATAACAAAACACTATGGTTTCCCTAGGCATGGGTTTTGACCATGCTTACCAGGTATGAATTTCCTCCCATGGAACAGGTAGGTCTCCGGGGCAATTAAGAGAGTGATTTATTACCACCATAAGCATTTGCCTCTGTTGTGCCGATAGATATATCTTGCCTTTTAGGTCAGAATTATGGCACTAGGTAAGACCATTGCTTTCTTTTCTCCTTAAGCAGTCTGCGTACCACCATCTTGCATGATGAAATAAGAGAGCGAGCTCATTTTTGTCCTGTAGCCAAGTGCATAGTGTCTTTAGCAATAGGCCTTATCTAGTTGTGGTGATAACCAAGAGGGCCAGCTATATCCCGTGTGGTTGTGTTGCCTTTGGGGCCTCCTTGACTCAGGGAAGCATTCTGTGCACAGCACTGAAACTTTTATATAGTAAGCTAAGTCCACTGGAAGAAGCACTGGTCATGTGCTGAAGGCGTAAGTCACAAACAATGCCACAGCAGTTTGGAATTGTGATTAATAGGGTGGTATTTATTTAAAGGGGAAAAAACTTACAGATTACCGTCAGCCCTCTGCGCAACCAGGAAGGGAGCCTAGTCGCCAGCGGAGCAGGAAGTGAAGAGCGTGAGGGGAGGGAAGTGGTCGCTTTTTTAAAGGGAGAGAGACCACTCCCCAATGGGCTGGTATCTCAGCAGCTATAGGCTGGAGGAGCGGAAGGACCTCCCGCAACAATGTGCTATTCAAATTCCCCTTGTAGTTTCTGTTACGTTTTTAATTAGCTTCATAAGTTTTCCTTCTGTACCCCTAGTTTAGGTTGGTCGCTCCCCACACCTCTCCTTTCCTCCACTCCCGCCATATGCAGCCCTGCTCAATTCTCTAACTCCCTTTATCCTGTCCTGTTCTTTTCTATTACAAATGTTCTGTATCCATATTTTGTTTTTGGAACTTGGACTGTAGGACCATGGGCTTTCCAGAAGCTTCTTCATGCGTATTTCCGTTTGGTTCAACTTTCCCTTGGTCTCATTTCTTCATCTTGCCCTTTCTCCATCTGCTTGAGCCCTTCTGCTCCCAGTATTTCTCAGTAAATCAAAGAAAGTGTCCAGGAGGAAATGGCATTTTGAAACAAGGCCTACCAGCATGTAGGGATTAAGCTACATAGGAAAACCAGTGTCCTGGGTGAAGACAGACCCTCTCAAATGAGGGGCCGCTATGTTACTGGACAGATTACAAGGCTAGAAGCTCCTGGAATGCTCAGAACAGCAGGAGCTGGACAGAGTCTTTCTTTGGATTTAGTCTTCATGACAATACTAGGGAGTTGAGACCTTTCTTAAATGTCCTGACCTACGTGATCATTATTGATGAAGCCCTTTTGTGAATTCTGATGAGCTTTATGTCTTTTTTTGTAGTTGATTTTCTTATTACCCATAGGTATTCTGACTGTATAGGTAATATTCAAGCACGTTAAATTCAGGGGATTAAGAAAGAAGCCATGAGAATCATCTTTCCTGAAAATTCAAATAGAAGTTGAAAAAAAATGTAACTCCTGCTAGCCTAAGAAATACATACTGTGCGGTAAAGCCCTCAGAGTAGGGGAAGTTCTAGGACAGCCAGGATACAGAAGAGTTCCTCAGGGTTCAGCCTTACTCAGGCCCTGATTCCCGGAGTCCTCCTTACTTTCATTGTTAGATAGACTTTCTTCCTGAACCAGTAAAAGAAACTGCTAGTAGTTTCAAGCTGGCATGGCCCCTCAGATTTGCCAGCCAAAAGTAACGTTGCTGTGCTGCAAGAACAGGGAAGACTACTTGAATCCTGACTCAGCCAACCATGGTGCGCACAGCTGAAAGGCTGACTGCTGAACTCACCTGTGCTTACCTCTGCTACCCGTCTAACTCATTTTCTGCAACATGCAACATGAAAAGGAGATGACTCAGAGCATGGGAAGGAGAAAAAGGATGAGCATGCAAAATAACCAACAAAGAATAAATCAGTTCAGAAAGTGCAACAACATAGAATGAGTCCAATCTGAGGGCAGTATAGAATTGCAAGCCTGGAAGACGCAACAGGACATAGAAATATATGGTAAAGGAAGGCAACAATGCAATAATAATCCACACAGTAGAGAGAATGAACATCATCTGATGCTTGTTCATCTGGTGACAATGTTTTCTAAACACGAAAATTTCCAGATGAATATGGAAACAGTACATAGTCTAGAACAATGATTTGATGTCAGTAGTTTACTACCCTTCAATTCAAACCTTATATCTGAGCTGAACTTGCTCAGCCAATGAGAAAGACTGAAAGCAACTGGAAAAGATTCCAAACAGCTCTACAAAGGTAACTAATGGGTGGAAAACAGAAATGTGAACAGAGTAAGAATGTACATGGTATTCTGTGAACAGAGTAAGAATATACATGGTATTCTGTGAACAGAGTAAGAATATACATGGTATTCTGTGAACAGAGTAAGAATATACATGGTATTCTGTGAACAGAGTAAGAATGTACATGATAGTCTGTAAGGCGTGTTGAAAAGATGTTATAAAATTGAGTGGAAAATAAATTTAGCATTGAGTATGCATTGTTCTAATTTCAGTAAAAAAAATCGCATCTGTACTCAAGAAAAAAGAATATAAAAGAAATTCAAGTTGGCAGGTGAAATATTTGTATTAGAGATAAATTCTTTCTTAGGTGAAAGTGTTAAAATAATCGAGTGAATTTCAGTCTTGCTGTGAGATCTGTCGTCTTGTTATTGTTGTGTGGGGGGAAGGTGTGTGTGCTGTACTGCTCAGAAAAGAGGGATCAGTTAGAAGACTCAGGCTTCCTGGAGAGAAGCTGCATTCTATACATGTCCACATATCAGAAGACAACACATAATATATTCTGAAACAGTTGCTGAGCGAATTGTGTTGATGATCACTTGTGTATATATGCAATTGTGCATTATCTGTGAATGGAATGTGTTTGGGAACTACCAGATATTTTACTTATCCTGGCATTGTCTTCATCCATAGCAGACTCCTTGGCTGCCAACTTCCTAGCCATCGTGTTCTCAGTGAATAGAATCTAGATGTGCTGTTCATTCAAGTCAAAGACAAGGACAGTGTAATTTGTGGCTGTGATTTCCAGTTATCTGTAGTTCTTTAGTCCTTTGATTCACTACCTTCAACTGTCAGCATCAACTAAGAGTTCATTTTAGCAGGAATTGTGAAATACAAGGTTTATAACAGCCATGCTATACTGAAGAGAAAGCACACAGACACTGCACCTTTATGAACAGATTCAATACTGAATCCAATGGGGAAGGACAGAGCACGAGGCAGCTCAATAAAAACAGGTTAAAGTGTCAGATATATTTTAAATGTACTCATGAAACCCGTGACTTGGACATTGAATTTGGATTAAGAAAAGAAATGCAAGACTCCTCCCCTACCCAGCTTTCTCTTCTCCATTCCTGATCTAACTTACATGGTAAATAAACTGAAGCTCCCCTAGTGTCCACTGACTTTCCTAGTGCAAAATATGCTCTTTATTGCAGAAACTGGGCTACCTAAAACCTACTTAAAAGTGAAAACTGTTCTGAATCTAAGAAATTTTCAGAGGCCATATTAAAATTATTAACTTCACTTGGTGAATGACATCAAGAGATGTTATTAAATGGGCATAGTGACACATACCTCTAATCCCCGAATTCTGAAGGAGACAGATTGAAATTTGTTATCTACCCAGGGCTACATGGAGAAACCTAATGGGTGGGAGATTAATTAGACTTTTTTATCATAATACTTTAGAAACAAATAAAATATGTGGCATCAAAAACATGCTTAATTGCTTAGTATTTATTTTCCCTAATCTTCATGTAAATTAGAAAAGTAAGACTCAAGTTAGCTCTTGATTGGGAAGTGATTTTTAAGGATGAAGAAATTTAGGTGTTATGTCAAGGCCGCACACAGTTTTTAAGCTTGATACTCTTGATGGGTTTCCCTGATTTGCTTGTAGTCTAAGCACTAAGTTTCAGGCACCTCTAGGCCCAGGAAGATGCATTTACTCAGCTCAGAGCTCTCACTGGACCCTGCATGTGTCCGTTTGAAATCAGTTAGCTATTAATAGATGACCTTGTTTCATAAAATCTTTTATTTTCAATAGTAAATTTAAAAGTTGATAAGTTTCACTGTATTAATGAATTTTAATAATATCACACTATACTTGAGACATAAAATTTAACACCTTTCCACCAGCATCCAAAATACTTTTTGTCACTTGCTGCCCTGCCAGAGATGTCTGCTGGATACACAGGAGGAGGCAGCCGATCACCTTGTATTTCTAAACAAATCTTACGTTGCTTAAGCAGTAGACATTTGGGGCTTTGGCAAATCCAGTTTCAGAAAGCTGTCTTTAAATATTAAAACAGAGTAATGTAATCTGAATAAAATTTCAGCATTTTAAAATACAGCAGCCTTAAAAAATAATACTCTACACATTAGCAAACAATCTTGGTCTTGTTTCCTTTATGCAGTCCTAAAATGATGTATGTCAGGGCTTTAACAAACTTGCCCTTGTGGACCGTAAATGGGAGGCACCCCAGAATGTAGCGTCCATGACGGTCGTCATGTGACTCAGGGAAGAAGAAAGGGCTCACTGTTGTGCTCCAATTCTTTATTGAGGTCCCTAAAATTTGATTTCTAGACTTTTTTTTTCTTTTTTAAAGAGAACAAACAAACTATAGTTTGAGTACATGGAAATCTCAAGCATTTTTCTCAGTGTTTGCTCCGCAGCAGTCTGAGCCTTGTATAGTCGCTTTCTTCACAGTAGAGTGTGTATGTGCAGCTTCCTGGTCACCATCTGGGGAAGGCGTATGTAGTTCCTGTGAGGCTTCCTTTGCTTCTGCGGTGTCTTCAGTGCCTGGGACACTCTCTTCCATCTCTGTATTCCTTCGGTGAAGCTTGCCCCTGTGTTTCCTGTTTGAGTTCCTACAATTTTCTTTTCCAGTTTTCTTTCAGTTTGGGTATTCTTTATTGATTCTGTTTCCACTTGCAAGTCTTGAACTGTTTTCTTCATTTTCTTCCACAGTTTGCTTGTGTTTTCATAGATTTAAGGGGTTTATTCATTTCCTCTGACCTTCAGGCATATTCATAAAAGCTATTTTGAAGTCCTTGTCTTGTACTTCAGCTATTTTGCGTTTCTCGGGGCCTGCTGTCATAAGGTTTCTCAACTTCAGTGGAGACATGTTGTTCTGACTCCTCTAATTGTGTTTTAATGCTGGCACCTAGGTTTCTGAGTTTGGGATGATTGTAATTCTAGGTATTAGAGTAAACCGTCTCTTTCCTTTCAAGTAACTTCATGGCTAAAGGTGAGATCTTGTGCCCCATCCACACTGGGGTTTGGTCTGTTGGGCTCACACAGACTTTGTACATGCTGTTGCAATGTCAAGTTAATATGTGCAGCTGCCCCACTGGTCCAATGTCACTGCTCCTGCTCAACGGAATGCTTGAAGTTTTAGCTACAGCGAAGAGACAAATGAAGAAGATAGGACTAGAGAAGGAAGAAGTCCAAGTATATATCTACAGATGGTGTGATTCTATTCAGAAAAGATGTAAAGCACCCACCAGAAAACCCCTATATCTGATCAACACATTCAGGAAGTCAGCAGGGGATAAAAGTACTGCACAAAATCAATAGCTTTCATACATATAAATGGCAAACACACTGAGAGAGAAATCAAGGAAACAGTCCTATTTAGGATTCCAAAATGTATTTTGAAATAAATCCAATCAAGGAAGTGAAAGACATGTCCAATGAAAACCTTTAAGACTCTGGAGACAGAAACTGAAGAAGACAGAGAGCCGTCCTTTCTCATGGATCAGCAGGATTGGATGGGAAAATGGCGTCCTTTCCTATGTGGAGATGCAGTGCCTGTGGCAGTGAGAGGAGGGACTGAGTCAGACCCACCATTCAGGCCGTGAGCAGCTTTTTCACCTCTGTGTCCTGATTTCCTCCACTTCAGAAGCAGAGATGCTAATGTTCATATTTCCCTCTCCAGATTATTCTGGATTTAACATTCCAGGTAGCTCTGGAGTGCTTAGCATGCTTGGATATTTCTGTAAAGTTTCCTATCTCAAAGCCTCTGTACTTGCTGTCCCTTCTCTCTGGAATGTTCTTTCCTTCTTTTTTCTTCTTGAAAACTTTTTTCATACAGTATTTTCTTGTCATTCTTTTCTACTCTACCAAGTCCTGCCAGACCCTCTCTGCCTCTCTACTCTCTCAACTCTGAATCTCTCTTTCTCTCTATTTAAAAAACAAACAAAAGAAGAAACTCACATCAAAAACTTGTCACAAAACAGAAACCAAATATAAAAGCAGAAAAAAAAAACCCAAAATGCCTGAACAAAGCAAGATGAGACCAAACATCTACAAAACACCGCTGAGTACACTTTGTGTCAGCATCTACTCCTGGACCTAGGGCCTACCTTGAAGTGTGTCTTCCACACCCCACGAGACTCTACTGGAGAAAACTAAGTTTTCCTATACACGTGAATATCAGTTATGGACCTCCCTAGCTCGGCAGCTGTCATATTCTCAGGACAAAGTCCCTGCAAATGTTGCTCCTCCTACAATTCTTCCCTGGTCATCAATTTCACTGTAGAGCCCTTTTGTTGTTTTTTAAGATGGTGCTTTAGCTGCTACTCAATATCACATGTTAACTTCATTCTGTGCTCTACCTCTCCTCTCAGGATGTACACTCAGAGCTCTTTTACATAGGGTTGCGTCTCTAGACTCACAGAAGTGCCAGGGATCTAAATAGAAGGCACTGGAGAAACTGTTACAGGTGTGTGTGTCTACAGTCATTTATTTCCACAACTACCTGAATATTTCTGCGAAAACTCCTCAGAGCACAAAATAATCACAATTTCCCCACTCCATTCTAGATGCTACTTTTAGGGTCTGTCACTAATGATTGAGGGACATTAAAGACACTAACGCTCATAAGAACACCGGAAAGCGATGCGTAGCAAACCTTGCCTGACAGTTGTCAATGACAGCTGTGTTTCCAATACAAATAAAGCTAAACACATACTTAAAACAGAAAGATAAAATGGTATAGTTTTTAAATTTCTTCCAACAAAAACAAGACAATGGCCTCTATTTCTGGTAAAGAACAGCATTTTAAAGTTGCAGTCACTTGGTAGGTGCCTAAAGGGGCATATTTCAGATAAGAAAAGACTGTCTCAGTTTCAGTTTTACATCATTCAGCAGCGAATTGTGAGAACTATTGGAACATACCTGAGGGTAGAAGTAGACAGAGGCCCTTTAATCTACACAGTGATGTCAAAACATCAAAAACATGAAGGTACTCTAATCCACACCAGAATTACAAGGGCTTTGATATTGTTATTTCTGTATATTTTTTGTAAATAAAACCTAAATTGACTTTGCCTTTTAAAATTTCATTAAAATGCAGTTTGTCAGTTCTTTCAAGATAAAAAAACAAATACGTCTTGAGTCATTATCATTCACCAATAGGCTCTGCAGGGAGCAGAACATAAAAACACTAAAGCTGGAATCTTATTTTCAAAAAACTTTATGAGGAAAAAAACTACAAAAATGATGAGAGATCAAAGCACACACTTAGTTCTTCAGCTTCTACAGAAATCCCAATGCAAGGGAGGTCAGAGTGAGTGGCTGCAGCCAGGGAGTCAGAGGAGACGAGACTGGGACATTGTGGGCAAGCACTTAGGAACAAAGACAGCATACTAGATAGCTGGGGAAAATGGCACAGTCCAGCCAAGGAGTGCAGCCCATGTCCAGCGTGGGCAAAACAGCTCCATCGAAAGCCAGAGCCGGGGCTTTCAACAGGATTGTCCAACGGCCAGGGTGTATTTTGCCTGCCTCTTGCCATCTTACAAATATAAGAACTTCTTTTTACAGCTGTGTTTTCAGGCTTTCCATGAATAGCCGGTTGCCAGATATTTATCTTAAAAGAATACAGTGTTTTACAACATGATAGGCCATGTTTGGTTGGTATCCCTGGGAGGCCTGCCATTCTCTGCAGGAAAAAGGAGGAGTGGATCTGGGAGAGAGGGGATGTGGAAGGAGAATAGGAGGGAGGGGAAACTGAGGTCAGGATGTAACATGTGAGAGAAGAATAAGTTAAAAAATATATTTTAAAGAAAATGCAATATTTATGTGTTCATATTTAGTGAGTAATCTTTTGACCAAAACTTAAAGAAATTCTCTCTCTTTCTCTCCCTCATACTCTATGGTGTCCCTTAAGGAAGCAGCAAGGATCTCCTGGAACCCTCAGAAAAGTAGCTGCAGCACAAGTGCATCTGAGACCAAATTCTTTCATAAAAGTCAGTGGGGAATAAAAAGCCTATCTTAGACTTCGTCGGTCAACATTTGTTGACCATGGTACAGTAAAATCATCCTGACATGAGAGGTCAGCGATCAGGATTGGGACTTGGGTTTCCATACTAGAAATAGTATAAACAATTTCCACAGCCAATGGTACCTTTGTCCTTAAAAATTTAACTCTCCTTTATCTATCTAGAAAGGTAGAAAAGGTATGTGAAGGTGCTTGGTAGACCTGGAGAAACTGTTTGAGTGCCCTTTGAGACAGGAAGTCCCCACTGGCTTCTTACATGAAGCTGATGATCAATGCCTTTGACATGCATTCAGCTGGTAGCCAGGGCAGTCAATGCTGAATAACAGGAGTAATGATCCAGGTCTTTCTATTTTTAAATCTCAATAGTATGTCTGATTGATGAAGTCTAATCATAAAGCAATACTACTGTATTATTCCAACTTCATTCTCTTAAGTTGCAGTATTTTTATTAATTCTTTGAAAATTGTATACAAGGTGATCGTACTGACCTTCTGTCAAATCTCTTTCTTTATAATAGGTCCAATAGAAGTCTTTGCTTCTAAATAAAATGCAGAAAAGCCTCTTCACACTGCTAAATATTCTTAGCAGTTGCTACCTTAGCCCATCTCAGTGACTTGTCCAACAGAATTGTCAGAGCTGATTCTATTTCACTGCAATGACTGTTTCTCCCATGGCTAGTACTTAGCAGGTATGAGCTTGTGGATTTGCGCCATTTTCTGTACTCTCTCTTTAGCTCTGTTAACTAATGCTTATTTCTGGCTCTCCAGGGTTAGAACACAAGGAGGAAGAATAGGAAAAGCAGGCAGGAAAACGTTGGCATATTTATTTCATTGGTACAGTCATGAGTTGGAACTATCTTCTAGAGAGTTCCTTTATATTTGTAGTCTCCAGCAAGTCAGTAATATCTAGGCTTTCTCTGCTACAACCTTCTGCCCTTCTAGAAGGTTCTTTTGGGAACAGCTAGAATCATTTCATGCCAGCTCTCTCTTGCACAATGCACCACAAACATGTTTGTGAGACTTTGTTCCAGTAAACTTTTAAAGTGTAGGTTTACTCAACCCAGCCACCTTCTCCTGCTTGCTGCAAGAGCAGCCTGCCAAACTGTCAGGGTGAATGTCGCTAGGAAGAGTCAGCATCAGACTTCATTTTGTCCCTGACTCCAGGAGTTGACAGAGTGTCTCTGGCTCTACCCCTCCCCTCCTCTCTTTCTCCCTTCTTATTCCTTACCCCTCCCTCTGTCTCCTCCCCCTCCTTCCTCTTCCCCTCCCCTTTCCCCTCTCCCTTTTTCTCCTCTCCCAATCCCTACTCTATTCTCCCTCTCTCTTCCCCTCTCTCTCCCCTTCCTCCTTCCTCTTCCTCCTGTCCCTACCTTTCCCCTCTCTCTACTCTCCCTCGCCTCTTCCTTGCCTCTCCCTATAGGAAAATGAGATAAATTACTAAAACTCTCCCCTCTCTAGTCTTTGGTTCTCCCTCTCTCTGACTGTCCTGTGCATCCATTCTCTTTAAAGACATGTAATTTCTCAGCTTTCTGAATATGTTAGTGTCTCTGAATCAAATCCTTGATATTCATGCCTTGGGCTCATCAGCAACAAACAACAACAAACTTCTGTGTAGAATAGTATAAATCAGCAAAAATGTCTAAAAGTTGTAGCTCCTTTAGCTTCTTCTAGTTTTCTAACTACAACACAGGATTATTTTATCTGAGGGCAATTCAGGTAAACCATTAGAGAGGAATGATATTAACTAATTTATAAGAAAATTAAAATATCCAGGTTTATTTGTGTGGCTTTCACATTACAAAAAACATTTGTGGTACATTTTGCCTTTCTGTAATAGAAACAGAAATAAAAACAAGCAAACAAAAACTAATACTAAACCAGGAAAAATTACTGAGCTGACTCAACTGATATTTGCTCTGTGCATGCAGTCAGAGGCTGTCTACTGAGCTATACCCTGAGGTCTGGGAAAATGTATTCTGGAGAGAATGCTTTAAAGACTTTAGAAAAATTCAATTGAGCAGTAGTTTCACACGCCTTTAATCCCAGCTCTCGGGAGGCAGAGGCAGGCAAATCTCTGTGAGTTTGAAGCCAGCCTGGCCTGATCTACAAGAGCTAGTTCCAGGATAGGCGCCAAAGCACCAGAGAAACCCTGCCTCGGGGAAAAATAGATAGATAGATAGATAGATAGATAGATAGATAGATAGATAGATAGATAGATAGATAGATAGATAGTAAAAAAAAAGTCTTTTAAAAAATTCTTGGGAAAACAGCAAGTTTTTTTTTTTTCCCTTAACAAAATGTATACATGAGACAGCACTAGTTTATCCTTATGAACCTTAGTAGTAAGCATAACTAAATTATCCTCAATTTTTCGCCCACTTAGTGTTCTTGATAATGGGGTCTTCTCCTTTACCAGCACTGTGGGGCATTTTTGGTAAGAGACTGGAGGAAGTATATTAGTTTGGAGGAAGTCATAGCTGACCTTTAAAAGGTTCTGTAAAAGTTGTTTGTTTTCTGAGTACTTGTAAAATAATTGAGATGGAATACTAACTATAGAGCCTAGAGGCATTTAGAGGACATCAAAAGTCCGAAACTGTCTTTCTGAGATGACGGTGAGGCTGGTTGGGACGCCTCTGCTTGTAGAATGTTGATGTGTGGGCCTTTCGGTTTGCTTCCAGCTCATGCATGGCACAGTCTGTCCCGAGGGTCCCTCCGAATTCACATCTCTGCTTATTACTAATGGAGATATCGTAAAAGTGTATGCTAAGTGGGCTTTTCTTGCTTAGCACCCCATCAAATTAGTCCAGCATTAAAAGTATGTCCTGTTTTCAAACTTTCCACAAGTGGACTACTTAACTTAGAGTAAGGTAGCCCGTTTGAGGTCAGTTAGTCAACCAGTGAATTAAATGCATGTATGTTACATTTAATAGTCATATACAAATGTCCACACATATTATCATTATCATTCAGGGTGGCTATGAATAGCTTCTGCTTTGGCAAATTCTGAGATTTGAAGATAGTTATAATGAAATCAAATGGAATCAGATTGGAAAGATGTCAACCTCAGGCAGATATAAAGCTCAAATCTCTGCTGTTTCTTAATTAATTTTTAAGGGAATTTTTGTTTTGATTTGTTTTTTGGGACAGGTTGGGTAAGCCCTGGTTGTCCTGAAACTTGCTTTGTAGACTTGGCCTGACCCTGCCTCCCGAGTGTTGGGTTTAAAGGTGTGCAGCACACTGCTCTGCTGAAGGGAAAGATTTTTAAGGGAAATGGACAAACTGGACATCAGAACAACAATATAACATATAGTAAGATTTTAAAGGCCATCATAAAACGCTACTGACACCAGATGCCAATCACACCTGCTCCTCTGACAGCTTCTCCTGTTCCAGTGCCAGGGTGACTCACAGCAATAGAAACCCTAACTAAGAGAGATAGTATTGAACAACAAGTGTCACGTTTCTTTACAACATCTAGCATTAAGATATAGGGTTTTTACTGTCTGTGTCTTTGTTAAAAAACTTATGCCAAACTCTAGTTGTAGTTTAAGAGGAATCTCTAGTTTTTAAGAAGAGATAAAGATCTAAGTCTGGAATGCACCCCCCTGAACTGGTGTGTCACTGGTTTTTTCCAGTGCTTTCTTAGGCTGGTCAGTCTGATTCATCAGTGGTTAATAAAGACAGTAGAGGTGAGGGGCAGTGAGCCTGCTTCCAGCCCTGCATCCTGAGCTCTTCACTCAGTTTTGATCTCCGTTTTGTATCTTGTCTTGTCATCACTGGTTGAAGGGTCCTGGAAGAAAGTTGGCTCAGTAACCGCTTCCTTCCTGATATAGCTGTGATCACAACGTTGTCTGGGCGCCTTTGAAATCCTCGTATGACAGCTGTCGGGCTTTCCTCCATGATTATCTTTCTTTATACAGACTGCATTCGGAATGTTACAGAGCGATGCGCCTTTCGCTCTAGGTCCTCTTTCTAAAATTAGGAGATTACAGTCCTTGTATCTTTTGACAAATCTTGAATAAATTTTAATTCTGTGTGTTTATTAGTTTTGGCCTCTGCCTCCAATCTCGGTATACACACACACAAATTGTTGGCCTTGAAAGTTTTATGGTCCCAGAGGAACACAAATTAATCATAATTATATTATCTTCCTGAAAATCTTCAGCCCTGCTTCCCTTTTAAAGTGTGTACCACAGATGATTCCTGAACCAACAGGAAATAAAGCTGATTTTTTTTTTCACTGTTATGCTTTCTTTGTCATTGTCCGGGAATGGAATAGGGCTCCCAAGACTGTCTCACCCATTTTCATATGGGCTGTTAAAGGAACAGGTGTTCTCAATTCTACTTTATTCTTTATTTAACAAATTTGATATCACCATCTACCTCTGTATACAGCAGTCTCCTCATTCTTTTTAGTTGTTGTTTGCTTGTTTATTTGTTTGTTTTTGAAATAGGCTTTCTCTGTAGCTTTGGTGCCTGTCCTGGCACTAGCTCTTGTAGACCAGGCTGGCCTCGAACGCACAGAAATCTGCCTGCCTCTGCCTCCCGAGTGCTGGAATTAAAGCAGTGTGCCACCACTGTTGGGCTGGCTCCTCATTCTTTTCGTTGTTACCACAGTACTTCAGGTAGCTCTGCTACCATGCCTAACACACTGTATACCAATGCTGATCCTTTCTAGGCCATGAAACCTATCTTACCCGGCTCTATTCATATGGAAAAATGGCTATTAGAATGCTTATGAATGTTGTTTACTAAGTTAACAAACATCTAAACAGTAGCCATGTGTCAGAACTCCATGTTACACAGTAGGAGATTAAGAACATTGCCCACTACATCTCACAGGAATGACGATTCTCTCACATTGTTCCCAATTGAGAAGGAGTGGATTTGGGGCTCTCCCCAAATTTGAGGCTGGAGGGGTGGGAGGAGTAGAGGCAGGAGAAACTGTGATCAGTATGTAAGGTATGAGAGAAGAATAAATAAAAAGACAATGAAAAATTTTATATATATATATATATATATATATATATATATGTATATATATATATATATATATATTTAACTAGTAATAGCATTTTAAAAAGAAAAGACCTGCATGTCACAGTTGGGAGAAGGGACGGCTCAGGTGAGCAACCGGAGATGAATGTGAGATGCATTTGGCATTTCCGGCACCCCACTTCTGGCTCCATATTAGTTTATTTTTCTTTGCTTCATTTTTTCTCATTTTAAACATACTTTATATATTGGGTGCATATCTTTGTAAACATCTTGAGAAGCCTTACAAGTTAATATAAATAATAAAGAAAACTAAGGAAGATTTAGTACCTCTTTGCTGAAGAGGGAGGTAAAGGAAGAAAATATCACAAAGATGTAGTTGCTGTTGCCTAGATATTGAAATAACATGAAAGGAAATAATCTTTGTCTAGTTGAGCTACTAAGGCAAAAAACATAGACAGGATTTCTTAAGCAACAAGCATTTATTTCTCATACTTTTAGAGGTTAGGAATTCCAAAATCAGAGCATCTGCAGGTTAACTGTCTGGTATAGGCAGTTTCTAGTCTCTATAGCAGTGGTCTCAGCCTTCCTGATGCTGTGACTCTTAAATACAGTTCTTCATGTAGTGAAGACCCCAACCATACAGTTATTTTCATTGCTCCTTCGTAACTGTAATTTTGCTACTGTTATGAATTGTTATGTAATTTCCTGTGTTTTCCAATGATCTTATGTGACCCCTGTGAATGAAAGGGTTGAAAACCACTGCTCTAGACAGCTGTTTTATTACTGTAACATGGTAAAAATAGCAAAGAAACTCTGGGGTTGCTTTTATAGGAACACATTATTCATTCATGACTTATAAAGGTCCTACCTTCAAGTACCTTGGCATTGTTGGAAGGCCACTGAGATTTCATGTGCTGCCATGCAGTTTCACCTAGTGGTGCAGTGGCATTTCATCTGTATTTTAATAAATAAAGCTTACCTAAAGATCAGAGAGTAAAAAGCCCCAATGACCAGCCTTACAGACAAGGCAGTGGTAGCACACACCTGTAAACAAAGCCTGGGCATTCGTTTCCCTGCCACCCAGATCTGAATAATCACACAGAAACTATATTAGTTATAATACTGCTTGGCCAATGATTCAGGCATATTTCTAAATAGCTCTTACATCTTAAACTAACCCATTTCTATTCATCTGTGCATTACCATGAAGTTGTGGCCTATTGCTAAGGTTCCTGCATCCTTCCCCTTCAGCAGCTATATGGCATTTCCTGACTCTGCCTTCTCTCTCTCTCTCTCTCTCTCTCTCTCTCTCTCTCTCTCTCTCTCTCTCTTTCTATCTCTATCTCTGTTCAGATTTCTCACCCAGCCACTGGCTCTTCTCAGCCACTGGCCAAAACAGCTTTATTCATCAACCAATAAAAGGAACACATATACAGAAGGACATCCCACATTACACACCTTTAATCCATATTAGGTAATCATACTAGTTGTCATAGAAACTGAGCGATACAAGTCTTTAATCCCAGCCCTAGAGATGATTATAAAATGGGAGGAGACAGCTCTCATTCTCAGTCTCGTTCTGAGATTTTTGGAGGCAGGATTACCACTTTAGACTGAGGTCAAGGTAAGAGACAGTAGCTGGCTGTTTTGCTTCTCTGACCTTCAGGTTGAATCCCAGTTTCTCTGAGTTTTTATTAATTGTGCTTCATAGTGGCCAGCATAAACACACCTGACCTGGGCAATAGTGGTGCATGCTTTTAATCCCAGCACTCAAGAGACAGAGTCAGGCAGACTTCTGAGTTCAAGGCCAGCCTGGTCTACAAAGTGGTTTCCAAGACAGCACAGGGTACACAGAGAAACACTGCCTCAAAACAAATTGTAAAAACTGCAATGAACCCACTTTACCTATAAACTAATTGGTAGCTAAATACTGAACATCAATCAATGAAAAATAAAAAGGGATTATAAATTTGAAAGAAAGTTGAGAGAAGTATATTGGAGGGTGTGGTGGCTGAATAGATATGGCCCCCATAGACTCATGTGTTTGAATGCTTGGCCCATAGGAAGTGGCACTATTAGGAGGTGTGGCCTTGTTGGAGGAAGTATGTTACTGTGTATTTTGAGTACTCATCTCTGTTCAAACCATGCCCAGTGTTGCAGTTTACTTCCTTTTGTCTGCAGATCAAGGTGTAGGACTCTCAGCTCTTTCTCCAACACCACATCTTCCTGCACATTGCCATTTTCTGCCGTGATTATAACAGACTAAACCTCTAAAACTATAAACTAGCCCAAATTAACTATTTTTCTTTGTAAGAGTTGCCATGGTCATGGTGTATTCCATAGCAATGGAAACCTAACTAAAACAGGGTTTGGAGGGAGGAAAGGGAAGAGGAAATGGTATAATTACAACCCTCCAAACAAAAGAAATAATAAAAATTAATCAACATCTTACCTTAGGAATTAATCTAGGCAGTTTTGGAGGTCAGTGGTAGAATCAAGCAGAGATTTAAAATTTAAAATTCAAATTACATTTAAAATTTTTATTTTCAAATACCACGTAGAGCTCATATTTGAGACATTGCTAAAGCTTGAAGACACATGTGGCCTGTCCTTAGAAATGGTATTGGACGCCAGGTGCCAGGTCAGAGGTGGTGATGACTGGGAACATCTAGCAAACTTGCTGATTAAAAACACAATATTAACTAAATATTTGGGTGCCATGTACAATGGAATGTGAGTGCAATTGTGTTCTGGTTTCTGGATGTGAGCAGATATGGCAAGGTAGTTAAGTCTCACGTGTCTGTATTGTGGTTAGTTAATGTCTGTCTTGTCCTTTCTATGTGGTAGGCACTGTGATAAGCACTTCATTCTGTGTGTGTTTATTTCATGTTTACTCGGTGGTCCTTCGTTAAACATGTCCCAGGGTGCTGTAGCTTCAGGTGACCCTTCAGGTCTTTGAGACGTTCATGTAACGTGTTTTGATCCCCCTCCTTCCCTTCCCACCCAACTTTGTGTCTTTTTTCCTGCCCCATCAAGGACAACTTGTGCTGTTCAAATATTCTTGGACGTGCGGCCTTCCACAGGGGTGTGGTTGATTTTCCAGGGGATACACTTTCAGAGAACACTGACCCATCTCCTCCCAGCAGCCAACAGTTGCCAACAGCTCTGTGAATAGGTGCGGAACTTCACGCCCAGCTTCCCTCTTCATGTTTGGGTTTGGTCTGGCTTGGACTTGCACAGGTCTAGTGACGTCATGTCACCCTATGTGAGTCCGGAAGACACTGCTTCCTTGTGGTCACCTACTGCCTCTGGCTCTAACATTCCTTCCTCTCTGAGTGTTTCACTTGATCCTCCCAACAAATATACAGAAAAAGTTCATGTTACCCAGGCAAAGCTCAGAGGCTCAGGAAGATAGCTTCACTCACTCTGACTCCAGGGCTGCTGAACAGTAGGCTAGGTCTGAAGGCAGGCCTGTCTACAGCACAGCTCACTTCTAAGGCTGCTTTCTTTCTAACTATTGCTTTGTAAATCGTTGTGTTCTTCTGTCTCTAATTCAGAATGCCTAAAACAGTGTGAGCTGGGGTGGATCTCTAATCATATGCAAAAGCAGGTAGGTTAGCCTGTGTTAGGGAGAGAAGGCATTAGAATCCTCAAACAACAATGATTAGACCCAGAGGAGTTCAGTGTTCCAGGCCCCTTGGCGTACACAGCCAGGCGATGAGTCAGGAAGGGCCACCCTGACACTGGGGAGATCTAATAATCAGAAAGTGCATGGTGTCCTCCCAAATGGCAGAGTTATGAGATTAAGGAGTTGGCCTCGAGTGAGAACTTCAGCAAATACTATTTAATTAATATTGGATCATGATACATTTTTTAAAGAGAAGAAATTAAGAAAGTCCATGAAGAAGCAGCCTCTGATTTAAAGTCAACTTTCAACCAAGTGTGCTTTTGTCCATGAGGCCTCTTAACAGTCGGTGTTACCCTGATGTTCCCATTTCATTTCACTGCCCCAAGATCCCATTGTTGAAACTGCAGGGCATGGAAATAACAGGAATATCCTGTTGACAAAACAAATTTTGTATGATAAAATATTATTTGACCAAGGTCAATTTGGGGGTGGTGGCAGCCTCAGTGGGACAGGTTCCTGGGTGGCAGAATGTCTGTTTGTAGTCACTGTTCCTTCTGTGTGCCTTTGTCACATCTCTCACCAAATAAAATGCATGGCTTTACATGAGGTTTATAGTTTGCAAATCTATAATGTGTCAGTTTCATAGGAGAAGCCAGCATGACCTCAGCGAGGTCATTAGTACTGAGGATTGACCTTGGAAGTACCTTGTTGAGTGTTTTATTGTTTGATTTATTACATCTGGTAGCCTTGGGGATTCACATGCAGAGTAAAATAAAGCCTGCACAGCACTGTCTTTAAAGGGGTTTAGATTAGCAGTGGAGATGTCTCTCTTTCACACTTTCTGACTTGTTCTCCAGAACTCCAATCACCTCTGCCCTGGAGTTTAGAAGTCAGGTACTGGGGCAGGATCTCCGGAACCTTATGTCTTTTGTTCGTTTCTGGAATTATTATTTAATTACAACATTTGTCCCTTACCTTCCCCTCTTCTAAACTTTCATAAACCTCCATGTTCTTCTTCGAATTGATGGAGTCTCTTCTCGTTAGCTGCCGTTGCACACATATATGGATTTGTGTATGCCACCCTGGCCAGTCAGTGTCATGGTGCTTGTGTGCGTGTTTTCAGAGCTTACTGGTTGACACTAGACACCTAGGCGGTGTGACCCTCTCAGGGATGGACACCTCTCCCATTCCTAGGCTTATTAAGTTGTGTGAGGTACTTTGTATAGGGTTGAGGCCTCAGGAGTCTTTCCCAGTGTAATCCTTGCTCAACTCAGGTTTGGGTGAAAATGTTGGTAGATTCTGCAGGCATAGCTTCTGACGTTAGAAGGAGATACAAACTATGAGCTCTTATAATCTTTCTGCGCACTCTTCCAAAATGTTTGCTGAGCCTTGGGCATTGGGAGTGTTTTGTAGATGTGTCCATTAGGGTTGGGCTCCACACTGTTTTGATTGGTTGTGGTTTTCTGCATTACAAAGGGAAGTGTCCTTGATGAGGGGTGAAGACTAAAGTCATCTATGGGTGTATTTGTTACTCTTGAAGCCAAAGTAAAGCCTGTTCTAAGAGTCTGTTATTAGTTTTTTCGTAAAAGAAGGGTGTGCTGTATTGTTTGGAGTGGGGAGCTCAGGGCGACCAGAGCCTCCAGTGCTGGCCTGCTGACAATATCATGAAATACCCAACAGTAAGCCCCTCAAAAGATACTCTTTGTCCTGTTTGGAGGCTTTGAGGTAGAGGGTTGCAGGCGGGAAGGGGCTGGTGGCATCAGCTAGAAAAGCCGGTGACTGAGAGCTGAACCAACTGCTGCTGATGGTCCTGGGCCAGCAGCATGGTCAGTGTGTGGTGTGATCATAGCATGTTGGCCTTGCTCCTTTCAGTGTTCCATGAACTGAACCCTCTGCTGCTGATAGCCAGGGAGCATAGTCAGTGTGTTGGTGTGACATGGGGTGTTGGCCTTGCTCCTTTCAGTTTCCATAACTGCCCTCGGTCTTCAAATTAGAAGCAGGAGTCAAAGTGGCCTTTGCAGAAACATGTGAGTCATACGGAAAGCAGCAGAGGGCAACCTTCCCCCCTGCCCCGCCTCTCTGCCGAGGTGTTCTGGCTCCAGACAGATGGTTCACTTCGCATGAGTCAGCCCTGTGCAGCAGAATCTGATGGTGGCTGGGTCTGAGGAATCCAAGAGTGGAAGTGTGAAGCTGTGAAGGGCTTCAGGCTCTGTTTCAGGAAGGCTTCCTTGATCAGCTCAAACACCATTTTCCTGGCAAATTCATAGATTTCCACTTGCCCTGATACACAAGCAAATGCAAGAGATAGTCACATTCCCTTCAACAAGGTTATCCATCTTTTCAACAATGCTTAATTCTAGTCTGTGAATAAGGACATTGCATCACAGTCAGGGGTGCTAATAAAGACCATGTTTAGATTTTACAGAGGGCCTCCGGTGTTGATTCAGTCAGTCTGAATCACTACATGCCTATCTTCATTTTATATTTTAGGAAACTGAGGTATGGAAGACTACCAGCCCATCACGGAGTTGATAGGCTGTCCAAGACTATTCCAAAGAGCTGGCTTCCAAAGCCTTTATATCAATCATTATTTTCCTGTAAGCAGAAATTTCTCAGTCAGCCAGTGGGCTGGTTTCCTTTGTGTTGCTGTAACCAAACACCTACCAAAATGATTTTCCTGAAGAAAAGTTTTGTTTGGCACCATGACTGGTCCCTGCGAGTCCCAGCCCACAATTGCTAATAAGGCCATGCAGAATGACTTGGTGCATGGTGCCAGAAATCATGAAGCAGGAGATCATGGTGGACACCCCTCTTCTGCTCACAAACCCAGCCGAGAACACTGACCCAACCCAGAAGCCCCGGAAACCACTGACTGGCCCTGGTGGCCTGTTTTAACCATCCTAATAACCCCCAGAAAGCACTACCAGCTGGGATTAGTATTCCAAAACAGTAGCAGGTGGGGGCACCTCAGACTCATACCAGCACTGAGTAGATGCTTCTGTCGGCTCCAGGTTGCACCCTCTGCAGCAAGATCATTTTCTCTATAGATAAAGAGAAGGGAGATTGCTTGGCACCTGTCTATACAGTGTCTGATTGAAGCTGTGCACCATGGGACTTTTACATGTTGCTTCTTTTCTTTGTGATTCAGTCACTTTGGTACCCAGGCTTTAGAGAACAGAAGATGGGTTGCTTCTGCCTCAACACCAGGCTGTTCCCAGAATGTGGACAAACATCAGTCTTTTGTTTCACTTTTGCTTTTGCTTTCTGAAATGAATCCATGACATCTACTCAGATTTCCCCTAGGTGTTCTGAGCCATACTTTAACCTATTTGGCATTTCTTAGCTATTCCTCAAATACTGGAAGAGTATCTTAGCATTTCATCGTACTTTCTTACTGCTAAGATATAGTTTTTGATCCCAGATCAAATGATCTAGGTGGTGGTTGTGGGAAAGCTGTGCATCCACATAGTGAAGAGTGAACCGGATCCCTGATCTCGTATGAGTGAGGAAAATCAACTCAAACTGCAATAAGTCTTCAATAAACACCCAAAACCACGAAACTGCTTCAAGAAAAGCTGAAGAGCCCCCACACAGCACAGTGAAAAGACCCTACTAAATGGAAGGAAACCATTCAGAGTTATTCATCTGACAAAGATTAATAGCCAGAATATGTGATGGCTTATGCAAAAGCTAAAAATCGTCATCTGGTTTTAAAATTATATTTTTAAAAACTTAACTAGGCATTTCTAAAAGAAGACATAAGAAAACAGATGTGCAAAGGGCCAGTGTGTGTTTGAAAAGCTATCCGTCATCAGCAATGACCACAAGAAAACCAGAACCATATTGACATATGATCTAGCTCCATTAGCAACTGTTACAGAAATGTAGTAGGAGATGCGGGCCTCTTCCCACAGCCCAGCTCCCAGCCGCTTGGCTAGCTTATGCCCTGAAATAACAACACACAAATTGTATTCTTTTAAACACTGCTTGGCCCATTATATCTGGCCTCTTCTCTGCTAACTCTCGCACCTGGACTAGCCCATTTCTAATAATAGTGTAGCACCCCAAGGTGCGCTTACCGGGAAGATTCTAGCCTATGTCCATCCTGGGTAGGAGCTTCATCGTGTCTGCCCGGGAGAGGGAAGCTATCGAGTCTGAGCTCACTTCCTCTTCCTCCCAGTATTCTGTTCTGTTTACTCCACCCACCTATGTTTTAACCTATGAAGCCAAGCAATTTCTTTATTAATTAACCAATGACCTTCCTCCATCACAGAAAGGACAAGAAACAATAAATGCTGGCAACACTTGGACGGGAAGAAAACCCTATGCACTTCTGGCAGTGAAGCCAATAGCACAGACATTGTAGAAATCAATATGGAGGTTTCTCCAAACCTAAATCTAGAATGCCATATGACCTGGCCACCTCACTACTCACTACGTATTCCAAGAAAAGGAAATTAGTATATGGAAGAGACAGCTTCACCCCTATATTTATTGTGGCACTATTCACAGTAGCGAAATTTCAGAATCAACCTAAATGTTCAACAGTACATGAGTAGATAAGGAATACAGAACATTATGCGTTTATTTAAAGGGATGAAATCCCATCATTTCAACAGTGTGGTAGGACATAGACACTCTAAGAAATGTAAGCAAAGAATATGGGAAGAAACAGCCTATAACAGCTTCACGTGGGAAATCTAAAGCAGTGGAGAAGAGTAGAATCCTAGTGACTATCTCCTGTGAGTGAAGACCTCAGGGGATCGGAAATGTGACTTGTCAGTAGATGTGAACATCCAGGCTCAGGAAAGGGGCAGCTTCCGGGGTTCTGTGGTGTGGTTTGACAAATACAGAGCCTCCGTGTGGTAGAGATTTCAAAATAGCCGGAAGAGGATTTTGAGTGCCTCCCATGAAGAAATGATAAGTGTAAACAGTAAGTAGCTTCTTGTTATGCTTAAGAAATACCTGAGGAGGCTACGTAAGAAGGAGAATTTACTTGACAACTTCTTCTGGAGGTTCCGTGTCCTCACAGCATAGTGAGGGCTCTGAGGTACGGACCATGGCAGAGAGCCACAGGGGGAAGACAGGCAGGAGAAAGAGAGAACCCGGTGGACTTGCTCCTCTTATCCTCAGTCCAGAGCTCAAAAGGCCACATATTAACCAGCTCATATCCCCAGTGACATGTAGGACTCCCCACACCTCTTGCAACCACAACCCTGAAAACCAAGGCTCCGATCACATCTAAGCTCTGGGAGGCATTCAAGCCATACAAAGGGACAGCAATGTAATGTAATGTAATGGCTACAGAAATGACTCTCACTCAATCCTTGTGCAGTGCATACACATGCTGAAATACGTATTTGTGCCACTAAACCAGAGGCCTTTTAAAACTCATAGTACAGAGTTTGAAGTAAATTTCAGCAGGGCTGACTTAACTACCTCATTGCCACCCTTAAAATGGGTGAGAGAGTGTTCTATATACTATACCAATCCTGTGTGGAATGCAGTGGAAGTGAGCAGAGGAGTTTAGAGGTTCAGTCTTCCAGACACTCTAATGTGCTTACTATTCTATGAAATATACCGATTAATTAATACCTCAGTTATCCTTCTACAAAAGGATTCCTCCCTCTGAGAAGTCAACACTTCACTTTGGATTGTTTCCTCCTCAAACACATACATACTGGGTGGCACACATGTACTTCCAAGAGGAAGTACAGATCACATACCCTTCTTTCTCAGCTTTTCAGGAGTGAGAAATAAAGTATACACAAGAATCTTACAGGCATATTTGATAGAGATCACTTCAATGCCTATAAACTTTTTTCTTAGAAAAAGGAAGTAACATTTTTGCTAACATGTCACATTGATTCGCTCCTTCTAAGCCATCTTTAATAAGTTCATAAAATCCCAGGTTTAAAGTCAAAGAACAAAAACTGGACCTGCAGAAAATGGATATAAAATTTTTAAACTCCAAAAGTCATTGCTTTTGTAACATTAGCCTGAGCGCAAAACTACTATACCATGCCCATGCGGTGTGTACTTACCTCAGGCAAAGCTATGTGATTGTCGTATTTATAGGCTCAAAATCCAGACTGCCTATGAAATCAGATGAAGTAGAGAGGAGCATGGGATGAATGGGTGGATGGATGGACAGACATATGGTAGATACATAGATAGATGGATAGATGGATGGATGGACTGACAGACAAATGCTAGAGATAGATAGATAGATGATGGATAGATAGATAGATAGATAGATAGATAGATAGATAGATAGATAGATAGATAGATAGATAGATAGATGGATGGATAGATAGATGGGTGGATGGGTGGATGGGTGGATGGGTGGATGTATAGGTAGATAGACAGGAAGGAGGGAAGGAAGAAAAAAAGGAAGGAAGGTAGATAATAGAGATAAGTAGATATTTATAACATTAATGTCACCTCTGTAAATCTTTTTCACAAAGTTATAAATACCTATCATTCTACCATCATCAAATACAAGAAAGTACCGTGATTATTCAGGAGCTTGTTAAGAAAGGTTGTTAAGGGTTAACTGCAGGGCACCATTGAATACTGTAGGACAGTGACATATTCAAGTGCCAAATGGTTTGGTTTTATGAGAGAACAGAGAGCATTAATAAATACAAAAAAATAAGAAGTCAGCTTGACCCCTTTCCTGATGAAATTCTCGAAGGACTGGTTAACTGGAACCTACCTGGGGCAAAGTTGGCAAGCTCTGTCCAGTTGCTTAGCAAAGTGTCATCACTCTAGGTAACAGTTTGCTCAAGTGGGAAAACCTTTTCGAGCATGTGGTTTTCAGACTGCTTTTATCAGCTACATGTAACCTGTTAATGCTTTGGGTCCACCACCATCTGTGTAACTATCTGTACTTAAATGTTTTATTTTTATATTGAGACTGGTGTGGGCAGTTCTGTTACATGCATCCCTATGCTTGAGTCTTGCCTTTTGGTCTTCTGGCTTCTTTCTAGGATGCTTGTCAAGGCAGTTACCAACAATACCACAGAACAAAGGCAGGCAAGGGCAGGTGTGCCTCTGCATCTTCAAGTGCCATGCCTTCTGTGTTGTTGTATTTCATTTACTTATTTATATTTAATGTTATTTTGAGTAAGAGTTTCACTATAGTCTGAGCAAACCTCACACTCACAAGCCTCCTTCCTAAGACTTCCAAGTGCTGGAATTAAAGAAACATACTTCCAGTCTCTATCTAGCAAAAACATTGTCTTTTAAAGAAACATTGGATGAGCTTGGTATGGAGGCTTCTGTCTAAATCCTCGTATAGAGGTTGAATCAGAGGGTTGTTCAAGGGAGGCCTAAGCTACAGAATGAGACCCTCTCTCAAAACCCACCAACAATAAAATTATGATTTCTCCCCCTTTCTCTCTATATTTTAAGTGTGGTCATTGTATTACATGTAAAGTCCCACCAAAGTGAGTTAAATTGTGGATGGAGGGAGTAGTTAGAGAACTGTAACCTAGGCATTCATATGCTATTCTGAAAAAGGAAAAGATCTAACAGGCAGGAATTTACCCCTGAAGTCAGGGTTGCTTTCCGTCTCTCAAATATGTTTCTCAACTCCGTGTTGTTACAAATATCTGTACTCCCTCCACTCAAATTCTCTTCCCCAACTTTCTTTTTTCCAAGATTTTTCTATACATTAATTGTACATTTAATCCAACATAGTCATTCCCATTACTGTACACTAGCTTTCCTGCTTATCAATCATGCTTGGTTTTTCCAAGAGCCAAAGTCTGGCTGGCTCAGCCTATTTTCATAGCAGAGTCCAGTGATGTGTCCAAGGTGAGCTGGATGAATGGTTGCCTTTGGGTCATCAGTGCATAGGCATGTGAAGACAGAGGCATGGGTCAGAGAAACTGACCTGTGTAGGGCAGGGAGACTGTGTCTGTGATACTC
>NC_022021.1:18167101-18196327 GCF_000317375.1 Microtus ochrogaster
GCACTGACACAGAGAAAGGCCCTCGAGAAGCTGGAAAGGTGTGGGAAATATGAATACCACCTTCCTGTACGTGCACCAGGCCCCAGCACCACTTCCCCCAGCCCACCACTCCAAGTCTCTGTATGCTCACTGGTTTAATGTGAGCTTTACTCTTTCTTTAGTCAGAATGCTCACCCTGCATTTTCAGACTCTTTGGTCTCAGTTTCTCTTCCTCCTGATGCTTTCCTATTGGTTCTTGAGTTAATAGAAGCATCACAAGCTCTGGGATCCCTGGGATTACAGGGTCCCTTGACCACTATGTCAAAAAGAGGTAATGATTAACTTGTTGACTACGATTGTCTAATTCATGTCTCAGGGGTGTTGGAGGATGAGGGCCTGGTTGTTCATCCCAGCCGCCCGGCTAGCTTACACCTGAAATAACCTCACAGAAACTGTATTAATTAAAACACTGCTTGGCCCATTAGCTCTAGCTTCTTATTGGCTAACTCTTACATCTCAGTTTAACCCAGTTTAATCTGTGTATCACCATGTGACAGTGGCCTACCAGGAAAGATTTGGCACGTCTGTCTCTGGCAGCTCCATGGTGTCTCTTTTACTCTGCCTTTCTTCCTCCCAGCATTTAGTTGCATCTTTCCCGCCTACCGAAGTTCTGCCTTATCAACTAGGCCAAGACAGTTTCTTTATTCATTAACCAATGGAAGCAACACACAACCAGAAGGACCGCCTACACCAGGAGGGTATACTAGAAAAATACTTCTCAAACTTTTTTTCTATCTATGTCCACACCTATCTCTCTATATATGGAAAGAGAGAGGAGAGAAGACATACCTGGAGACCTTGTGAAAACTGGAGTTGACTCAGGAGCTCTGTGTGGGTTGAGTGTTGGCATGTTTCACAAATTTCCAGTCGGTGCTGATCCTGTTGGTGGAAGAGACTATGTTCAGAAGCGCTGTGCTTCTGTTGTGGTTATTGCCCCTTGATGGATCATAACTTAGCCAGCGTTATGGGCCCTCCCATTGCCAGCAATATTCCTAGTATGTGGTTGATACTGACATATTAGTTGAACTTTTTTCTTCCCTTTTATTGATTCTTTGTGGATTTCATATCATTCATCCTGATCTCACTTATCTCCCCATCCCCTTGAGTCTTTATTCTGCCCCTGCAACCTCACCCCATGAGCAAAAAAAATTTAAAAGAAAAATCAAAAGCCAAGCAAAACAAAACAAAAACAGAAAAAGAAGTTTTATAATGGAAGCTGTAGTGTGGCCCGTTGAGACTCCTAGTCTACCCTTTCGTTCCTTCATCTTTCCTTGCAAGTGTTCATTGCCATAGTCATTGGTCTGGCTCAACAGTGATGATAATGTCTCACTGGGGCTCCTTGAATATCCTGTTGTTGTCCTGTGCTGTGGAGACCCTGCAGCTTTGGATTCATAGGTCCATTCCCTTCACAAGCTTCATCAGTTCATAGATATGGTGGATGTTGGGTAGGCCGACTCATAGCCCTGGATCTGGGCCTGGGTGATAGCTGGGTGGGCTTTTATTGAGCTGAGCAGACAGGAAATACAGACTTCTCCCCACATGTTTTTAAGTGAATGGCTTTCAAAGAGTGCTAAGACACAAACAAGGGCCGAACTGTACAAAGCTTTCTGCAGAACAAGAAAACAAGAATGGTTCCTGTCCTTAAATGAGAAGTGGTATATTTATCACTATCTTTTATTGCAACTTGTAACTAATTTTCAAACTTCACAAGAAATAGTGAGCCTATTATTGCTACCGACCATTTGACCTGTATAACGTGGGTGGCATTTCCCTCATATATGCAATACAGCTAGTAAGGTTATGATGCTGTTTTGTGTCTAATTCATGTATGGATACAATATCCTACAGTATCCAGTCTTGCAGATAGCAGTGACTGCTATCAATGGCACTGGCTAGCTAATATTTAAAACAATCTCTATTTCACTGTACTTCATTCTCCTCTACCCTCTGAAGTCCATAAATTATACCAGTGACCAATTTCACTATGTAATGCTTATCTGAAATATAATCCTAAGATTATTTTGGTTGAGAAGTTAAACTTTGTGCAAGCTATGGGGATAGACACATATAATTGCAGCACTAAGGAGGGTTAAAAAGGAGGATCATACACTTAGGGGCACAGTGAATTACAACCAGTGTGGTCCACAGAGTCAAACTCTGTCCCAGAAAAACCGCAATGACCACCTGTGGTGATGCATGACTTTAATCTCATCACTCAGGAGCAAAGGCAGATAGATCTTTGGGAGTTTGAGGCCAGGCTGGTCTGCTTATTGAGTTTCAAGTCAGTCAAAGATTAATAGGGATATCCTATCTCAAAAAACAAAACAGAAAGAAAAACAAAATAACACCCAAAATAAATAAAGCTTAAACATTAAGTAAAGTATATTTTAGAATTAAGTTGATTATGAAAATTGCTGTGTGCTTTGCAACAGAAAGCCAGAGTAATATATTTTCCTTCCTGACAGCTACTTAAATCCAAACTATTATTTCTCCTAACTTTGGGCCTTCATAAATTTATTCCTTTTTCAAGGGTTAACTATGGGATAGAATAAAAAAGTAACATCTTTATAGCGTTTTTATCATTTACCATTCTTTGTCATTTCTGATGGTATGGGAAATGGTTCATCCACATTAATATATGCATAAATCCACAGGTGTGCAAGATAAAAGCATCATCTTTGGAAAGAAAGTAAGCTGGCCACAAAGGTAGAGAAATATGGAGAACTTAAGTATTCACTTGGATTGTTTTTTATAACTGATATGCAGCTACATGGTGGAGAACGTCTTTGTTCTTCACCTGATAAAGCAAGAGAGCAGAAATTTTCTATACAAAGTAGGAAAGTTTTCAGTAGAGGTAACCATTTATCCATATTGAATACTGACTATCCTTCTTCTGGGTTTATTATACCTTCTTCTGTGGATTTATAGGATGAAAGAGACAGGGCAGCTCCATTACTTCCCAGAACAGTGAGACTTTGATGTGATTTCAGGAAGGAAAGATGGTGGAGACAGCAGGTTGGCCTTTGCGATGGACACCGTCTCTGAAGGCGTCCTGATTGATACTCAAGGAGGTCAGCACAGGAACCTGTGTGCATTACTGACATGCCTTGAAGTACTTAGAAGTACTTTGGAGACAAACACTTATTACTCTTACATCTCCTACATTCTTTTCATTACCTATGTAGCCCAGCTGTGACCAGATGTCAGCCAGCTGGATGTCTTCATGTTCCCCAGGTGGCCGGGGTCAGCTTGTTCGATAAAATATAATTTTAGTGAACTCAAACCACAGTCTTAAGAACAGTGAGTTCCCTCTGGCCCTCCCAGTGAGGTCAATGCCACTAAGCAGAGTATGTTTTCTTCTAGATGCTTCTGAGCCCCTGCCTCAGCTGACATCATACAGAAGGAAACAACAAAGACCCATGGCACATACATACATTTTGTAAAAATTGAATTAGGTGGCACAGGTGAAAACATTTCAGAAACATAAAGAGCTGTTGATTGGTGGAGGTGACAACCTCACTAAACGGGAAAATGATCTCAGGCCTTGTGAATGATGAGGGGGTACTTGGAAGAGGAGGATCTGAAACTAATGGCATGCATGGACTTGTTTTGTGTGGTCTCCTGACAGGAAGCACTGGCCCTGTCTAAGAATAAAGGGGGAAGAACTTGGAAAGTTTAAATGGGAAAAGCAAAATAGTAAGGTGACTAAAAGACCTCAAACCTAGAAGCGTGCCCAGTGCCCCAAGAAGGACAGCCACCAGAGTCTTTGGGAGCTGGGGAGCTGAGGATTCTAAAAGCACACTTTGCCAGCCCTTTTTAAGGACTGAAACCCACATGGCCTTCATCTGTTTTCCCAGGTTCTGCCAGATCTATTAATGTAGTAGTTGCCAGCGTGTTAATCAGCTGCCCTGATATATGCACGGCTCTCAGTCTCCTTAGCCTCCCTCCCACTCTCTCCAGAAGCTGTTCCTAGCTTAGTTCAGACAGTATTCTGCCACCATATTCACACGTGTCCTACTGCTTTCTTGTTAGCAAATACTCAGAGCTACCGGATTTAGTTATTATTTCCTTAGCATGGGAGCAATTCTGGTGAGCAGACTGTTTTGTTAAAGAACAGAATATAGTTCATTTATCTTTGGCCCTTTAAAAATATATGTTATAATTTTTCTTACAACTTAGTAAAGACTCCATTCATATAATTTTGCACAGAAAATTTGAATAATGTGCCAGGCCTTAGCCTTATTTCCCAGGGAAAGGTGAGTATGCTATCTGTCCCTTCTGCAGCCCCATGAAGCAGGACAATCAGACATGATACAGAGTCAAGTCAAAGCAGGAACTCAGTTTATTACTGTGAGCATCAGCTTATATAAGTTAAGTGACATCGCGTGATATGGGGTTACCTCCAGCCAATGAGAGACAGCCAAGCCCTCCCTCTGGCTGGAGGGGCGTCTATCTAGATTTTGTTGTCTCATCCCCCCCTCGGTGGCTTTGAAACTATCCTTCAAACTCGATCCAGGCTTTTCTCTGTCCCACAGGCCTCGAGGCACAGGCCCTGAGATAATTTTGGCCTAACAATAATTAAAAAAAATAAGTTAAATGAGACCTTAAAACAAGAAATCAGGACTATGTTATAATTTGGGATTAGCCTTCCCCAGTCTCTTCCACAGGCTGAGCGTCGTGAATGGCAGGTCCTGTCTGTCATTTCCATTGCTATTTATCTTATACCCTGCTTCATTTGCAAATGTTTATGTGTCAGAAGTATCTCTGGACTTCCTAATCCATACACACACATAAGTAAAAATAAAAATAAATCTTTAAAATAAAAAATAATAGAGTTTAAACTAAGCTGACATAGTTAAGGGCCTTACTCAAATTAACATGAACCACTAAATGGAAGTAAACAAGACAAATTTTAGGGTATGTTTCAAAAACCGCTGCGTTTGTGGAAGAATGACAGAATAATGAATTTCCTTCTTTAAGAATTTCATCTGGATAACACAAAGCTAGAATCCTTATGAACCTAGCTTTATATAGTCAGGCCAATTTTATCTGGGTCAAAGACCGATGAGTAAATCAAACAAGCAAACATTACAGGTTTGATATTGAACACATTTCTGTACTGAAAGTAGTGGTTTTGTTATCTTTTGATTTTTATAACATGGATGTCCAACAGCTAGGAACTGCCTTTCCCGTGAGTGACAGATGACACTTGGAGGATTCCGATACTGATGAAGGACACCACCTACAAGGGTTGCACTACTTTTCTTTTTACTTGAAAAAATGTTATCACAGTTGAATTTTGGTATAATTATTAAATCTACTGTGATGTTACCTAGGCATATTCCATACAGAATGCCATTCTACTGTAGCAGCCAACGGGTATACTTAGTTCTTTATCTGCAAAATTTCACAAGAATTTCTTAATTCTTAAAAACAGATGCCCAGAAAACAACAAACACCTTGTTTCATTGGTCCACAGGCAAAGTGGACCTCCAGAGGGTCAGAGGTCACTGGGTATGTCCGTAGCACAAAGACTTCCCCAAGTGTCACTGCTCAGAGACTCCCCTTTGCTGTCTTCTTCCTCTTGTGACTTTGGGTCCATTCAGCTACAGGATCAAAAAGGGCACAGTCCTAAAGTTTTTCCTTTCTGTCTCCTCAGAATCTGCTCCCACATGACCTGTCATGATGGCAGGCTCCTGACAGTGGCCCTTGTTCATCATCCACACAGTCAATATGGGCCTAAACTTTTAAGGAGGAGTGCTGTGGTCCTCTGACATCTGACTGGTAGCTCGTTCTGATGCCCACTATAACTGAGGGCTACAAGATTTCAAGACCATTCCCTTTGCACATGTTTATCCAGTGTGACACTATCCACCTCCCTTCACCAAAGGCAAGCACTTACCTCACTTGAGTAAGGCTCTTAACAATGTTGATTAGTTTAAACTCTATGATTATTTATTTTTATTTTTAACTATGTATGTGATTGTGTGTAGGATTTTTTAGTTTGATATCTGTTGCTGCCATGAGCCAAAGAAACCTGGAGAGGAAAGCGTTTATTTCATGTAGTGATAGGAGTGGCTCCCTGCTATCTTTATTCGAAATAATTACACAGAAACTGTATTCCTTTAAACACTGCCTGGCCCATTAGTTCCAGCCTCTTATTGGCTAATTCTCACATCTTGCTTTAATCCATATCTAGTAATCTGTGGAGCACCACGAGATGGTGGCTTACCAGGAAAGATCCTAACCTGCATCCATCTCGTGTCGGAGAATCATGGCGTCTGACTCGTTGCCTTCCTCCCAGCATTCTGTTCTGTCTACTCTACCTATCTAAGCTGCTGTCCTAACAAAGGCCAAGGCAGTCTCTTTATTTGACCAATGAAAGTAACATATAGATAGAAGACCCACCTACATCAATTTCATCTTGCAGGTTATATCCCTTCATGAGCAGAAGTCAGGAAGGAAACTCCAGGCAGAAACCTAGATGCAGGAACTGGAGCAGAGACCATGGAAAATGAGCTCACTGACTTGCTCCCAATGCTTGCTCAACAGCTTTCTTCCTTAACCCAGGACCACTTGGTGAGGGGCGGCACACATAAGTAATTAGTCGAGAAAATGCCCTACATACTTCCTACAAACAATAGGATGGAGGCATTTTCTCATTTGAGGTCCCTCTTCTCAGATAACTTTAGTTTGTGTCAGAACAGGACATTTATCCCCTGGAGCTTGTATTAGAGGTGATTGTGAGCAGCCCAGCAAGGCTGCTGGGAACCAAATATGGATCCTCTGTTTTCTGAAGCAAAGTATAGTCTTCCAATTGCTGAACCATCTCCCAAGCCTTTTCCTTTAAACTTTTGGTAAAGATGTTTTTCTCCAGCTACAAGAATGAGCATTTACAAAATCTAACTATCTAGATTTTGTATTTCCAGATTTCCTTTTAAATGTATTTTTCTTTGACTTTTCTTCAAAGTTTACTATGGCTATAATATAACATAGGTTTAAAAATATTGTACATTAAAAAAAAAAAAGGAAAATGGGTAAAATAAAAGAGACACACTCTTAACGTCTTAAGAAATGTTCCTCCAAGATGAAAGGTTTCATCTTACAGGAAACTGCTACTCTATAGAAGTGCAGCTGAGAAATAACAAAACAAATGTTCAAAAACCAAACAGTGTCCATGCCAAGGTAGAAAATCCTCAAACTTGTAGCAAGCAGTATGTGAGGAGTGTGCACATGCTGAAACCAGTGGCCTCCTTGAGTGCTCTTCTTCAAGACCATCTTCTTTGAGAAAGCCTCTCCTGTTGGCTAGCAGCATGCCACAGGCTAGGCTGGCTTGGCTAGCAGTGTGATGATTAGGATAGGTTGGCTTGGTTGCCAGCATGCCAAAGGCTAGGCTGATTTGGCTTGCATCCTGCCGATTAGGCTAGGCTGGCTTGGCTGGCAACGTGCCATAGGCTAGGCTAACTTGACTTGCATCTTGCTGATTAGGATAGGCTGGCTTGGCTTGCATCTTGCCAATTAGGATAGGCTGGCTAGCCAACAAGCCCTAGGGGGTCTGCCTGTCTCCTTCTCTGCAGGGTTGGGACTGCAAGCACATTCCACCATATCTAGCCTTTCTGTGCATTCTCAGGATCAAAGATAGAAAACAGTGTTCCACCTGAACCATCTCCCCACCCCCCTCATATCCCCAGCATGCTCCTCAGGGGTTGTCTAGGAAGATGGAGCTAGTAAAAAGAAGATAAATGTTGTTTCTTAAAAATTTTCTAGCTGCGTAGCAAACTAATTCAATTAATTTTCATAGCTGACTTCTATTGTGGATACTGTTGCAAATTTTATTTTAAAGATAAATGAAGTCATAGAAAGGCTAAATATTCCTAAATCTGTTAGTCAAAATGTAGTGATACACCTAAATACCACTGTTAGTCTGAAGTTGAGGTACACCAGCTCTATGCCTCCCCACACAGCCTGTACAGTGACAGGCACGCTCTCTGGATCTGAAGTTTAGAGGGTGCCAATGGCAGATTCATTTGGCAAACTTATTTGGAACTGTCTCCTTTTCTCAGAGCCTCTTCAGTGATGCATAGGGAGACCTGTGTCTCCTCTTCTCTATGACAGCTTTAATTTATTAAGGCGACACCGACTTTCGCCAGCATCTCCAGTCACAGAGCTGGGGCGAAGCGATGAGAAGAGGAAGTATGGATATATATCTTCACCTTGTGTTTATCTGAGCTAATGCTTGCCCGCTCTCTTCCAGGTGCTTCATTCCAAATATCTATGCTGCTCTCTTCACGGCTGCTCTCGTTCCTCTCATGTGCCTCGTGGTGGTATTTGTGGTGTTCATCCATGCCTACCAGCTAAAGCCACAGTGGAAAGGTTATGACGATGTCTTCAGAGGACGGACAAATGCAGCAGGTTAGGAAGAACTATTTTTGCATTTTAGAAATGTGAACTCCTCAAGCGGGGGGGCGGGGGAGGAAATGCCATGTAGAGTTCTGTCTTCTGGGTTTGTTGTTGTTTTGATTTGATTTGATTTTAAATGAAAGAAAAGGGTGTAATTAGGTTCAGCTTTCAGCGCTGAAGCCTTGATTTAAGCTAAGCGTGGTGTCTACTGCTTGGTTCTTCCTGGCAGCACTCGTCCTAGGGGCCTGGGAGTTTTATTGCTGCTTCCAGTTTCCCTTAATGTGTCAGCATTCAGGCCGGTGAGTCACCGGCTTCGGGAATCGCTTCCCAGGCTTTCCCCAACTTAGGCAATAACAACCTGCATTCAACCTGTGAAGTCATTTCACTTCCTGCCAATTCGGAGACTTGAGAGTCAATCAAGCGAACCTCTGGGTGCTCTAGAGCTCTGGACTTTGCCTGAGGCTTTCTGATCACTCCGACAATGCTTTAAAACACGCGTGACCAGACAGCCTCGTAAGTGGCTACACATGTCTGGTTACTTTAGAGTGCAAATCTTTCCAGCTCAAACTGGCTTTCCCTGTAGCTCACTTTTTCCCTTTGAATCATGCTCTGCACAGGTTTTTATGGTCGGATTTTCTTTTTGTTGTCCTTAGAATAGAGTTTCCTAGGAACTTCCTTAAATAGGAACAATAAGCACACACCTACAGACAGAAGCAGTTACTTAAACACTGTGTTTTTAACATTTGTGATTCTGCAAATCTAACATCATATGAAGACCTAATGGAGCCAGCTAATCCTCTGAAGACCTGTCTCCCCAGTACACCTTAGACTTGGTGCTCTGCTGATTAGACCCCAGATCCCCGTGCACTGAATATGATGGCAGATGTCCCAGTTGTATCAACTAGGGGCCCACTCTACAAGGAAACACTAACAGAAGAGTGGCTTTATGCAGCCGTTCTAAAGAAAAACATTTATGGCGTTTCTGATTCCCTCACATTTTTTTTTTGTTTGTTTGTTTTTGAAGACAGGGTTTCTCTGTGTAACAGCTCTGACTGTCCTGGAACTTGCTTTGTAGATGAGGCTGCCCTCAAATTCACAGAGATCCACCTGCCTCTGCCTCCTTAATGCTGAGATTCTAGGTGTGTACAACCACCTCCAGGCTCTTGATTCCCCTATTTCTAATGACAATCTAATCTGAAAAGTTATTGTTTCGTGTCTGGGCTCCTTACATCTTTCTGATGAATTTATTTTTATCTAGTCTCATATTTTTTTTTCCATTTCAGCGACTCAGATGCGCGTACTTCAATACTATGCAACACATATTTCACTCTCCAGTTTTTTGAGGTTGACTTTCCTCAGTGCCCCAAACAAAAGTTCAGTCTGTGTAGTCTACAAGAGTCCCCGTAACTCACTGCTCACCCGTAAATGCGTGCTACTCACCCTACTTCCAGACCACGCCAGTCTCCTTTCTTTTCTGTAAATAAGCAGATGCAGCTGTATTTTGGGCTGTAAGGAATCCTGCTCAATGAGATGAGTGCTTCTGGATGAGTGAAATAGAGAGATAGATGTGGTTAATCACACCACAGACTCTTCACTACATCTGAAAGTAACCCCAAATCCAAATTAGGATGGCGTAAACTCAAGTTAGTTTCTCTCAGTCTTGCTCCATTTCTTATAGAACCCCGAGACCGTTCGGCACCTCACTTCCTCTGTGACACTCTGGGATCACCTCGTAGCAGCATCATTGTGAATGGAAATAACTCCTTCCCTGTGCCTTGACTGTCCTCATTCGTGTCGCTACCACAGCCCTTGTCAAAGCGTGGCTCTGTGCCTTGTTCAGCTTTGTATGGTTAACTTTATACAAACATTCCTTGAGAACAAGGAATACTCAAGGTTCATTTATACATCCCTGGGGTCTTTAATTGGGTAGCAAGAACATGATTGCTATCTTTAAATAATTGAAGAAATGAAAATTATTAAGGTAGTATAAACCCTCTAACTCTAGTAGTGGGTACCCCATGAAATACATCACAAGAATAGGCGCTGCTGCATCAACAAAGGTGGAATCGAAATGATTTGTCTTCTTGATTTGTCTGTCCATACTTCATTAAAAATAGTGTATAATTAGCACTCATTTTTCATGCCCTTGTCTTCTGTGAGTCTCAGAACTGTGTTCGAATTTGCTCTTTACTCTTTAATTGTGCATTTGAAACCCACTGTTATTCCACTTAATGTAATGTGCTCCATATATTGCAAATCTTTAAAAAAAAGCAATTTTTTCCTACTCTAATCTGGAGCATTTAGTACTTCGCTTCAATCTTTCTTGTTAAAATTGGATCATGCTGACCTTTAAAATATCCAATTAAAGTGGCACTGTAAATTAGTGTTTTACCTTATTACTCTACTCAATATAGATAGTAGCTAAAGATAACATATTAATCAAAGAATATTAAAATGAGATAAATGTATCTTTGTGACTCAGAAACAGAACAGAAGCATAAAATGGTCATCTGAGCCCAAACCCTAATATTTCCTGAGACCAAAAGATGTGGATGCAAACTCTCATCTGCTCAGGTGGTAAAGTGGACCCTGGGAGATTCTAACCCACAAGGGGAAGTTACAGACAATGGATCTTTCAGGAAAGATGAGTGGGAAAGCAGCAATATGTCAACCCAAGAAGACAATCACGTTTCATTACATACCAGGGCCAAGCTCTTCGGGGTCAGAGACAATATCCAAGTAGCCATAATGTCCCCTTGGAAAATGAAGGACCAGGGCATGGAAATACTCTCTGAGGGCTCTGAAAGCCACAGGACTGTTTAGGGGAGTCAGCAGCAGAACCATTTCTGTGGGAAAGGTTGAAGAAATTAGAGTAAAGGAGCAAATGTTTTCTATTCAAAAGCAGAAAAAAAAACTAACACGCATAGACCTTAAAAGTTAACAAATGGCGAATTTAACTCATGAATCTGCTCCAATGGAGAGGCCTAGAAGAGTTTCAGATGGGTGCATTAAGGACCCTGAGAGACTGGAAGAAGTAAAAAGCACGTTAGGGCCCTGCAACCACTCAGCAAATCCCTTTTCCAGTTTACCTGTTCACTCTGGAAATTGTTACCGAGCACGGTTCATATGCCGTAAGTTCCTCTGTTCAAGTTGTCCAGTTTTCTGAGGGTTAGCATGCTTATACCATCGTGGGACTGCACCGCAATTTAACTTTAGAACATCTTCATGGCCCTGTGAGAAGCCTCACCCTCGACACTAGATACGCCTGTCCTCCCACCTTCCTGCGCAGCAAGTACCCACTAAGCTGCCTGCTCCCCATCAGTCTTGATGTCCTCTGTACATTTCATACAGTAGGATCCTAGAACACATGGCCCTGCATGTCATACTTCTTAGCTTAGCATAATGCACTCCAAGTTCATCCATATCATCACACAAGCATTTTTATTGTGCCTGTTAAGAAAAAATTAAAAAGGGAGGGGGGCGGCTCCGCCGGTGCAAAGAAATCCCATTAGGTCAAATCAAACCAAATTAAAATGACCATCGTCTTATTAAGTACGGCGCTCTCAGGTGGCCAAGCACATGGCAGGGAGACAGGAAAGTGGAGAGCACATGCAAACCCGGACCCACGTGTTTCTCCTCTGGGAGCCCACTTAAATACACTGTGGGAGTGGTCCTGACCTCTGGGGAGGGGTCAGGACCTGGCATGCTGGGATTTGGAGTCCATACTAATGCAACTCCCAGGTCAGGATCTGGGATGGATGCCAGGGGTTGGGGCTATGCTCCAGACGTAACAGTATCTAGTACCTTTTTACTGCCAAACAATGGTCTATCATAAGGACTTCCTAGTAAGTTTTCCTATCTGTTGAGGGACATTTGGGCTGATTTCTCTTTGAGGCAAATATAAATAGTACTAGTATGAACAAACATGTATGTGTATGTAACTGGAGATTTCCGCCTGGTCACATAACGACTTTTAAAATAACCACTCAGAGGCTTAATATTAATTATAAACTCTTTGACCTATGCTCAGGCTTATTACTAACTATCTCTTACAACTTAAATTAATCCATAGTTCTTATCTATGTTTAGCCACACGGCTTGGTACCTCTTCTCAGTAAGGCATTCTCATCTTGCTACATCGGTGTCTGGCTGGCAACTGCATCTCCACCTTTCCTCTTCCCAGAATTCTCCTAATCTGGTCAGCCCACCTATACTTCCTGCCTGGCTACTTGCCAAAGAGCATTTTATTACACTAGTGCAAGTGACAAATCCTTATAGTGGACTAGAGTGTTGTCCCACAGCATGTGTAGGTTGTGGAATTGATGAGTGTCTTCATCTAGTTCTTCTGGGGCGTAGTGTAGAGAAGACTTGCTTGGCATAAGGTGACTGTATTAACTGATCTGCGAAAAAAAAATGTTTTCCATAATGGCTGTGGTGATCTGTGTGTTGGTTATTCTTTATTTGTTTGAGATGGGTTACCCTCTATGTGGCTCAGGCTGGTCTCAAACTCAAATGATCCTCCTGTCTCCACCTCCTATGTGCGGGGATCACAGCAGCCTACTTGACCTTTCTTCAGATATAGGATTTATATTTTTTAATAATCGACCCACATCCATTTGTTTACTTATTGTCTGTTTTTATTTCGCAGGGTTGAGTCCTAAGACTAGGCACCCTGCAGAGAAGAACTTATTTAGTACCTAGATCTTCTGATGTGAAAGATGATAGTCATGGGAGTACTTAAACACAATCAATCAATCAATCAATAGGGAATGCAAATGTGACATTTCAGAAATAAGGAATAGTACATTACCTATATGGTAACTATATGAGTATTGAGATAACTCTGAACACAGCAGAGAGGTCAGAGCTCATAGATCCTAAAGGAAAGCTCCAGTGTCACAAAGAAAAAACAAACAAAGAGAAAATACAGAACAAGCTGAGGATACATAAGGATAGGCCCACCAATGGAAGATATTGTGGAGGAACCACAAATGGCATAATCTGAAGAGATAAAGCTTCAGAATCTTATGGAATAGGTATAAATACACATGAAATAAATCTATTTAAAAGAGCTAAGAGGCTTACTGAAAATCATTGTATTCTCAAGATACTAAGATCATTTGAACATGTCTGTGTCTGTAGTTTGGAAATCCGGATTGTGAGCATCTTTTCCTTGCTTCTGATATTCTGTACTCTTACTGTAAATAGACAAGTCCCACTCAGGACTTGCAAGTCTATGGTGTGAGGAAATATGCGATTTCCTGAAAACCTAAGTTTCAAAGACAACACAAAACCTGGCACCCTCATCTCTTTCTCCAAGCAGCTGGTGCTTTTCACACTGTCCTGGACACTGCCTGCCGGAGATGAGTGTATGTAGTCACGCTCCAGGAGGCCCAGCACAGCCCACTACAATTTTAACATGCAAAGGCATACTACCTCCTAAGGTAACTCAGACAGCTAAGAGTTTAACTGTATTTCCCCTGCATCATATAGTTAATACCAGCATCAGGTGTATTTGAGTAACTGAAGGGTCAGATCATTTCATTATGCCTGTAGTCTTCTACAGTCTTAGCGCTGCCCAATCACTCCCTTCATGGAATAGCTATGCCCGACAAAAGGAAAAGCTTCCCCAACAACTTGTATTTGAGTATCAGTTCCTCACATCTGACACTTTGTGTGACTTCTTTTGTTTCTGACATCTCTTAATTTCAAGCTGCATTCAAGTAAACTCAGTGAAATCTAAAGGGAAGGTGGGGGAGAGCTCTCAGGAAGTGAAATGCCCTGGGAAGAGCAGATAATCATCTTCTATCCCTTTCCTCCTGAGCTGGCGGGAACAGCCTAGCAGCGTGGCCTTAGGGGCCCTGTAGTTGACCTGGGTGAACCTAACTCTCAAAGGTCAGTGGTTCTCTGTGGGACTCTGAGCTTCCTCCTCCCTCAGAGGACGAGATGTGCTGCAAGAATGAGTCAGAAATGTACACTAAACTGAATCCCAGTGTCTCAAGCAGCTTTTCAAGCAAAGCCTCTAATTTTCAGGTTTGGTTTTGCTCTCGGGCAGTGATAAATGGATCTTTCCTTTCAGACATACTTAGAAGTCGCTGACTGCTTTCTGACTCATCAGCCAGTTCCTAGGTGATGAAAGATTCATGGGGCAGAGAGAAAAATTAATTGGAATGAAAAGAGGAAGTAGTTGATTTCAAGTCCTTTTGCCATAAACTCTCCACAGAGCCTTTAATACAGATGCAAAGTTGGGCAAGTGTCTTGGGTCTAAGGTCACACCAGCCTGCACACACCTGCTATGGTCTGATCTCAGAGGCTAAGCATGCTCGTGGTTAGCATTTGGATGGGAAAGGTGGCTGGAGCCCCTTGGCCATGCACACTGAAACTCTGAAGTGTTTTAGAAGTCCCTGGATGGCCATGGCCAGTTCTCTTGAGTGGGAGCATCATTATGGCAGAATGCTAGCAGGCCTCCTATGGCTCAGTCTCATTATCCTGAAAGTGAACAATAATAGTTAAGATAAAGTTTCAGTACTGTGATGGAAATCATTGAAAACTTCTGATGGATGTAAAATATTTTATCACATTTTAAAGTTAAATGACAAAAAACTAAAAATAAAGTTAAATGACTTTTTATTACTAATATTAAAAAAAAAATCAGCATTCCAAAAACCATGCTGAAATCCAAAAGAGTAAGAGTAAAGAAATAGCTCCTGATAAACAGAACACTCCATATTGTCATCTTCTAGATAGCGGACACCTTGTTCCCCTCTTCTCAGACAGGGGAGCTCCTTTCATCAGCAAGGGTAGACTTGCCTTCCCTTCCATAAATCTGGGTTGGCTGTGGTCTCGCTTACACTAATCTCATGGAAGTGATGCTGCCACACAATGGGTCCAGCTTGTCAGAAGACTAACAGCTTTAACTGCCTTTACCTTGGAAATCAGCCGCCATGTACATGTATGTTCAGTTGTCCTGAGACGACCACATGGATAGAAAGACCAAGCTAGCCAATGGGAAGCCAGCATGTGGAGAGATATGTTTAGCCGTTTTGCAGGGTTCTGAAAGGGCATCTGAGCCCTGGTTCTGGATGAGTGTGAAGAAGCTATCTTGTAGGGTCCAGCCACACAGAACAGAAAACCTTGCCAAGGGCAGTTGCAGTAGTGTGGCAAATAACTTAATTTTAAATAACAGGTTTATGCTGTTTTATTACAAATAGTTGCAAAAATTAGATTAAAAAGAAACCTCATGTTTTTTAATTCAAATTATATGTATTACTGCCATTTTAAGTTTTACTTGCAGAAACATTCATGGTTTATAAGTAAAATTTCAAAAATACCTTCTGATTTTTTATTTTTATCACTCCAGTAGTGAGGCTTATACTAATGCAAAGAGAGTCATCTTGCCTGTATGCTTGCCTGGGATCCAGAGCAACCAACTCAACAGGTTTTCCCTGGCCTTGGCATGGAAATGCTTGTTTGTAGTCTCCTCCCAGTTTTACTGCTGAAACAAGATTAAAACAATGCCTGGAGAGCTATGGAAAACCCCAGAGCTCTTCACCGTACAATGGACGTCTGTTCACTTGAGTCTTTGCGAGTGCAGCTCAGCCTTCCCACATTTTGATAGTAGTGGTGGGGAAAATCCCTAATGTTCCAGGAAACATTATGGATGCTCCTCCTCCATGACCTCAGTCCTCAGAGATTCAAATCAGAAATCTTTGAGTACAAAATCTGATGTGCAGTTAATGCTTCCTTTTCCATTTTTGCACTTGAAATTTGACATTAATCACTAAAAACTGCTAGAACAGGGTTAGGTATACCGCCACTGTAGCTTGCTTGCTATCACAGGCCCTAGGCTTAATTCACAGCACCATAAACAAGCAAGCAAAGCTTCCTAGAATGATAGTCTCAGCGATCCCCTATGCTTACAAAATAAAAGAGTTGACATTTAAAATTCTGCCCAAATTTCCAATTTATACATGTGACCAAGGAAGAGGGACTAGGGGACTAGGCCTTTCTAGAACTCAAGTTCCTGAATATCCTTTTATTAGTCAACTAAACGATTTTTGTTAGTGTTTCGAGAGATTCCCAGGAAGGGTTTAGTCCTCCTCCAACTCTTCCCAGATCCACTCCTCACTCCCTCCCCACTGTGCCTGAATACCTTTACCTCAGGCTATCTTTATCTATTTATCTCTTCCCCACTCTCACTTACTCATTGGTGACTAACAAAGGTAGCTCACCATCAGATAACCAATGATATATATTCTGGTTGCACAGACTTCATAAAGCATGCAAGAGTAGTGAATGGACTGGGCCTGCCTCTAAGCGACAGGTGTGAGTTCTGAGTTCATGAAGTTCTACTTCGTGGTCATCATTATCATTATCTCCACTACCGTTAGGATTGATCACCCACTAGGCACTGTGCTGAGAAGTTATGCACAGAGAAAGCTTTCATCCCAGAGTTTACATGAATGAGAGAACTATTATTATCCCTATAGTTAGACAAGAAAATCCAGGCAATGCAAAACTGGGGAAAGTTCTGCATGAAGTTGGGATGAGAAGCACAGGTGAGCAAGCTCTGCCAAGTCACCACAGTGATGTACATGCTCTTCAGAGTCACCGCCGTGATGTACAAGGTCTGCAGAGTCACCACAGTGATGTACATGCTCTGCAGAGTCACTGCAGTGGTGCAGAAGCTCTGTAGAGTCACCACAGTGTGTACGTGCTCTGCAGAGTCACCACAGTGATGTACACTCTCTGCAGAGTCACTGCAGTGATGTACAAGGTCTGCAGAGTCACCGCAGTGATGTACGCGCTCTGCAGAGTCACCACAGTGATGTAGAAGCTCGTCTGCAGAGCCACCATGCTGCCAGCACCTATACTGACCCGTCAGCATTTTGCTATCAAAACTCTCACTGATAATCCCAGTCTATAAACCTTAGTTTTAGAAGATGTCCATAAAAATAACCATTAGATTCTCTTTCCCTAAAAGACCTCAAAGGGATCTCATATTTGCTGCTTCATTTTTTATTTCTAACAAAAACCTCTCTCTCTGTTCTATTACTGCAACACCCAGTTTTCCTCCATATTCTCCTAACTGATGAAGCTGCTATGCTACTGTTATGTTTTATGGAACTGTTTGATTGATAAAATGCCAACATCTATAAGTTTTTAATAAGCTCTAGACTATACTAAGAGCTTGAAATTTGTTCTGTTTTTTATTAGTTTAATACTGTTCAGTATGTAATTGATATAATACCACGAGATCCTTTCTTTACCATACTTTCTAAAAGTTTTTCATATATTCCCTTCCCTTCCTTTCCCTGTGATTATGCTTGGAGGATTGGGCAGCTCTGGCTGCCATGAGGATGTCACAGGCTGTAGATCCTGAGAAGATCTACATTTATTTCTCGCAGTTACACAAGTCCACTCTGAAGGGGCCAGCTGGTTTGGATCTGGAGGACCATTCTCTTGCCCTGGCCCTCTGTGTGCTCACAGAAGAGATAAAGAGATTCCTCCTGTGTCTCCCCCTCTAAGGCAATAGCTCCAGTGTGGGAGCTCCACTGACCCCATCACAGTTACCTCCTGGAGACCCAGCTCTAGGGTACCACACTGCATGTGAACTCCAGGGCTAGAAGACGCATTCCGTCCATGACACCTGGATCCTATCTCCCATCCTCTCACAGTTAAGACTCTTGCCATTGTCCTGAGACTGGTGCTCCTTGGTTCTTGTTTATCTCTATTCTGTGTTGAAGCATTCTAATACACCAGCTGACCCTGCCACTAAAGTATTCTAATGGTGGCAATCCTGCAACTTTCCCAGTGAACTTCACACACTAGAGCCATTCTTACCCTTGCTGCTGCCTCGAAGCGGTATAATTCCTAGTACATGTGGATTAATACAGCTCTGCTCACTCTTGCCTTCTGAGTTCACTCATGGTGGTTTCAGAAGAGGGCAGAGTGGGGAACAGTATCTCAGTTTCTTTAAGTGGACCAGCATACTGTACTTATGCGAGGATCTAGGCCATGGTGTGTGCACGCGGAGGCCAGAGAATGACTCTTGGATTTGTCAAGTGTGTGCATAGCACCTGGACTTCCCGAAGCATCTCACTGGTCCTGTAACTGATTTATACCTTGCTGTCCACCTTTTGGGGCTTGGCAGGTTAATGGATGATATAGTCTATGTGGTACACAATTACAGCAGCATCTGTGGCTATCCAGTAGTTTCATGACAGAAGAAGATTCCTAATGCGCATGCCACATTGTGTACCTTGTTAGATCACACTTGACCAGAGAACCAATGAAATGTTCCACATTTTTCATAATGTATCTACTGGCTTTCAATGTATTTCCTTCTTGCTCATGTCTAATTTAATAACAAAAAATTTAAATTTAAGTTTTCCTGGTGGCATCCACCACTTTTTAGGAGGATTTGCTCTTCTTCATTTATCCTTTTACTCTTATCTTTTTAAATTATCAGTGAGTCATCATTTTCTAATCTTTGAAAACACTATAAAACTGTTATTCCTTTTTATTGCTTTTATCTGGAAGCAGTTTTTAATGGATGATAACACTCTTCTACTTAATTTCTAGCTAAGGAAATGACAGTTCCTTATATTTAAAATATGTTTATCCAGAATTAGAATTTACACTACTGCCAATGAGTACATATAAAACTCAGAAGAAATATCAGGGTTTTGAGCCTGTTTTATCTTCGAGAGTTTGAACATGTCTGGAAGCTTCTCCAATGTGTCTGTTAATGCCCAGCTCTGCCAGGTCCTTAGTCACAGATTCCATTGTAACTTTTTCCATGCACGTTTTATTGCCATTATTATTTCAAATTTTTTCTACTCATGATTCAGTGTTTACATTGCTCTTTATAGAAATCGGCCTTGAAATGATGGCTTGTGTGAATAGACTTGAAATTGGCTGAATAATAAAATATTAAAGACAAATCTAGGAATAAAGGAAAACAGGATTGTTATTACTAAAGAAGGTACAAACTGGGGATGAATCATCTGGGAATGAGCAGTTGGGTCCTATTGGGGAAACAATGCCTGTGCTCTAAATGTCTTTCTTACTAGTTTACACATTATAATACTCAGAGAATCAAACAGGAACATGGCATTTTTGCCACGTGTTGTTTCTGAAGAAAAGCACACTGCACCAATGGAGAAGTGTGAGCCCAAAGGCAGACATTCTTTTGGAATGCTTATTAGGAAGGAAATAGGAGCAGGGGTGCCTTCTGTCAGACGGCTGCACAGGACCATGGTTCCACTCAACCGAAAGCTGAAAATAACTTTTCTGCTAACATCTTGGGACACTGTGGCTCTGCCTCCACGTGTCCAGTTTTCAGACCCCTCCGTTTGCTGCCACCCTCTGCCCTCACATTGTGCCAGGTGCCTGCTCTCATGATCACCCTCCATCCTCCTCTCCATCCTTCCTTCTGCTTGTTCCCATTTGCTCTTGGTCTTCCGGGTGACTCTTTTCTCTGGACCTTTCTCCGTCCTCTGAGAGTCCATTGCAATTGGAGATTTCAAGGATATTTGCCTTAATCCTTTGATTCCCTCACCAATTTGTCTTCTTTTTTAAGTAGTTTGTCCACTGCTGGTCTGGTCTAGGCCACACAGTACCCCAGTACTCTTTATCAGTCTTTATTCTGCCCAGGAACTCATAAAGATCCACCAGCCTCTGCCTCCCAGTTTCTGTGATTACTGTGATGGAAGGCAGGTGCCACTTGCTCTATGATCAGTGGGCGATGGGCAGTGGCAAGCCTTCATACAGTACATGTACCACACTGCTCTGTGGTCAGTTTTATATTCTTGAGAACAGCTCTGCATGTGGGTGTGATTTTCATTTTCTGCATTTACAGATATAGTTACTTAATAACACAGAGTACCAGCAAAGTAATGAGATGAAGCTATTAAAAAGAAAATAATACAGAAAGTAACTGTCAGCCAGTCAGAGGTGCTCTGTAATGGATACTAATTTATTCTAAGCAACCTTAACTGGACCATATCAGCTTCCCCAAAATCTTTGGATTATCTTTAATTGGTTCCTAAGTAGTCTTTGAACCAGAGCCAGCTGCAATTCAGCGTTGCATTTAATGCCTTCCACCTCTACAAGAAATTAAGAACAATATGGCGCCATCACCCTCGGTTTCCCTTATTTCATCTGGCCACCATCCTTTGTTGTTCACCACTGCTCTCCTTTCTTACCTAAGTAGCTGCTTTTCAGGAAAACCAGCCTCCCTTCCGCGTCTTCCATCTGGTTTTCCTTCTCTTGAAACTAGTTTTATGCTGAACTTTCCACTGATGTTTTCCAGCTTCAATCTCAGTCCTCTAGGCCTTAGCCACAATCTAAAGATGTGCATGGCTCTACACTACCTGGAGCTTGCTCATAATGTGGCTGTCTTATCAAGTTCCTGCCCTGCCTCTCCCTCTTCCTTCACCATCAAGTTCCCCCAGTGGTGTGTACTATTCACTTGCTATTCACAGCTACACCACGGTGTGACTCATCCATCACACCTGCTATTCACATCTACACCACGGTGTGACTCATCCATCACACCTGCTATTCACATCTACACCACGGTGTGACTCATCCGTCACCAGGCCCTTGCACACTGCGCCATAGGCTGACTCATTCATCACCCAGATCCTTACACTCTGCACCATAGCCTGATTCATCCATCACCAGGCCCTTACACACTGTGCCATAGCCTGATTCATTCATCACCAGGCCATTGCACACTGCACCATAGCCTGACTCATTCATCACCCAGGCCCTTGTACACTGCACCATAGCCTGATTCATTCATCACCAGGCCCTTGCACACTGCACCATAGCCTGACTCGTTCATCACCCAGTCCCTTGTACACTGCACCATAGCCTGACTCGTTCATCACCCAGGCCCTTGCACACTGCACCATAGCCTGACTCATCCATCACCCAGGCCCTTGCACACTGTGCCATAGCCTGACTCGTTCATCACCCAGATCCTTGCACACCAAACCCAGCTGCTCCTCTCTCATCTGTTTATCTTTAATCTCTCCTGCTCAACGCAGTACCGAGAGCCACCCCTCCAGCCACCCCTCTTCAGAAAACCCTTCTCCCTTGTGTTGGTGATGTTTTCCTCTTCCTACTCATCCTCTGCTAATGGTTCTTCCTTGTGAAGGAATTCTAAAGTGGGTTTTTCTTCCGGGATCATCGTGTCTGCTTTCCATATCATGGTGACTAGTCATTTTAAAATCTGCTAACTCTATCCCTGCTTTGTTTCCACTTACACACACACACACACACACACACACACACACACACACACACACACACACACACATTTTCATATGCTGTTAGGATATATCCACCCCAATTTCTCTCTGATAGGTTATCCTCGGGAAGTCTTTGTCTGCCTTGCTCAGTTCCTCTGAGCTCAATGTTGTTTATGTTTCTTGTTCTTTCCTGTCTTTTTGTTTACATATCCAGGACACCTGCATAATTTCTTTCCCTCTCTGGTCACAGTCACTCACTTGGGTGGATGGTTATCACGATGGAAGCATCAGCACTTCTGTGGCTTCAGGAATTCTGGTCTCATGAGTGTGAGGACTTACTGACTCTGTGTCTTTGATGCTGAGTTCCCACTGTCCACCTTCATTCCCTGATGGGGGTACTACTGCAGTTCTATCTCTTTGCCCCTGCCACTGTTTACAGTGAAGGAGATGCTCTTCTTCCTTGCCTCGGGCCTTTGTGGTCACCCACGCAGACTGCTGTCATGGTTACTAATGAACTGACCCTGTTCCTGCTTGCTCGCCATAAGCCTGTTGGCTTTTCTATGGGATTAAGCACTCTTTCATGGGATACCTCTTTTTATCACAAGTGTTAAATGGCTCTATATGTAATGAAAAATCATTCCACGTTGCTGGACCACTGCTGTGAGATTCTTCTCATTACTCACTCCTGTGAACTTTTAACTGTAGCCAAAGGAACAATCTACTGGGATTTATAAACTTGCCTTTTCCCCTTTCTTTATGCTGTTCTTATTTCTTTAACCTCAATATTTACGCATTTGCCTGCCTTCAAGGCCAAGACTGAAGATAAACTTCTTTCTCCACAATGCTTTCCTGAGTCCACTAGAGCCAAGTACCTGCGTGTACATGGATACACACACAAATCAGACAATAGCATCTATCTTACATGTGGACCAGCCTAACCATGATTTGAATTTCTTCATAAATTCAAGAGGATGGGAGAAAAGAATGCTAGAATTAATATCTGAAACAACAACAACAAAAACAACGAAAGGTTCCATGTGACAGGGACACACAGAGAAAGAGAAGTTTAATGAGCTATCCTTGAATGCAGGTCATATTAAAATTATCTACTCACTAATACATAGCATTGTCAAAACAAGTGTTTGTTAGGGTTTTGTTGATTTTTGCTTCTGTTTGTGTAAATTGATTAGTTTTAATTTTTTTTATGTATAAGTATTTTGACTGCATGTATGTCTGTGCTTCATATGCAGGCCTGGTGCTTGTGAAAGCCAGATGAGCTCACTAGATCCTCTCAAACAGAGTTACAGACGTTTGTTAGCTACCATGGGAGCTGGGAATCAAGCCTGGATTCTCTGGAGCCCCCAGTGCTCTTAACCACTGAGCCATCTCTCCCACTCCAAATTTTGTTTTGTGTTTTTGAAATAGTCTCTCTGCTTTCCTGGAACACATTATGTAGACCTGTTGACTGAGAATGTAAGAGATCTGCCTGCCGCTGCTTCCCCAGTGCTGGGACTAAAGGCATACCACCATGCCTAGTGATTCATGGCTTTGTTTTGCTCTAATGGCTTCCTTTCCATTAAATTGAACAGGGGGTTCAATTTGGGACTTTTTTCTCAACACAACTGTTTTGCCTTTTTATTCTCTGAGACTTCAAGTAAGAATGAGCAATGAGATATTAGTTTACTCCTTGTACATAAAAATCCCTGCCCTACCTCTGTGTGTTGTGCCATTGGACAACAGCAAGGCTTTATGTAACACAGATTGCTCTGTGGTTAGCTGTACATTCCTGAGGACAGTTCTCTGTGTGGGTGTGGTGTACATTTTCTGCATTTATAGGCATAGTTATTTAGCAACAGAAAGTAATGCACTCAAACTTTCTGAGCAACCAGCATTATTTCTAAGGAGAGGCAATTTCTCTGTAATCTAATAGCGAATGGGAGAGGAAATATAGTCAGTCACCCTGAGAAGGAACAGGTGGGGGGGTGCTGGCTCCCCTTTGATTCCAACATTCAGGTAGAGGCAGGCAGTTCCCTGTGACAAAGCAGTGGAAATTTAAAAAAATTAAAATTGTGTTTTCTAGTAGGATGGTTAAGGTACAAAGTTAAAGCAACAAGTAATGAGGTAAATTGGCATTTATCCAGACTGAGGCTCCATCAGAAAATAATTCTGGGGGACTGACATATTTGATAACCCACAAAAAAATTTCTTGAATGCACGGAATTATCATTAGTGTTAATTTTTATGAAATGTTTTGTTATTTAACTCAAGACTTTGACATTGATTTTGAGCCTGCTATCCTAATGATTGCTTTGTGATGTACTATATATAACTTTAACTCATTACTAATGGGTGCTTAGTTCGTAAGTGAATTCTATAAATATTGTGAGGTCATCTAGAAAGAATCAAAATAAAAAAAAAAAACATGTTGTACATTTCTGGTGTTCCGACAGCTGAGCGTGAGGAATTGCTTCCTGGTACCAGGGCGTCTTTATAAAAGAGCATCTCAAGCTCCAACACGGAGTAAATGGTGATGAACAGAAATAGGCTCAGTCAACCTTCAGTGTTTACTCGGCTGCTTCCGTTTGCTTTAGAACTCTGATGTCTAAAAACTTTTGTCACTTTCATTTGGCAAAACATTCATAGAAAATTACTATTTCATTTGTAAGCCCGGATGATAATTTCCCTTCCCATCCTTCCAAGAGGAAGAAAACAGATTGTTTTGCCTTTCCTTGACAATCACAGACATAACCAACAGCTCCATCGCACACAGCACAGTATTATCCGGCAACGCTGAACTACATGGTTCAAATGGAATTACTCTAATAACAGTTTTTGCAAGGTCGGTGTGGGTATGTCTCGTATAACTTGGTTATTCTCCTTAGATTCAAAATTACAGCCTGCAAATTGAAAATTATACATAACTTTTGCAAGGCAAGACCATAATTCTAGGCTTTCACTATTTTTCAGTCCATATAAATCACATTCAAACAGGAGTGACACTGGGCTTTCCTTTAACATCCTCGCAAGACCAGATTCTATAGTTAGCAAGGCCCTGATGGTTAGGTTTTCAGCAGAACTTGAGACCCTGGGAATAGAATCCCATTTCTTCAACCCTGCAAAGTCCACTAGTAAAGAAGCTAGAATTACTTCTGTCCTGTGGTCCAGCATGTCACCTGCACAGCTCCGTCCACGCCATCATTCCCACATCCATAATATAAGCTATATATGCCTGAAGATGCTAGGTGTAGGCCTGTGCTACAGACTTGAGCACTCAGGCTTCCTTCGCCCAAGTTAGAGTATGACCTCCTCTCGATTCCCATTTCAAACTTAATGGACTGTGTGCCATCAGCCACTGGTGAGTATCATTATCAATGCATTTCAAGGAGAATTGGATGTGATAGAAAGGGGTGCTAGCTTGACACAGCATAGAGTGAACAGAATGGAAGAAAACGTGTTAAAATTTATGAAGCTTTTCTCTCCAAAACATGTAATTTTGAGGGGGGTGGTAGTGCACTCCTTTTATCCTAGTACCCAGGAGGCAGAGGAAGGCAGACCTCTGTGAGTTCAAGGCTAGTCTGGTCTACAAAGTGAGTTCCAGGACAGACAGAACTACACAGAGAAACTCTGTCTCAAAAAAAAAAAAACATGTCTAGTTCACAAACATATTGCTTTCTGTGATTTGTGGTTGGTAGGGTTTCAAGGTCAGGTATCTATGGCAGATCTGATTCCTTCAGTGGTCTTGGAATTGGCATATGATTATAGAAATCTTAAATGAAATGGGCTGATTTGGAGAAGTAGTCAATGTTTGTCACCCCTTTTCTGTCTTCCCCTCTTCTATTAAAATATAAGTAATTGTACTGGAAAGATAGATTAAAAGGTAAAGGTTCTTGACGGTGAGCCTGGAGACTGAATTCAGTCTCCGACTGTCCTCTGTGTCCTCTGATCTTCTCATGGGCACGAGAGCATGGGTTTACCTACTCTCAAAATAGATAAAAAGTAATTACAGGAATCTGTCATTGGGAGGATATCATTAATAGGTGGCTTTGCCTACAAACCACAACCACAATCTTTTCTGGCATGTTTTCTCTCCATCTTAAAGCCTCTCATCCCTCTTCCTCCATCCCTCTCCCTCTTCCTCTCCATTTTCCTCCCTCCCTCCGCCCCCCCCTCCGTGTGTGTGTGTGTGTGTGTGTGTGTGTGTGTGTGTGTGTGTTCCTTTGCATTTTAGTAGAAAGCAAGAGAAATAAGTACTAGCCAGGTGAATTTAGCTATTTTAACTGTACCATAACTAGTCCTACAAAGACTTGAACTAGAATTTGGCTTTTGATTACTAATTTAAGTTTGAGCCCCCACCTTTGTAAGCAAGGTGCAGAACTAAGCACTTGTGAGTGTTTTCATAGCCTTGTGCAGTAGAGGGTTTCACAAGGTACAAATGTATTTAACTTATCCATAGAAAAAGAACCAACAGGTAGTATATATCCATAGATAGATGGGCAAAAGATAGATAGATAGATAGATAGATAGATAGATAGATAGATAGATAGATAGATAGATAGATATCTTAGTTAGGGTTTCTATTGCTGTGAAGAAACATCATGACCACAGCAACTCTTATAAAGGAAAATATTTAATTGGGGCTGGCATACAGTTTCAGAGGTTTAGTCCATTATTGTAGTAATTTGAGCAGCGGGGCTGCGTCCCCGGTACCCCGGCTGCCTGGCTAGCTTATGCCCCGAAATAACAACACACAAACTGTATTCTTTTAAACACTGCCTGGCCCATTAGTTTCAGCCTCTTAACCCATTTCTAATAATCTATGTAGCACCACGAGGTGTGCTTACCAGGAAGATTCTAGCCTATATCTATCCTGGGCCGGAGCTTGATCGCGTCTGCCTCAGAGAGCAGAGCTATCACATCTGCCTGGGAGAGGTGAGCATGGCGTCTCTGAGCTCACTTTCTCTTCCTCCCAGCATTCTCTTCTGTTTACTCCACCCACCTATGTTCTAACCTATCAGGGCAAGCAGTTTCTTTATTTAATTAACCAATGCCCTTCCTCCATCACATTATCATCATGGTGGGACATGGTGGTATACAGGCAGCCATAGTCCTGGGTACATCTTGAAATGGTCTGAGACCTGGGGGTGGCTTGAGCATATATGAGACTTCAAAGCCCATCTTCAGAGTGACTTCTTTCAACAAGGCCAAAAACAAAACAGATCATATATTTCCAACTTATAATGGCACAGGATATACATTACCTTTCCAAAACATAGGGAAAGGATTATAATGAAGAAATACTGGACCAAAGCAAGACCAAAAACTGGCTGGGCAAATTCCAAACTCTGCATCTCCATGTCTGAGGACAAAATGCTCTTCAGATCTCCAACTCCTTTCAGCTTTGTTGACTGCAACACACTTCTTTCTCTTGAGCTGGTTCCACTCCTTGTTCTAGCTTTTCTCATCAGGTTTTCCATGGTCCTGGCATCTCCAATATCTTGAGGTCTCCAAGGTATTTCAGGTTTCACCTTCACAGCTTCACACAACGATCTTTCTAGGCCTTCTTGCAAGGACTCCCCTGTCACATGCCTGGCCTCAGAAGTTTTTCTTAGTTGTGAAGGAAGGTTCCGTAACACTGTATATATATATATCCTTGACTCTAAAGCCAGAACAACAACAACAACGTGGCTGAAACTGCTAAGTTCTGCTATTTGCTGGGGTTGGAACATGACTCCATTGTTCAACTACATCTTCATCAGCTTTCTATTTTCCACAGCCTCCTTCACTGTCTGTCCTTGGATGTTCTAAAACTTGTTCTGTAGACCAGGCTGGCCTCAAACTCAGAGATCTGTCAGGCTCTATCTTCATAGTGCTGGGATAAAAGCACATGTGCCTTTAAGCTTTTTTCAATTCCTTTCTACAGGCTGAAAACTTAGCTGGGTAGGATCTTGCCCTGAGCTCACCACTATGCTTTTTCCATTTCTTAATCTGTTTATTTCCTTTAATACAGGACTTAGCTCCATTCCACTTCCTGGTGATCTTTTTCTCCTCAAATTATACATTTTCTATTTTTCTTTGCTCAGCTTGCTCTTTTTCATTATAAATCTCCATTACAGTTAATACTAATAACCACATACCAGTTTATATTAGATGGTTTTGAGATTTCCTCTGCCAATGAATTAATCCAAAACTTTTTCCAAAGTTTAACCTTTGGACAAAGGCAAAAAGCAGCCACATTCTTTACCAAAATATCACAATATGGGTTTCTAGGCCACATGCTAACATTTTTCTCTGAAGTGTCTTGATCCACTTCAATTCAACTCACACTCAGTGCCACTGTCTTCCATGCTCCTACTAGGATGGCCCATTAAGCAGCACTTAAGGCAGTCAACTGCTTTTCTAATCCACAGTCCCAAGGTCCATCAAAAAAAGCATGGTCAGCCTATCAAACAATACAATATTCCAGTCCCTGGTACCAACTTCTATCTTAGAAATTTCTATTGCTATGAAGAGACATCATGGTCACAGCAACTCCTTTAAAGGGAAACATTTAGTTGAGGATAGCTAACAGTTTCATATGGTTAGTCCATTATCATATGGCAGGACATAGTTGCATGCAGGCAGACACGGTGACTGAAAGGTATGTAGACAGACAGACATCTTCAGGGAAAGAGATATAATGCAAAGTGGCTCCTTTTATTATGAGAACTGAGAAGTGTTAAAATCTGACACCTGCAATAGAAGACCCAGGATGGCTGTGGTATAGGTCAAGGGCATAAGAATAAGAGTTTAGAATTCTGGTCCATGTCTCAAGATCTGAGAGCCAGGAGTAGTTAGGACAGAGGAAGAGCATGCTCTATATCATGCAGTCAGGCAGAGGGAAGGTATAAGCTTATGCCTTCTTCTACCTTTGTGCTTTGTACAGACCCTCAGTGGGTTGGGTGATATCTACTCTCAATGGGGAAGTCTATCTGCCTTATCCACAATCTAAATGCTCACCTTTCTCTCAAACATCTTCAAAGACAACCCCAGAAAGTTTAAGCACCTACTGAGGTCTCTCTTTTCCCAGTCAAGTTAACATATAAAATCAATGATCACATAACTTATAGAATAATTTGGTGCTTATAAATGCTATGAAGTTTTAAAAATAAAGTCAGGAGGTTGAGGGTAGAGAAGAGAAGCTACACAAAGAGTATTTTTAAAGAAATAATAATATTTTAATTCTTTAAGGATAACATACAATGAATTATTGACCATAATCACCCACCCCTCGTCACTCCTCTCAGATCTACCCCTATTTCCCTACCCTGCCCCAACTTTGTGTCTTGCTTATTTATTTTTTAAGCAACTCATCAAGTACAACTTATGCTTCTGATATATCCCAAATGTAGGACCATCCACTGGACTGTGGTCAACCTACCAGTGACTATACCCTTCAAGAAACTGACTCTCCCTCCCCAAGAGCCATAAATTCTCTAAATTTCTTCATTTATCAGTAAAATCTCAAGAGCTGCCCCAACACCTCTCT
>NC_022021.1:18196792-18207309 GCF_000317375.1 Microtus ochrogaster
CGGTTTCATCCCATGCTTATTCAGTCCCAGTCCCTCTGGCCTGGGAGAGCTCACAGTGGGTGGGTGCACCCCTCGCGGTCAGACTCTTACAGTATCTATGCTTCCTTCTTCCATTCTGAACCCTGAACCTTGGGATTCGATGGCATATATGTCCCATTTGTAGCTGAGTATTCCACAGACACGTATTCTTTGCAGTTTGATCAGTCTGAGTTTCTTCATTAACCGTCACTCACTACACAAAGAAACTTCACCAATGAGGTCTAACTGCACTAATCTATGTGTATAGAGATAGAAATTTAGAGATCAGTTTGATACTCTGCCCATTTAACAGAAAAATGGTAGTTAGGTTTATCCCTTGACCTCTGAGCTCTGAAACCACAGGTTGTGGGCAAGATTTACAGTGCCAGGAATGAGTTTCCTTCTGTGGTACTGGCCTTAAATAGTTGGTCTCCTTCATAATATTCATGCCACTATTATACCCATGGGCATTATCCTGCTGTAAGAGGTCTGTTTTTCAGTGGGTTGAACAGAATATTTTCAGGTGCAATTTGAACGTGATGGAGCTTCTCCAAAGCATTTAGGGTTTTGCTGCAGAAGTACTGAAATGAGAAGGAAATTATAAAGTTGTAACCATGTTTAGGACTTGTGGTTAAAGATTAAGAGTATAAACTGACCAAATGTGCTGGAGGTTGTCTCTGTAAACAATTTCCAAAGCTTACCCATAAATGTTATTTTTAACCTACTCCACGTAATGGCCTGATGCTGATTGGCAGTTCTGAGACATGACTGCACTGCCCTTTTGTGTAGGCCTGGATGCTTCTAGGCATGTTTGAGAGCACTGGTGAGCGCTTGTGTGTGTGGAATCAGTGCTAATAGAGTCAGGAGGCTCCGGGCACAGCATAGTCTCACCAAAAAGTGCATCAGACCACAGAAGCATCCCTGGATCCAAATACTGTTAATTTCAGAATAGCAACCATGCTTTAGAAGAAAGATCTTTTGATACCTCTTATTTTCAATGTACCTGGTTTTCTGATTTAGATGAGTGCTCTGGTGGAAAACACCACAGATATCTTAAATTCCCATTATTTCACTGCCATGCTCATCGTTTTATGTTAATGAGTCTGTTTTAGCAGCACATCCCAAAGCAAAAATCTGGACGTCAGTGAGGTAAAGAAGTTTGCAAATGCATTACAAACACCAGCCTCACACAGGCGAGGTGCTGTTTCTACAAATAAAGCCATGACTGTTGTCAGTGCACACACAGCTTCGCGGGGTAATATCAAGGAAAACAGTTAAGAAAACAATGGGCTTTCTCTTCAAACCCCAATTAAATGTGATGAGATCACACACCCCACCACCACAACCCAAAACCAAATGAAGAGATGGGATGCAGGCCCTCCGCACTCAGGTGAGGAGCCCGCTTCATAGTGGCAGCAGTTCTAACACAGAACTTTCTGTGTTTCCCCCACTCAACAAGTAACTCCCAAGAAAGTTTACAATGCTTTCTTTTCACATTAGTAACATCTTGCTAATTTAAGTATTTCAGCATTTTAGTAATTTGATATTTTTCCTAATAAAATGTCTTCTAATCTTTGGAAATATTATACATGAATACTGGTTTTGGGTCAAAACTATCCCTCATCCAACTTCTCCTGGACCCGCACAACCTCAAATCCTCCACCCAACTTTACGTCTTCCTCTTCTCTTTTTCTACAACCCACTGAGTCCGATTTGTGTTACCCATACATACATGGGCATAGGGCCATTCATTGGAACGTGAAAAAACATTGTGGGCCACACAGATGAAGAGAATTGGTTCCTTTCTCCCCTGGTTCCTGTCAGTTGCCAGTAGTTCTTCTGCTAGGGGTGGGGCTTTCTGTGTCCCTCACCTGCCCATGCTGGAGTGCTAACTGACTTTGTGTAGGCAATCACAGGTGCTACAAATTCAGAGTGCAAAGGCTTTTTCGTGTTCTGAAGGCACTGCTACCCAGTAGTCCTGACTTCCATCTTGCCTTTATTCTCTCTCTCTCTCTCTCTCTCTCTCTCTCTCTCTCTCTCTCTCTCTCTCTCTGTCTGTGTGTGTGTGTGTGTGTCTGTCTGTCTGTCTGTCTGTGCATATATATATATATAATATATGTATATATATATTACATAGATAAACACATGCATATATAATGGCCTTAACCTCAGTGTTGGTTATCTCTTCTCCACCATCTCTCCTACTCTCTCACCCTCTCCTCACTTAAACCCATCACTCACTTCCCTTTGCATCTTCATTCCACAAGGGTGGAACTATATTTTTACACATACCTGACTTAATAGCCGTTGCCCTCTTTGTAATTATAATTATATATATATAGTACTTAATAAAGATGTATGCACTAAAGAGTATACTGTGTGACTGACTGGGCCAGACTAGAGCTTCCATGCTGAGCTTTTTCTGTTTGTTTGTTTTGAATTATTTTTGTGGGCTTTTTTTTGTTGTTGTTATTTTGGTTTTACTTTTAAATTTTGTTTTGGGTTGGAGGTTGCAAAGGCAGAGGGCAGAGCGAGTGGGGGATGAGTGGAATCAGGATGCATGATGTGAAATCCACAAAGAACCATGAGGGAAGTTTTAAAATTTTAGCACATAAATGTTTTCAGTATCCACTTAATTATCATTAAGCATCATTAACTATACAGTTAATTATCACCAATTCTCACCGTGCTATGCAACCATCAGCACTATCAAAATAACCTGAAGCTTTTCATCATCCCAAACAGAAACCCTGTGTTTGCCAAATAGTAACTCTTTGCTTATTGCTCCTGACTCCTGGTAGCTCCCATGTACTTTCTGTCTCTGTCAACTTGCTTATTCCCTTGGTGCCAGTGATTTATTTGTCCTTTTGTATCCATATTATCTCCCTCAAAGGGTTCATTGGTAATGAATCCCTGCTTTTACACAGGTGATATTATAATACTATGTTTTGTTTACTGTTGTTGGACATTAGCTGTTTCAATTTGATTGTTGTTACTTATGTTGCTGTAAATACTGGTATACAAGCGTTTCCTCCCCAACTTTCACTTCTTTGGGATGAAACCAGGCCTCCAATTGTTGGATCCTAGCATAACTTTCTGTTTAACTTTTAAGGAACTGCCATACATTTTCCACGGCAGCCACATCTGACATTCCCATCAGTGGTTCATATGTGCTCCAATTTCTTCCCATCTTCCCACATACGCTTTTCCCATTTTTTGGTGGCAGCTATCATAATGAGTATGAATTAGAGTCTTGTAGTTTTGGTTTTTTCTCCATGGCTAGTTATGTTGAGTATCTTTCACATGTTTTTTGGCTCTTTAGATAGGTGTTTAGATAGTTATCTAGTTATTTCTCAGCCCTTCGCCCTCTGGAATCAGAGCGTTTGGAAGTTTTGCTGCTGTTCTTGGGCTGTGAACATTCTTTGTGCACTGTGCATGGCACTGTTGGTTATATAGATCTCCTCATTCCTGTGTAGAATACTCTGTTTTTAAGGGTTCTTTCTATTGAAATTATTCTGCTTTATGTTAACAGAGCCATCTCTAAATACCAGTTGTCTCTAAAGTTACCAGTGATAAGTGTCTTCTCTGATAAACATTGACTATAGGCAAGAGATAAGTTACCAGTAATTTATTATATGCAAAAACCCAGCTTAGTAATTGTGAAATTAAAGTTATTTCCATTAAAGGGAACAGTAATGTCCAGCTTGTCAAATTAAATTTGTGGTAGAATAGTAGCCATTTAACAACATGGTTCTCAGCCTCCATCTCCATCCTGTATTCTTCTTTCACTGAGCCTCCAGGGAATTTAAAAGGCGGTTCCTCAGAGGCAAATTAACAATAAAGCTGTTGAAGCTTGGGTTTCAGAGCCTCTCATGTGGATGGGCGCCATCTAAGATGCTATAACCCAATTACAGACTTCCAATTGTGTTTTTTAAAGAAGTGCCCCCTCCTCCAGTTTTATAGGCTTAAAGCCCACAAAATCCAGATGTGCCTCTGGATATTTCTTCCATCTAAAACTCTTGTTTAATTACTGCTGCTCTGCTGGAAAGCCAGCGTGGGGTATGCTGCTAAGTGCAAAGTTATTTATGACAGGCTTTTTTCCTTGCAGAGCTTCTGCTCTGGAGTGCCAAGCTACCACACTGCTTACAGAAGGAAATGAGCTGCGGGTATCTCTAGGAGACAGCCCCAGTGTGCTTTGTTGGCTTTTGCATTAAGTTCTGTTGGCGCACAGTGCTTGCTTAGCTCTGGGTACTTAGAAGAACATGTTAACCAAATCATGGAACCATGGGTCCTAGTTGTGCCCTGAAAACTGTGCATGGCCTTTTGTTCTCCACACAGAGCCAGAGATAAGAACTCCCGTTTACACCGCGGGAACTAAAATGCCACTTGTAGGGTTGAAGATGAATCTCTGAAAGATGAGCGGCTCCCTGTACTCATCAGAGCTTCAGACTCTTAAGTAGGATTTCATTGGGAAGATAAGAGAACTTTGATTAAAATTTAAATCAGAACATATTCTCTGTTGTTTAACTACAAGACATTAGTGAAAAAAATTACTCATCAACATTAATCTATTTTATATTATCTTATTTTCCCAAGAAGTTATTAATAACTCTGAGGATTTATGAATGTACCTGAGCAAAATATCAGCAAAGTCCCCACTAAGGCCTCTTTCTTTAAAAATAAACAAATAATTAACATCTGATTTTTCTACCTCTTGCCACTTCTTTCTCTTTTTCTTGTTTTCTTTTTTTTAAAAAAAGGAATTGATTTTAGTGCTATAAAATGTTATTCACAAAGAAGTTGGTGATTGTTTAGGAACCAATTAATTGAACTTGTTAAACATGGTTGCAAAACTTTCATTTCTCTAGTGAGTTCTTTCTAAACTGCCTAGTATTTAAACAGATAATATTTAAATTTTTTATTTATTCTTTTCTCATACAATACATCCAGATGACAGCCTCTTCTCCCACTAATCCTCCCAATTCCCCCACCTTCCTCTCCCCCAGATCCACGCCCCCTGTTTCTACCCAGAAAAGAGCAGGCCTGCCAGGAAATGAACATGGCACAAGATACCATAAGGCTAGGCACAAACCCTCACAGCAAATCTGAGCAAGGCAACCCAGTAGGAGGAAAGGGGTCCCAAGATCAAGCACCTACCACTGTTAGGAGTTCCCCCCAACCCCTCCTTGACAGAAAACACCAAGCCAACAAGCATACCATATATGCAGGGCACCTAGGTCAGGCCATGCTGGTTCAGCAGTTGCCAGTTCAGTCTGTGAGCTCTAATGAGCCAGGGCCATGCCGTCCTAATGTCCTCTATCTGGCTCCCACGGTTCCTCCTGCCCTTCTTCTGTAGAAGTCCCCTAAAGCTCTGAAGGGAGGAACCTGGTGGAGACCTTCAACCTGCTCTCTCCACCTAATGTTTGGCTGTGGGTCTCTGCATCTGTTCCTATCTTTTTTCTTTCCCTTTCTGTTTCTTAATAATTCCATCCTACAACCCACTACTTGGTTCAGAGAAAGGTCATGCATATACCACCAGGTACTCAAACATTGACCACGAGAACCCAGTCACTGCTGGCGTCATCTGGTGAGCAGTAGGGTATGGCACAGAATTCGGAGTGAGTTTGGAAGTTCTCTGCATGGGTGAAGATGTCTGCATCAGGAGCGAGAATCCATACAGGGAAGTGCATAGAATAGTTAAGATTATTGGAAACAACAGGGGAATGGACTACTTAGTGACAGAAAACACAGTCACAAGATGTGGAAAGGGAGAAAATCAGGACTAATGTTTGCAGTGTTGGCAGTAAAAGTATTGACATGAACTGAGAAATTTCATTACTTAGAGAGATATGAACACTTAAAGTTGACAGCCCTAGTAGTATCTAACTTTCCACAGTTTCATTTCCCTATACCAAAGTCAGTCTAGAAATGAACAATTCACAAGTTTTAAATTGCACATCATATCTACTAGCACAACAGATGTCATGCCATAATGTTCTGCACAGGCTGAGACACAATTACCCCTTTGTCCGTGGAATCCATGCTGTGTGCACTACCTGTTCGCTAGCCATTTAAAAGCTCTCAGCTGGCTCTCAGAGCAACTGCCCAAGTATTGCATTTCTTGGGTTCAAGTAGCACTTAATGGTGGTGCAAAAGTGTGAGAATAGTGATGCTGGCCATGTTAATGTGTCAAAGGGACATCAGTCAGTGTTTTCTTTAAGTGATACTGCAGAGGTCATCAATAGTATCATAAGCAGGTAACATGACAAACTATGCACATTTTCAGACATGCATCTGAAGTGTATCCTCTGAGAACCATCAGAAGCAGTATCATTGAATTCTGGGATTATCCACTGGAGTTAGCCTCCACAAAGGGAAAGAAATCTTTATAATCAATAAATATGTTATATAACAGGAAACTACTTTAGGTGTGAGAGGGAGTAAATGCATATATGATTTAGAGAGAGAGAGAGAGAGTTAGCTACTGAGACACCTTAGCTGTACCAAAAGCAAGTGACTATTTCTAGCTGGAGATCATACAGATCACGGAATCCAAATACTATTTTATTGTAAAAGAATCAGGACTTTTACCACAGCATGAGGAATTGTATTGAAGGATTGCAGAATTAAGAAGGTTGAGAACCACTGTCTGATACAGGTCAGGCCCCTTGCCTTGGCAATGACACCACCAAGAGTGGCCTGGTTCTTCTGCACATCAACTAACATTAGTAATCAAGACAAATCTCCATAGACATGAACACAGGCCAACCCAATATGAATAATTTCTCACTGAGAATCTCTTCCCAGGAGATGCTAAATTGAGTCAAGTTGAAATATAAAGCTAACCATCACAGTTCTCTACAAGAAAAACTACCTACCTGCAACCAATAAATATGTCAGCTTCAAAGACCTTCTTACCCGTTTTGGTTAAGACAGTACAGAGATGTCAGCTATGCAGCATTGGCTCTGATGCACAAAGGGAATTGTTAGAACAACTGAATGGTGTCTGTGAGATGCTCGGTGTGCAAACTGCTTGCCATACAAGTCTGATGACCTGAGTTCAAGCCCCAGTACCCACTATAAAGGAGAAAATCCAATCTAAAAGTTGTTCTCTGGCTTCCACACATCCTGTGACATGCAAGTGGCCTTACTCAGGCACACACATCAAATACACACACACACCTACGTTCATATCTACATCTACAAATACTCAAAAACACATATGTTCACACGCAAATAATTAATTAAAATTTAAAAATAATAACCAAATGGAACTTGAACATGCTAGTAATGTTTTGGTGCAGCTTTCCTGATTTTTGAAACTGTGTCTATATACAAAAATGTCTTCAAAGAAGATACAACTCCTAGTTTTAAAGAGTGAAGAAGATGAGGTTGACAACGTCCAGGCAACTTGTTAGGCCCACAACACCCTGTCACCACGCCGTCATTGCAACTTTCTGTTAGCTTGAGGTTGTTTCAGAACAAAATGAAAATTTCAAACTGCTCAAATCATGTTTAACTATTCAAACCTCACAGTGTGTGAGGACTTTATGTTCTGGATTATCAGGACTGTCCTGAGAATTCCTGTAGTGTAGTCCATCATAATGCCTTTCAATGGCTTGAAAATATACTTACTTATGACTGCTTAAGATCTCATTCAATTTCCAAATTGTACATGGATTGGTATATCACTATTAAGATCTCTTCTGTGAAGACATTTGAGAATTCAGATCATCTCCCCTCTCCCAAAATCAAAGAAGAGACGTGGAAGTGACAATAGCATCCTTGACCCAGAATCAGTCCATCTTGAAGAAGCATTAGAAACTCTGGAGAGATGGTCTGTGCATTAGAGCATCCCTGCCTTCCCAGAGGACACAGTTCAATTCCCAGCACCCACATGGTGGCTTACCCCTGTCTGTCACCCCAGTTCCAAGGGATCTGACACCCTCTTCTGGCCTCAACAGGCACTGCTTGCAGTATTGCATAGACATACATGCAGGCAAAACATCCATGCACACATGCAGAAATAACAACAGCAGCAACAACAAAAACAATAAAAAGGCATTGCGGTAATCCAGTGGCACAATGAACACACTGTGCAGGGTGCTTAATATGGAAACCTGTGGAACAACTGCAGGGGAGCATGGTGGACAGAGCCAACGCTCCCTGCCGGTACTTACCAGTTAATGCCTTCATCTCCTTCCTGGGACATCTGCTTACATCTCAGGGACTCGCAGAAATCAACTTTAAAGCTTATGATTCAAATGCTGCATTGGAGAGTGTTCATGGGGAGCTCAGGGTTACCCCTCACTCTTCAGGAAATCTTGTACTTGTCTATGCCACTTCTCACTTGGTCCAGCAGGTGGTAGCCTACACAGGGACAAAGTTCTTCCTTCCCCTTCCCCTTCCCCAAGTGACAAGCAGACCCATTTGAAAACCAGGAGCAATGTGGTTGAGCTCTGCGCCTTCTCTACACCGCACAGGAGAAGGATTTCCTGGGTTGTTCTCTGGGTGGATATTAGGACCGAAACCATCCAGCACAAGGAGGCCAAAATAGTTCTCTGTTCATGTGTGTTCATGTGGTCTTCTGAACCTCAAGGTTTTGTCTTCTTCATATTTTCCAGAAATTCCTCTGATCTTATATCTCTTTGCCCTGATTTCTGTGACGTGGCTTTGGGGAGGACTGCATATGGCCTACAGACACGTCTGGATGTTGGTTCTCTTTGTCATTTTCAATAGCCTGCAGGTAAGGCAAGCCTTCCAAGGCCACACACATCTAATGAATGCAAAACTCAAGTGTCAACATTCAAGAAGTAAGAGTCTACTTGCAGATGAGTTTGCGTGTACAGTGACGTACAAAGTCTTAGAAAAATGTGGTGGGGGCCAAATAGCTAACATTTGAAATATGTCTGGAATTCCAACTTACCCATCATGTACGCTTGAAAAGGAAAACATTTACTTGTTTCTTTTCAGCAATATTAAGTAACTGCCAAAATATGTTCTTTATGGTTAGTTATGATCAGATAGCAACCATGTAGGACCGATGCACATAAATGGGCCATAGCTGTGTCTAGACATTAGGTCAATTGAGTAGTTAAATGGATGTTTAAGCAATTTCCGCTTAAACCCTAATGTTTAAATACAAGAATATTTCAGTGACTAAAAAATGATTTCATCCTTTCTTGAGTCCAATGGTGGCAATTTTAAGTTAATTTTACAAATATATTTGGGTAGTATGACTAAAAGTTATAGTGATTTTTAGTGCTTTTGTTAAATGGGAAAACTTTTCTTCTGAAATTATCAAATGGAACAAATGAATACATTTTTCTTATTTTCCAAAGTAAAAAAGAGCCCTTAGACTAAAAAAAAAAGTCATGAAATTACCAAGAATACTTTTACATAGTTACTATTTTGTGCGCCATGTTGTAAAAATGTATTTATGCATATATACATAAAATTAGAGTCACACACAAGACCTTTGGGTCAATACCTAGTCTCAAAGTAGAAGAAAGAAAGAGTAAGGGGAGACAAATTCTTTAATATGAATATAGCCTACATGATGGCATTGAATCAAAGTACATTATCTGGTTAGGAAGGGAAAACCATAAAGTGACCTTAAAGTTTAGAAACGGTGGAACATGGGCATCTCTGTATAGGACATTGGAGCACATACACTGCCCAAAAGGTCGCCGGTACTATCAATACCTAGAGAAGACAGCCATACCCTTGTAGGACTGACGATTGAAATAAGTAAACAGTTAGCTCCAAGTTATGCAGTGACAGGTGACATATGAGCAGGGTGTTATGGGAGCTGAGAAAACAGTCATTTCCATGCCTGTACCAGCATGAAATCAACGTGGCATGCAATGGTGAGCCATTAGGTCAGAGGCCCTGCCTTGGACACCTAGGTTCTAGCAGAAATAAGATCAGAGTCCACATTAACAGCCTGCTGTTGTGTAACAAATATTTTCCTGGGGAGACAAAACACAGTCATCTACTCACCCCAGATAGGCAGGCAGCCCAAAACAGACCAAACTGTGAATGCCACCAAACTCAGACTTAGGGAACCAATGACTATTATTGGGGTTACTTAAGGAATATCAGTGAGGGGTTACTTACAAGAGCAGAAATTACTCAAAGACAGCTGCATCACCCCAGTCTGGGTGACAGCTCCCAAAGCTAAGAACCTGGAGCACACTGCATGGGCTGCAGACGGCTCAACAGATGGAGAGTGTCCTTTCCAGCTGCCTCAGTTGGTCTAAGCCTCTTCCAGGCAGTGCAGCTGGTTTCTGCTTCTCCCAGGCAGCGGAGTCTGGTCACACAGTCTTCTTTTGCAGCTCGGCTTGGTTTCTGGAGTCTTTTTTTGCAGCTGTGCTCTGTTTACTATGTCAGATAAGGGCCTAGTGAATCTGGTCAGTTCCAGGGACTTCTTGAAGCTGTATTTAGGGGTTTAGTCACCTGTTTAAGGAGGTCCCTGCTGAATGAAAAGTTGTTACCTC
>NC_022021.1:18207492-18217394 GCF_000317375.1 Microtus ochrogaster
TGCAGTGCTGTGACCTCAGAGAAGGCTGTCACAACATCTGTATTTGCATTTGATTTGGTGGCTGCGCAATGGTCCAGGAGTGATTCAGATTTTTAAATATTTGCTGCAGGCCTTTAAAATTGGGAAACATTGAAAACCTGAATTCCTGACTTGTTGCAGAGCAGTGCATGCATGGTGGTGGTTTTCTAGCCACTGTGTAGACAGAATATGTGACGTCACATTGTATGTGGTATGCTTTATTGCCCCTACCTGAATCCGTAACACCCCCATGCTTTTAGGACAAATGAAGAATGTGTGGCTATCTATGGGCTCTTTCAGGGTGAGAAAACAGTGTTACCCAAAGTTGTAAAAGAAGAAAGTGATTAACATTGTCTAGATTAAGAAAAGGGTTGAACGGGGAAGAAAAATGAAAGAGGAGGCAGAAAGGGCAGGTTGTCTTGAATACCACTAGCTCCTGCACTCTTTCGGGACGGTCACCAGCTGCCTTATCCAAAATGAAGGCTTCAGACTTGGGAGTTTGGATTATTTTGACTTCGTGGATTTTATTGTCAACTTTTTCTCCCTTTGAATGGGGATGACATGTTCATACACTCACGTTTGCCCTTTCAAAGACTGTCTAGAAATGTTTAGAATGGAATACTGAGAAGAGCCACTGTGAGCAGGCAGGCTGTTGTCATCTGAACGACGGTATTCTGACATTGTTCTTCAGGTGTCGGGGTTCAGGTGTTCTTCAGGTTTTAGGGCTGTTGAGATTTGCTTAGTGGTTACATATGAGAATGAAGAGTGCAGGATAGAACATCACTGAGAAATTCCTGACTTAGATGGTAGTAGATATGAAGATTGTTCTCACGTGAAGACATGGTTCTGGGGAATATGCAGCAGAGCTGGGAGAGCTTTCAGTTGAAACTGTTAATTCCAGCGACCTTTCCGTGACTGGGTATGTGGAGATGCTGGTGAAAGCGATTGCTAAGGAGTAATCAGAGAGCACAGAGGAGGAGGAGGCTACGAGTTTGTTATCGCTGTAGGAAAGAGAGCTTCAACAAGATGCAGTAGCTACTCCATGGCTGTGAAGAAGCCAATAGGAAGAGAACACACACCCGAGCAACGTGACCTCATGAGGTAGCTTCAGAACTTTCTATGTATCAAGGTCCGTTAGCTACAGGAAGGGGGCTGGCAATAAGCAAACCACTGGACCTCACGCCCGGAGCTGTTCTTACAATATCTGGGGGGGCTCCAAAAATGTTCAGTTCTGACAAGTTTCTGAGTGAAGCCGAATCAGGGATTTAGGGGCCATAGTTTGAGTGGAGAAGGCAGGGAAAATGGAGGAGACTTATGGTTTAGGAAGAACGGATGGTTCACAGAGGAGATTTCTGATCCTTGTAAAAAAAAAAACGAGGGAGAAAGTGACAACCATAAAACTGGCTCTACGAAGGTCAGGCTGAGGCAAGAGGAGCAGGAGCTGAAGAGGCATCGCCTGCCAGCTAGAAAAATCTACTCCCGTCAGTGGTAGACATGGCAGACCTCTGCAGCCGAGAGATGGCATTTTATCCAGCAGCCTCCAATCTTAGGCCGAGCTGCAGGGTCACGTGTGTAGAGAAGTGAGTTAAAAGCCTGAGGAGCACAACATGAAAAGCGGGGAGCAACTTATATGTAGAAAGTAACTCAAGCTGTATTCGAAGATGCTCAAGAGCTGAAATCAGTGGGGTTCTGTGGGATTTGCATTTGTAATGGAGCCAATCAGAAGTCACTAAATCAGCTGCCTTCCCAACCTGGAGATCATGACCCCTTTGGCAAACCTCTACCTCCAGAAATATTTACATTACAATTCGTAACAATAGCAAAATTACAGTTAGGAAATAACAACAAAAATAATTTTATGGTTGGGGGTCACCACAACTTGAGGAACCATATTAAAGGGTCACAGCACCAGGAAAGCTGAGAAGCACTTCATCAGATAATACAAACTGTAAGCCCATGTTGTCTACTGAACTACATACTTGTATACATACATACATACTGAAATAGCTGTGCTAAGTACAATGGTGGATTTCATCAGAAGATAGAAAAATTATTATCTCTTTTCAAGGTCCTTATTGCAAGCTAAGTAAAATCTAAAACTATTGCAAACTCATGTTTAATGAGCTAATTTCCTCTCTGTGACATTCCTGGAGCAATGACCCTGTGTGACACTACTGTGTAGTACTGGGCACCTGGCACACACAGTCTTGATATCAGGGACTCAGTAAAATCAGTCTCAAAGTCATGCTTGTAGAGGGATTTGAAATGGTCGTTTCTCTGGATTTCATGAGTCAATTTAATTTATAAACTCCCCTGAGTCTTCAGCTTAAGCACTTCCACGCTGTATGCCTATAGAATAATAGGATCTTCCAGGTACGTTCCATGAGGACTCAATGATTTGTCTTTAATTTTTGTTGAGTTTCTGTGACCCCAAATTATAGTTACTTGGGTTTTTGTGACCACAAAATTATACTGTGCATTTGTGCTTTCCTTGGTTTGTTTTGCTTTGTTTTGTAGGTTGGTTAGTTTTTCGAGATAGGGTCTCTCTGTGTAGTGCTGGCTATCCCGGAACTTGCTCATATATAGACCAGGCTGGCCTCGAATTCAGAGATCCACCCACTTCTGCCTCCTAAGTGCTAGGAGTAAAGGCCTGTGCCACCACTGCCAGGCATGCCTGCCATGCCTTGTATATTTTGCTCAGGGATTCCTGCCTTATGTTTTAAAATCTGGATTATTAAGATGCCATGGGTCCTGTGAGAGCAATGAATAAAAGGTGTATTTCTTTTATGTATTGTTTGATACATTTTAAGTAAGGAACCTTTTTCACTTGAAATCCTGTTGGAAATACATTAATGACTGAATGATCCAAGTTGGACTGTCACACACTACTAATATATTTGAGCATTTGGAAATATATACATGTAAATTTATATATTTTAAATCATAATAAGAAAATGCAAATGTAAGATTAGAATAAGATATCATTCTAACTATATCAGTTATTATGTCTAAAACTCAGTTCCCCATGAACTGTAAAAAACAAAACAAAACAACAAAACACAAAAAAAACCTAGAAATTTCTCCAAGAACTGAACTCAAGTTCAAATTATTTTTGGTTTATAACCATTAGTTATATTTCTTGGACTTTTTTTATGTGTGGGTTTTTCTTAATCCACTGTGTATTATGAGCAAAATATAGAGAATAGAAATAAAAAATATCTTTTAAATTTGGACCCCAGGAATCTTTTCCTTATTTCAGTAACTAATAGAAAAGATGCAAGCATGTCATATCTAGTCTTGCTACCTTCCCATGATCCTCTGTGGGTAGACCCAATTGTCCACTGAGCTTTGTTACATGTCAGAGTCAGGACTTCAAGGCTGCTAAATAGAAAGCAATATTCCCTTACTTGTCCATCATGCATAGATCTCAGGACGCTTCCCTCCGTGTTTCTGGCTGGCCTTTTCAGTTCACTGAGCATGGTACCTACCGCCTGATTTACCTCCCAACAACTTCCCAGCTCTAATGAGAAAACAACTTGTTCCTTAGCAATCTCAGGAAGGACCACGCTGCTCCACCCCACTCACATCCCAGACAGGAACCAGTCACATGGTGACCTGGGCTCAAGCCAGGCCCGAACTGGTTCCATGTACTGAGTCCAATGGTGGAAAGGGTCAAATTGATCCTAAAACAGTGGTGTATCAGGAGAAAGGATTTTCTTGCCAATAGGAGAGATCAGGCCAAAATAACAGATGTCCACTGTACATACTTTCTAAATCTCCTTGTTCATTAATTCAAGTTTTGAGGAAGCCAAGGACAGCTGTTGTCAAACTACTAGGAGCTTCGGTGTCTGTTATCAGTGCCAAATTCATAATAGACAACATTTCTTTAATCCCCTGTTATATCATTGCAATAACGTCTATTTTAAAAGTAAAATGAATTGACTTTGACATTCTTTTTAAGAAGGTTTTTTAAATTCTGTGATGTCAGGGGAGGTCTGTACATGTAAGTACAGATGCCTGAGAAGGGCACAGAGTTGGATTGCCTGAACTGGAGTTACAGGCAGTTGTGAACCAACTGATATGGATGATGGGAACTGAACACAGATACTCTACAAGAGCAGTATGTGTTCTTAACCTATGAGTCATCTCTCCAGCATGAGTTTGTCATTTCTTAGTCGATTCACGCTACTATTTATAGATCTGGTTTCTTGAAATATTTGAGCCAGAGTATATCCAAATTTGTTTAACAATGTAGGGGAATAATTACCAAGCTGATACTTGGCTGGGAGGCATAAGTAGGACCCCATCCATCATTAAAATACTACTGAATCTGTTCCATACTTCTACAGATCTCATAAACAGCCCCAGATTTTACACAGAAAGTGTCTGCAAAGTCATGGCTCTTCTCCTGCACAAGACACTGTACCACTCGGATTGGAGAATGCCCAGGCCAGAGTTATCATTAAATGCAGCAAAACACAGCAGTGACTGGGATCTACAATGTGGTTCTGTGTTCAATAAGAACCAGTTAGAGTCAGTCTGGCATACGTCACTTAGTTTAGGTTTGCTTCTGTGTTTCTTACTGTCAAAATTTTACTGGATAGTGAAAGAAATAGACTAATGGGATACAAAATCAAGCCTCCCTCCCCCACACTTTGTTTGGAATTCCCACTTAGCATCCTGTGCAGCTCACTGCAGGTGTCTGCTTAGATACGGTACACATTTAGTCTTAGCTGCTTTCTTTGGAGGATAAACAGCTCTTGGGAAATGTGCATTGTTAAAATAATCAGTTACATAGAACTAATTGTTTCAAGACACTCCCTTCACTATTGCCTTCCAATAGCCAAAAAGCCAACAGTAATAAGAAATGTCACTTCGTTTCCATTAGAGACTAGCACATGAACTATTCATGAAGAGTATGAAGCAGTCCTCCCTCTTCCCAGAAAATCCTGGAATAAACATGGAGAAGACAGGGAGGCTGGGGCTCTTCATCTTTCATCTCTTTGTTGATTTATTCCAGATCTGTGTATGTCAAGTTCACTTGGAGGGGGGCAGGGAGAGGACCTACAGAGTCCATTTGTCTTGTAGAGTAAGATTCAGAGGGTCTAATGAATACCTTCCATACTCTTCAGAGCACCCCGAACATCCCCATAACTGTTCAAATAAATACACAGAAGCCAAGGAGAGCAGGTGTATTTTAACATCCTCTGTCACTTCTCCCAAAGCTCTCCAGAGTTTGGTACCATATGGTCTGATAAAATGTCTGTTTATGTAAGCTGCTCACTCCTTCTGACAATGCGTGACTCTCAAAAAGCTGCAGGCTTTCCACTTTGGCAGGAGCTCTGTTTTCCAGGTATGTGCTCCCGAAGCTGGGTTGCCAGTGAGCAACACTGAGTGAAGTAGGGGAATATTTATCATGTGGTCACACGTAGCCACACAGAACTTCCCAAAGCTGACTCTGTCTTTCTAAAACAGGTGCCTCAGTTTCCCCTGCCCCAGCACAGCCATTCTATCCTTTAGCTTTTTTCCTCATGGTTTCATTGTTGTTTTTGTTGTTGTTTTCCTTTTTTGTATTTTCTGGGTCCTCTATACCCACATTTTTTTCAGTTCATTTTAACAGTACAGCACACTGTAATACCCAAAATTGCAAGCTTAGCAGCTTTGCAGTAACCAAGATGCAAATAAATGTTGTCCGTCAAACAGTTCTGGAAAGCAGAGCAAGCAGTGATGTATGAGAGCGCTTTTATGTAGTCAGTCAGATTCGCCCTCTTATTGTTAATATATTTTCCCAGGGTCTAAAACTTTATTACCTTTTTATATTGTTCAAATTCTAGTGTGGGGGAGGATTGTCTTTTATAATATTTTTCTGCACATTTTACAATAACTTTCTTTAATGTTTGACTGCCGTGTCCCCTAGAATGAGCATACAACTGTTAAGCAAACTCAGTTCTACCCCATCACTGGGTGATCAGGGTTGAACCATGGGCTTCTGGTGTCCTTGGCAAATTCTCCTGTTCAGCTACACACCCCAGTCCTCTAACCTTAATCTGCTCTCCTACTTGATGTATCTGAGAAATAGTTGTCTATTTTCTAAACAAGTGATGATTCTAGACCTAAATTGTGTCCTTGTAAAAGTGTTGTATAAAATATGTATGCATGCATATATCAAATAAATTTGTAAACTATACCATATTTTATAAATGTAAAACTCTGTAAACTAATCAGTGAACAGAAAGGTTTGTCTTGTGAGCCGCATAATGAAAACTGAGGCCAAAGGGATGAGCTCACTATCTCGGTCTTCTTTGAGTCTCCCATTGGATCACTGGTACTCCTCCGAATGAGTTCAGTGCATTCCCTTCATAGAGATGCTATTGGTCCATCAATCTTAGTTGTAACACAAAGCTTTTGTGTACTTTGTACTGTCTTGCTTAAATATGTAACCAGTGCCTTATGATTCAAGCAAATGATTTATAAAGCTGAAATGGTTTTATGTTGGGAGTGCAGATAGACGGGTGCAGGACCTGGCACAGGCTCTGCCCTACAGCACTGAAAGGCAAAGGTAGAAGTGAATACAACTTTAGCAGTGTAAATCCCACAGCAGGCAGTTTCTGTAAACCTCTGGAAAGAAATGTTTCGATTTGTCACAATAGAACTTCCTTTGGACGGCTTGGGCGTATCGCTTGATCAGTAGAACCTATCTTCAGGCTTTGTGACGGTCACCTAGTTTGTCTCTTCTCCTGGGGACAAACTCAGGTGAAAGTCTTTCTCCTGCCTGGCACTCCCTGGTCTTCATCTCCTCACTTCTCAGCCTTGTGAGCTTCATGAATTCTTTAACTTCCAGGCACCTGCTTTCTGCTCAGTTTCCCAGCCCTCTGCTCTCATCAAGCAGCTTTAGCCATGGTGAAAGGTCCTGTAGGTCTCATTTTATCTGGAACTTTCCTTTTTTATGTTTACTCTTATTTTGTTGGTTTGTTTGAATATTGTTTGTTGGGAGACATCTGGTGCATATTCCGCTTTCTGTACATCAACCAGTCCTCTGACTCAGAATTGGAACATTTTTAGAGGGACAACAAAAACAAACAGCAGTAAACACAGGGTGCCCTATTTAATGAGCTTCCTTCTCTCTAGGATGTTGGACCAGCTGTTCTGATGTCTCTATGATGCCTTCTGCCATTTTGTTAAAGTATATAAATGTCTAGAACCCCTTCTCCACCTTACACAGTTCTGTGCAGTGATGTTAGTCTGATATTATCTCGTCTGCCAGAGCCAGCAAATCTAAATGGATTTAGTTCAACAAATATCTCATAAATTTTTAAATGAAACAAAATTCATATTAATATATGGAGCTACTAAAAGCACTGCAGTTCATCAGGAATTTAGTGACTACTGTTGGGACACGTGCACTGATGGAACTGTAATTCAGGGATGTTTGTGCACAAAACATTGCACAGTCAGCAGATGAGGCACACTTAATGCTTGGTGTAGCATCAAGATTAAATAAACTTCTGGAGAGGGCTTTAGAATCTATAATCTGTCGTTCACAGATTAATGTTTAGAAACCACATACCTATTTCAAAAACTGGAAGAAAATATTAGAAAGGGTCATCAAGATGTTTGTGTGGCAAAAGCCACACAATTCCAAGATTCTGGATTCAGTCCCTGGAGTCCACAGTGGAAGGGAAAAATCTACTCCCAAAATTGTACTCTGAGCTGCACATGTATGCCCATGGCACATGCATACCCACACTGTCATACACACGTCATATATACACATACCAGGAGAATAAATACGTGGCTCTTTGGACATGAGCCACCTTTCCTGAATAACTGTAGCTCTCATCCCTCATTAAAACTCTCAGAGGGAGAGGCCTTCACCGGAAACCACGATCGGACGCAATATAGAGATGGAGAGTGGAAAGCCCAGCCCCAGTGGACACATGTGCATCATAGGTCCTGCATCTGTAGTCCAGGGAGCACCACGGAAGAGAAGGCAGGAAGACTGGAAGGGCCAGAAGACTTGGAAATCTTCTGTCAACAGTCTGTAGTGGTAGGCTTTCTTGTCAAACTATCTTTGACCCGCCAGCATGCAAACAATGGCATGGACAGTCTTATTAATTAGGAAAGCTCAGTCCATAGCTTAGGCCTGTTCCTAACTCACTCTTATAACTTAAATTAACCCATTTTTATTTGTCTGTGTTCTGTCATGTGTAATTACCTCTCTTTCAGCTTGTACTCTCTATGTCTCCTGGGTTCTCCTGAGTGCCTAGATTCTTCTTCCTCTTCCTTTCTCTCCCCAGAAATCCTGCCTATACCTCCAGCCTAGCTATTGGTCATTTAGTATTTTTATTACACTGATCATGGCAACACATCTTCACAGTGTACACACATCCCACAACAGCCTGCCCTAAAAGCGGCTTCATAAATAAGACCAGAACAATAGTGGTATTGATGGAGATGTTGACATGGAAGGGAGAATTTTCCAGTATCTTACCCCTAGAAGAATACTTGTAAGTAGCTAATGATTACTGGGAGATGGAGAATTAGCTCCCCCAGAGATGAGCCCCTTATGTCCAATACAGAGTGGTCAGACCCCAAACCATATATACATAAACAATAGAAACACTCAACAAGTTTATTTCTTTGTGCTTGTGTGTACGTGTACATGTGTGTGAATATATATTCATGTATGTAAGAATAATAACCAAAGAAAAAGAGGTTATAAACTTGGGCATGAAAGGGGCTCAAGGGAGAAAAGGGATAGGGTCAGTGATGATTTCTATTTCAGTTAAAAACATTAAAACTTGTAAAGGATTTTGTTTCTAAATTATAAAGACCAAATAAAACTAAAAGTATACAAAATCAAATAAGACTAAATAAATGAATGAATAAATGAATGAATGAATATTTTAAAGCAATAGAAAAGATAGAGTATCACCATGGAAGAGCAGATCAGGGCACTTAGTTCAAAAGGTCCCTGCACCTGTCAACAGGTCTGCTTTCTCAGCCCAGGGAGAGTGCGTGAAATAGCCCGTTAAACGACGCTGCACTAGCTGTAAATCCTGCCCTAGTATTTTTTTTTTTTTTGCTTTTGTGAGCATGGGAAGGTTATTTGATTTCTCAGAGATGAGGATAGCCCTATTTGCTTTACAAAATGTCTGTAAAAACAAACTGAAACAAATGCATTAATCTCTCCAGCACCTTGGTAGGTGTGTAACAACACACTCGCCTCTTTTCTGTCCCTTAGGTGACACTAGGAGTGCACAGGTATTTTAATTTAAGGTTATTTCACACAAACAAATCATCATCGCCTCAGCGCTTCACAGCATGCCACTAAGATCAATTAACAGTGTGTCTCTAATTGCTAATTATTCAGCTGTTGTGAGGTACTGTGTGTCACATACTCAACAGCTGACCAGCACAATAATCCTGTCGACAAGATGACAAGGCATAGGCGTCATATAAATGTGATATCAGCACAAAAACAGCAGGTATATTTTATCCTGTGGTCATTCTTTCTCTGGCCCACCAGCCAGTTCCCAGGTAATAAATAACATGGAGACTTATTAATTATGAAAGCATGACCTTTAACTTAGGCTTGGTTTTAACTAACTGTTATAACTAAAATTAGCCCACATTTTTGTTAATCTATGTTCTACCATGTGGGTTTTACCTCTCTTCCATTCTGTGTGTCAGACATAAATGTGTTCTGAGTCTTACTGGCCTCTCTCCCTTGTCAAGATTCATTTCCTCCATTGAGCCTATAATTCGCGATCCTAGAGAAGCTAAATAAGGTGAACCCAAAGAAAAACATATAGTCATCCTCCTGGATATTAACCTTCATCAGGCCATGAAAGGAGACAGACAGAGTTCCACATTGGAGCACC
>NC_022021.1:18217764-18234236 GCF_000317375.1 Microtus ochrogaster
GTGGTCCTTGGACTTCCCACAGGGCAGGGAACCCTGACTGCTCTTTGGGCTGATGAGAGAGAGGGAGTTGATTGGGGGAGGGGGAGGGAAATGGGAGGCGGTGGTGGGGAGGAGACAGAAATCTTAAATAAATAAATAAATAAATAAATAAAATCCAAAATAAATAAATAAATAAATTTCCTCCTTCCTCTCTGTCCGGAACTCCCACTTATACCTCCTGCCTAACTATTAACCATTCAGCTCAGTGCCGAGCAGTGTCTAGGAGCTGTAGCTCCATGGCTACTCAGATCATCCATGTTGTCTCTAGGGCAAGTGATGGACACTCCACAGGGCATGCTGCTGAGCTGCTGTGCTAATCTGCAATGAATACATTCTGTCTTATACTGTCTCCCGTTTAGCCTGGGTTTGTAGGATTATAATTCGTCATAAGTCTAGAAGCATCTGTACAATCAATCATTGCAAAGGCGGTGAATGATAGTTGATTTGAAATGTAATACTTGATAGAAAGATGTGGACATTGTGATCAGTTCATTGCCTTGTTAAAGATTTTTTAGGTCTTTTTAAATAATATATTTTTAGTCATAGACATTAATTATAGACTATAATGGGTTCCATTGTGACATTTAAATAATGTTAATATGTTTTGATCATTTTAACCCCCAATTCCCTCTCTTATCTCCAGAATGTTTGCATTACTTCCATTTTGATTGCTTGAATCAGGCACTCACAGGGAGACCCAACATAGTATTATGTCACCTAGAAACAAAATGAACTGCTAAGATTACTAAAAACAATACATGGAAAGATGGCTCAGCAGTTAAAAAAAAGCACTCATTGCTCTTTTAGAAGACCTAAGTTTGGTTCCCAGCATATCCGGGCATCGCATGCTTTGATGTATGTCATAACAACAGTAACAACACTACTAGATCATTAAGGATTTGTTGTTTTCATCATAGCCTCACATTACAGTTCTTATTCATAGAGAAATGTCCCTGCAAAAATGCTGTATGCCATTTGTTTCCTTAATTCTGTAACTTAGCTAGTCTTAACAAAAGTAACCTTCCGCAACAAATCAAATTAGTGAGTAAAGTTCCTGTTCCCTACTCAGGACATTGGAGAGCATTTATTAAGAAAGGAGAAACAGGGCGGGAGAGGTGGCTCCATGACCAAGAGCACCTGCTGCTCTGCCAGGGGACCAGAATTCAGGTCTCAGAACCCACATGATAAATGAAACTCATGACTGTTGGTAACCGATTCGGAGAATTCCACGCCTCTGACCTCCGTGGGCACCTGCACTCATGTGCATATATCCACATGCACACACGTAACTAAAAGTAACAAAAGTCAATATTAAAAAGAATGGCGAAATAAATATGACTTTCATATACACGATGAACTCCCCAAAAGGGAGGAGGTGAAGTTAATGCGTGTCCTTGGCTCCATGGCAACGCCGGTCTTATTCTTTTCCACTCCTCATTGCCTTTCCCATCTTATAGAGCCTGTGCTTTTAACTGTAACTGCTTTTTACCCAACTAATTCCACCTTCATAATGGAGAATAGAATGTTTGCTGGTGCTACAGCTAGTGAGTGCCTAGAACACATGAGTCCATAGGGTTAGCCCCAGTAATATAAAATCAAAAAAGACAAAACTCACCTGATGGAGGACTATGAAGCGTTTGGAGACTCACGCAGTCCTGTAAGAGAGCCAAGTCCTGGCACCTCTGACACATGTTATTCGTGTCCAAGAGGAGCCTGGCTGAAAATACCCGAAGGCAGCATACACTGAGGTAAACACAGAGACTGGGGATGCTTTCAGATACTCAGTGACTCCTGAGCCCAACTCCACTATTTGCTGAGATCCTTGGGATGTGATATGTTCTATGAATGTCTATTGATATTATCATTATAGCAAATGAAGAGGAGAGCTAATATTTCTAGGAAAATGCTAGAATCCTCATTTTATTTCTGTCTACTTAATTGGTCATTGCAGTGAGAAAGCAAAGGCATAGTATACTCACAATAGCCAAGGACTGAACAGTCTGTGAAGTGACAGAATCACTCTGGTGCACATCACAGGGAGGACTTGCTCCAGGTGTAGCTGGTCTCCTAAAATGAAGCGAGGATTTAGGCTCTGAGCAGTCATTGTTCTTGTCTCCTTCTGTTTGTCTGCCTTCTCACTGCTGTGTGCATAGGCATCCCACTGTTGATGCTGTGACCGCATCCTGTGCTACAGGCTTAGGGTTGATCATGCCTCTGTTCTAGTGAGGACTGAAGACTAGAGACCAGCAGGAGCTAGAGTTGCATAGCCTCATTTTGTGATTGCTGATTGTCTACTGAAAGGAGGTCTTTCTTAAAGGAATCTATGTGATGAGCTGTGAAGACAGTTGATAGGCAGGCACAATAAACTGCCCAAGATTTTTCCTCTGTACCTGTACATGGGGTGGTCCTATCTGTGAGTGTATGTTTTCATCTTCCTGCATGGATATGGATTTTATACGTAGTTCTTGCTATTACCTAATTCCCTATGCTTACTTTTAAGTTATCACCTTTTGTGAAGAATTGCTATGAAATAACAAGACAGAATGTGGGTGACGGTTGTATGGCTGGAGCAGACTGGGGGACACTGGCAGTGAGACCAGGATTTATCCCTACTGCTTCTTCTGGTTTTTTGGAACCCATTCTCTCTGGAGGGATACTCAGCCTAGATGTAGTGGGGAGGGCCTTGGTCCTGTCTCAAAGCAATATGCTAGACTTTGTTGACTCCCCATGGGAAGCCTACCCTCTCTGAGGAGTGGATGGGGGTAAAATGGGGTGGGAGGCGGGGGAGGTGGAAGGAGCAGGAGGAGGGGAAGGAGTGGGAAATGGATTTGGTGTGTAAAATGAGAAAAGAGTTTTTAAAAATAAAAATTTTAAATAAAGACAGCTCATGGATATGTTCCCTTGACTGCTCATCCCGATGTGAAGGCTTCTCAAGTGTCTTTGTCTCTGCAGTCTTCATTGTGCTATAAAAATATAGACGCTCCCTAACTGATAATGTAGTTGCACCCCAGATACACCACAGAAGTGGGCAACATCCCAAGCTGAAGATGTTTTTCACCAGAGTTGGCCCTGAATTTTTCAACTCTATGACCTTAGCGTGCAGTTCGACAAAACCACTTCCTATGAAGCCATTATAACGAGTGTTTGAATATCTCGCAGAGTACAGTCCTGGAAGTGAGAGCACACCATCAAAACACAAAGCACAAAAGCTACATGATCGGTTTGGGGCAATCTGGATCTGTATTAGGAATAACTCATTCCCAGTAATCTTCCCATTATTAATAATATACTTATCTTTCTTAAATTCTATTATGAATGCTTAAGATATGTTTAAGAAAACCACCCTATTTATTCATCATTTAAAGACCTACCTTTTCCCCTAAGAAGCCAACTAAGTTGCCTTTACAGGAAAATATAAAATATTTTTATATTTTCTTAACTTTTTTCCATTTGAAAATTTGTTATTACCAAAGAAATTTTAATTTTTGAAGAAACATTTAGGAAAGTAAGTTCCTTTCCATTGAGTATGAGTCTGAGACAGTGTTTGAATGTCTCTCCTCTAAGCCAGCATGATTTAAACGATGTAAAGTTTTCAGTAAAGCAAAATAATGTCCCAATTCAGCGAAGACTGGCAGGATCCTGTCAGGTGGAACTAGACCACTCTTCCCTGTAGTCTTAGGTCTGAATCCACTCCAGGGTCAAGTGATGAGAAGAGTGTCATTAGCATGATGTGACATGATGTAGCATGATGTGATGTGATGTAGCATGATGTGACACGATGTAGCATGATGTGACATGATTTTCAGATGCAAGAAATCTTAGAATGTGTCTCTGAACCGGTGTGGTTTCTGTGTTGCTATATTTATCATCTAAGTATTTCTCTAGGATGAATAAGACGTGCTCATAAAAATTCCTCATTATAGCTGGGTGGTGATAGTGTACGCCTTTAATCCAGAAGCAGGAGAGTCTCCGTGAGTTTGAAGTCAGCCTGGTCTACAGAGCTAGTTCCAGGACAGCCAGGATTACACAGAGAAACCCTGTCTTTAGAAAATCCTCATTCTCCTCTCCTCTGCTTAGTGTGTTGTTTACATATAAATGACGAGAGCCTCAGAGTTTTGCAACTATTCGATCTCCCTCCTGCACTGAAATTAAGTGTTTTCTTCCTTGGTCAGAGACTGTGACATATTTTTCTTTCCTTTTCCTTTTTGTTTTTGTTTAAATGCCTCTAAATTTCATATGAATCAAATATTCTAGGAGAAAAAAATGGAGTCCAAGGAATAAGAAGGTCATCTCTACTAAAACAAAGCCACATTTTGTTAGTCCTTGGCGTTTCATCTCACCATGCGCTTTTCTCTCCCAAGTTTGGTGTGCACATTTTTACTGCCGAAGTAAGTAGAATACAAATATAAAATCTGATTGAAATGTGACTCTGTTTAAAACACCAAGAGTAGTTCATGAATCAGCGTGAGTTAGCAAGATCTCATGAATGCCCAATCTAAGACTGCTCTTGTATCATTTTCCATCACTTCCAAGAGTCCCCAAGCTGATTCTTTCTTTTACTGTACAGTGGTGCTTGTCCCCCTGTCTACCACTAAATGTCCTAAGTGTCTGTTACTTCCTTGGTGCCACCACCAAGTACACGGCTGTGGAACTCTCTCAACACCTATTCTTTTCTACAGTCCATCTTCATCTGTAGACGTATTACTTACCAGACACTGCATCCAGAATCCTGAGACCCTGAGCAAGTCCCCTTCCTCGTGAACATCAGGCAGCCTCTTGTCCTTGTCCAAACATGTTTCTTGCTTCTCTTCATTTTTATCTTCTAGGATATGTTATTGTCCTTTTGTTTTTTGGGTTTTTTTTTTCTGTAAAAACATGGGCTATTCTTGCTTCTCACAGAAGCACCAAGAACATTTTCATCATAGAACTAGATTCTCTCTGACTTTGTGATCCTGGGTTGTTGAAATCATTTTACAGACCTTAGTCAGAGAGTCTGACCTTCTAAGTCACTTCTCAGTTTTTGTTTTGTTTATAGTCCTTTTCATTTGGGGCCAAGAAAGTCTTTGATTAAAGGTTGCTATAAACATTGACAAGTTTATTACCATATAGTTCAAAGATGAGCAAGAATGGAACCTGCTAGGAATTCTGGATCTTCAGAACCTGTGACCAGAGCTGCAGAGCCTTCCACTAAAAACCAGGAAGCACAGATCTGGCCTGTTGTGTTGTGTGACACAAGGTTTGCTTTCTCCATCTGGAAGTGAGCAGAGTCAAGCTCACTTACCTGGAACTTTATGCATCAATTATAAAACTTCAGAAAAGAAAAAAAGAGTGAACAATGCCTTGTACCCAGAAAGATTTTATGAACACTGACTTTTTTTGGTAAGTTTTTCAAAATTTCTCTACAATTCTTGTTTCAGGTTGAAAGACTGAGACCTGAGGGAGTCTCAGGCATCTCTAGACTAGCAGGCCATCAAGAGCAAGTACTGGGGCTGGGAAGTAAACCTTGGCTTTCTAGAAGCTAATGGTCCCCAAAGGCTTCTGGGTCATAATTCTTCATTTGTGAATGCTCCCTATGCAAGTGATTCCTATGCAGATGCTCTCTATGTTGGTGCTCCCTATCCAGGTACTCCCTATGGAAATGCTCCCTGTGTAGATGCTCCCTATGCAGGAGCTCCCTACGCAGGTACTCCCTATGGAAGTGCTCCTTGTGTAGGTGTTCCCTAAGCAGGTGTTCCCTAAGCCTTTCTTTTCTCTGTCTCAGATTTATTGAAACTAACAAAACACATTTTATATTCAATCTTTATTTTTTACTGAAATTGATAACTCAAAAGCTATGTTTATAATACTTTTATAATTATACAATAATGCAAAAGTCAATACTGAATAGCTTAATAATTAGATGCTTATTTGATCAAACAGACAATGATTCTCAATCACTAGTTGTCATTTGGAAGGAGGCAAACTTTCTGCATTACTTTTTCTTTCTGTGAAAAATAAGGAGAAAAATGCTGTCAGTGAGAAGGCTAAGTAATATAAATAATCCATATACTGACTCATGGTGGGTTCACAACTATGCATTAAATGCACCTAAAGCAGCAAACACCTTGGCATGACCTGCCTTACCTTTATTGCTCTAGGAACACTGTTTACTTGCACTTGACAAAGCCATACAACATAATACATGTTTTATAATGAGGTGCTGGTTATCCTATGTGATTTGTTAGATGCAACAAACCATGGATGGGTTATTACTTTTGTGATAACATGGCTTATGAGGTCTTAGCTTCACTGTCACTGCCCCACACTGTGGGTATCTCCTTACTGCATATATTACAGTGGGAAAATTAAACCGTGTATGGTAGTGTTAGTCAGACTTTCATTGCTGTGTCAAAATAAGAAAACCAACCTGGAGGCAGAAAGGTTTCTTTGGGTTTGTGTATTCAAAGGCCTCGTGCCTTCCTGGCAGGCAGAGCACAGTTCCAGGCAGCTCACTTCACAGCAGCCAGGAAGCACAGGCAGGATGGACCCATTAGCTGACTTTGTTTTTTCTCTCCTTTATTCTTTTATGGCCCCCAACCCATGAGAATGAGTGACCAATACTCAGGGAGGGTTTTTTTCTCCTAAACCAGTCCTCTGAGAAAAATGTCACTACATGTCCAGCCATATCACTTCCTGTCTATCTGCACAGACCTCCAGATCTCTATGGTTAGCTAGTAGCTAGCTCCACCTTCCAATCTTCAGACAAGCTTTATTTGTACAAACAAGATATCACCACAAGAAGGGTAACAGGAGTAATTATTGGTGTCACATTATTATGTGATCTATTAGAACAGTTTAGAGAACTTTGTAAAATTCTTTGTAATTCCTGTAAAATTCTTGACCATTGTAATAATGATTGCTGGCTTCTTGTAAGTTAAGAGACAGTATCAAGATATCCAGCTAAAATACAAATTGTAATCATGGATGCTCTTGCCCTTTCCGCTGACATGACTCTGAAAAGAGCACATAGAACTTTCTATCCATGAATAGCACATAAGTTCTTATAACAAAATATAGTCTGGGGTGTGCTTTTCTTCAGAGGGGACCATAACTCAACAACTTCCTCATGCATGCCACTATCATGCCACCTCACACAGAGTGAAGACTGTGCAGATGTGCAGGGGAATTTGCGTTTCAGCACATAGCACCAATGGGCATGGACTAACCTTATCTCATAAGTGATAATGTCGTCCAGAAAAGGGTAGCAGAAGGGCTGCTGTGAGCTGGATGGAGCTTGTCTCTGCCTGGGACCATGGGCACTTGTCTTTTCCTGTTTCCATCTCTGACTGAATTTCTCCAACTGGAGTCCATCATTTTCTTTTCCTTAAAACATCTATTTTCTGCTGTGTCCAATCATTCTCATTTTTTAAATATTTTACTCATTATGCTGTGTGTGTACATGTCTGTGTGATGCATGTTTAGCAGCTTTATGATGACAGTATTCATACACTGTAGTATGAGGAGTGGGATGTGTCCCATCCGCCCAGCTAGTTTAGCCCCAAAATAACCACACAGAAATTGTATTAATTAAATTACTGCCTGGCCCATTATCTCTAGCCTCTTATTGACTAACTCTCACATCTTGATTTAACCCATTTCTAATAATCTGTATCACCACTTGACTGTGGCTTACCAGCATGAGTCTAACCAGCATCTGTCTTGGACAGGAGAACCATGGTGTCTCCCACACAGCCTTCTTCCTCCCAGAATTCAGTTCTCTTTTCCATGCCTACCTAAGCTTTTCCCCATCAAAAGGCTAAGGCAGTATCTTTATTTAACCAATGAAAGCAACACAAATACAGAAGGACCTCCTGCATCAATACACTACTCTATTTTTTTTTATTTTTCTTCAGATGCTTTCTGTTTCTCAGTTTTATTTCAAAGAAACTGTGTATCACTATTACAAACATGAAGAGATAACCCAAGGAGTGGCTCCATTTACTACCACTTCTATACTCTCTCTAGTGTTTTATGTATCAGACTGGGTCAATAATCACTAAAGAATGGAAAACATTCCACAATGAAAATGGATCTTGAATGAATGAACTATTGCTGAAGCCATCTCCAAGGTCTGAAAACAGAGGCTCAGAAAACTCAATTACTTGCTCAAGTCCACAGAACCAAAGTGGCAGCCAGGGCCAGTTTTATATAGAGCTTCCATTTTTTCCTTACATTGTAATGACAAGGCTATCTGATAGTTTAATATACAAATACACTCTTACTCTGTTCATAGAAAATATAGCACAAAATACAACAGGAGGAATAAATAATGACAACAAAAGCCTAAATAACATCATGGCACTGAGCAAGACTACATCTTACATCTAATGAGTGCAAATCAATTGCTTTAATTAAGCTAAATCCTCTACTAGATTGATAGGACTTAAACCTATAAACTTTTAGTTAACAGCTAAACACCCTAATCTGGCTTCAATCTACTTCTCCCGCCTATCAGAAAGGGGGCGGGAGAAGCCTTAGTAGAATCAGTTCTCTACACCTTTGAATTTGCAATTCGATGTGATTATCACCTTAAGGCTTGGTAAAAAGAGGCTTTATCCTCTGTGCTTAGATTTATAGTCTAATGCTTTACTCGGCCATTTTACCTATGTTCATTAACCGCTGACTATTCTCTACCAATCATAAAGACATCGGGACCCATACCTATTATTTGGGGCCTGAGCAGGGATAGTAGGGACAGCACTTAGCATCCTAATTTGAGCAGAACTTGGTCAACCAGTCGCCCTATTAGGCGATGACCAAATCTATAACATAATTGTCACAGCCCACGCGTTCGTAATAATCTTCTTCATAGTTATGCCAATGATAATTGGTAGCTTCGGCAACTGACTTGTCCCACTTATAATCGGAGCACCAGATATAGCATTTCCCCGAATAAATAATATAAATTTCTGACTTTTACCCCCATCATTTCTCCTCTTACTGGCATCATCAATAGTAGAAGCCGGAGCAGGAACAGGCTGCACTGTTTACCCTCCATTAGCCGGCAATTTAGCACATGCTGGAGCATCAGTTGACCTAACTATTTTTTCATTACACTTAGCAGGTGTGTCCTCAATCCTTGGGGCAATTAACTTCATTACTACAATCATCAATATAAAACCACCAGCTATAACACAATATCAAACCCCTCTATTTGTCTGATCAGTCCTAATCACTGCTGTACTTCTATTCCTTTCCCTCCCTGTTCTAGCCGCAGGAATTACAATACTTCTTACAGACCGTAATCTGAATACCACTTTCTTCAACCCAGCCGGAGGGGGTGATCCCATCCTCTATTAACACCTATTCTGATTCTTTGGGCACCCAGAAGTCTATATTCTTATTCTCCCTGGCTTTGGCATCATCTCCCATATCGTAACCTACTACTCAGGTAAAAAAGAACCATTCGGATACATGGGTATGGTCTGAGCTATAATATCTATTGGGTTCCTAGGATTTATCGTCTGAGCCCACCATATATTCACAGTAGGACTTGATGTAGACACATGAGCTTACTTTACATCGGCCACAATAATTATTGCCATCCCAACAGGAGTAAAAGTCTTTAGCTCATTAGCAACCCTACATGGGGGTAACATCAAATGATCCCCTGCAATACTATGAGCACTAGGATTTATTTTCCTATTTACAGTAGGAGGGCTGACAGTTCAAATGAAAATGTACTGCAGTATTTCTTGTATTCAGTGGCTGCTTGTTCATTCCTATCTTCCAGACCCAAAATAATTACACAGAAATGATATTAATTACAACACTGCTTAACCAATAACTTAGGCTTCTTATTAAGTAACTCTTACATCTTGAATTGACCCATTCTTATTATTTTCTATTTTACCACAAGGCTTGTGATTTACCACAATCTCAGGACATCTATATCCTTTGATGGCTACATGGCATATCTTTGACTCCACTTGCTTTCTCTCTTTATCTCTTCCTGCCAGACTATATTCTGACCTGCCATAGGCTGATTCAACTTCTTTATTAACAAATGGTAATAAAATATATTCACAGCATACAGATAGGAATCTCACATCACCTCCCCTTTTCTGTCTAAATAAAAAGGAAGATTTTAACTTTGACATAGTAAAATTACATATAACAAAACAGGTATCAAGGAAGAATTACAGTTACAACTCTTATATCTATTTTACCTTTTATCATAATTAAGGAAAACTATAATTATAAATATCTATTCATCAACTCCATCAAAGACTCCAGAAGGATATAATATTACCTAAATAAACAGGAAGTGCATTGTAAGAAAACTCTAGAATTGACAGAGATATCTCCCTTCCTGAACAGTCACCTAAAGTTCTTTTGTAACATTGGGGCATCCATCTTCAGTCTACAAGTCCATAATATTTGGCAGACTTTTCCATAAAGCAGTAAATTTTAAAGATAGTTCCACATATATTGGCAGTTTGTCAGCCACTTTCTTCTGTATCCTGAAGAATGCCTGGCAGACTCTTTCATGAAGCAGGAACCATGAAGGATTGTCTCGCTTTCTTTAGGTAACTTTAGCAGTCATTTTCCTGTGGGTCCTACATGTCCAGTTCATACAGCTTACCATCAAGCAGTCCATGCAATAGCAGTTTCTTGCCCAAATGCTAACAAACACTAACAGGAGTTTCTTTGATGCTCATCATCCTCTTGAAGTAAATTGGTGCTGCCAGGAGCAGTTGTGCCTCATTATTGAGAAAAGTCTAAGTTCTTAAAACATTTTAAATACCATATTCTGTACATCTTTGAAAGACTTGAAGAATACCTATACATCTGAAATATTCTTTGTAAATTTAGAAAACCTCACTAACAAGACTATAGGCTTGACTATTATAGATGACTATTAACCTGTATTTTTTTTACTAAATATCTATTTATTTATTTGTTATATATATAATATTCTGTCTATGTGTATGCCTGCAGGCCAGAAGAGGGTACCAGGCCTCATTACAGATGGTTATGGGCCACCATGTGATTGCCAGGAATTGAACTCAAGACCTTTTGAAGAGCAGACAATGCTCTTAACCACTAAGCCATCTCTCCAGCCCTTTAACCTGTATTTTTAATTATACATTACATTTTTAAATGAGCTACACAAACACAGTACCTTAATCAAGAGCAGAAATATACATATAACAAAATTATTCTTAAATTTATATCATTTATATCAATGGACCAAGATCCATACTAATGCAAAGTATTCATCTCTATATAATATCCCCCTTTAAATGTAAACAAACATTTATAAACAATATTTGGGAATTTGGGTGTAGTTCTCTCTAAAATGATTCCCTGCTTTTTGTTGGATGAAGTATTGTTGGGGGGTTCATGGAAACCTTTCAGGGGTTTTGGTCCATCAAACCACATTAGTCTGGAAGGAATCCGCAGGTTCTCATCCTCTGTCGAAACAAAAGCAGAATCTCTTTTTTCAAAGCAACATATCCTTAGACCCAAAGTTTGAAGTCAAGATACCTTTAAAGTATGGTTTAGCTTAGCAGCCTGTACAATAAAATGTCTCTCTGTAGTTAGCTTCTTCACAATCAAAAAATTCACAGAAAGCATAATAATATACATAATCCAGATTCTCTGTGTATATTCCACCTTTACATGGCTTATTTTTCTTACTCTTATGTTTTTATGTTTAATGATTATTTTATCATCTTTACTCCTTTAATCTACGATTGTCTGTACTCTTTTATATTATAACTGTCTATACAGAAGAAAAAGTTCTTCTCTCTCCCAAGCCTATGTACACGTATCCAACACTGTAACCCATTTAGAGGTCTTTTTCATCTGAATCTGTCTTTATTGCATGCATATCTGACCAGGAGCACCTTTTTTTTGTAATGCTAGGAGGATGTGGCTAGGACCAACTCCACTGCCCCTGACTGTTGGCTCTGTCCAGTCCAACATGGCAGGGGCATGTTTGCTGCCTTTGAGAGCCGGGCACACTGCCCCAGCTCCAGAGTCACAGCTGGTCTATGTCACTATTAAGCAATTTGTAGCATGCTGCTAACAGACCCCATTCAAGTGCTCGGTGTCCTGAAGGAGTCAAAACTGTTTGTGCAACTAGCACAAACCAGGAAGCCCTCCCCTAAAGAGCTGCCAGTGCTGTCAGGAAGTCCTCTCTTAAAGGACCCGCAGTGCCCTTCCTCACCACCAGGAAACTGCGCTAAACTCTGTTCTTTTGTGTCTAGAATCCCTTTTTCAGCTCTCTCAGGACATATGTGGACTATATGAACATAGTTACCTCACCTTGTGCCATTTTGTTGACAGACTGTCTCCACCTATAGTTTTCTGTCTCTCCCAACCCACAGACGTAGCAGAAAATGGTGCCTTCCGTAGGATCATGTTCTCAGAAATCAACTGTGAGGAGTGGAGAAGCTTCTGATGCCAGAGTTACTGAAATCTTCCTGCAGCACAATACTAGACGATATCAAGCAGGAGGGAATCAAAAGTATTGACTTAAACAAGCCACACGGTTCTCAGTGACAACAGCAGAAGGCCCATATGAACCCTGCTTATCATTCAAAGCTATAATACAAAGCAGCATGATTAGATTTTATACAATGCAATGAGCGATTCTTCCAGGGTGCACAAAGACCTCTGCAGAACTGCGAAGTTGGTTTTCCGTCTAGCAAGTTCTAGAGTCAGCGTGACTTTAGGAAAGAGGTGGATTGTTTAGGCTCTGAATCAACAATGTGGCAGTCTGTTGATTTTGAAAGCATCCCAAATTTTTATTATGAAAACAAATAAGGATTAAATGATTTGGGACAAACCCTGGTACTTGCTGTGAAGCCAGCTTCCTGATTTCATGTCGTGAGTTCAAACTGCCAATCCAATTTGCTATTGATTCATCTGCAAGTCACTCCACTGACAAGTTATCCAGCCAGGGAACTACTTTTCTTAGCCATCAATCAACTTCGTGCATGGCCTCTTTTTATAATAACTCACATCCCTAACAAGATTGATCCTCTTGAGCAACTTGATCACTACCTGCAGAGTAAATCCCAACAGTGACAAACAGCTCATGGTGGGTGGGTAACAACAGGACTTCCATGCTGGTAGTAACATCATCTTTGGCTGGAGGTAGTCACTATCTCATTACTGGAATTTGGAAAGCAGGAAACTGTGATCTACAAAGCAGGCACCTGTGGATGCTCTGGAACGCTGAACGCCTGCCTTCTGATGTTAGAGAATCCAACTTTATCCTATTTTTGTCTGCTGGGAGCAATGGTCTTTCCCTCATTGCTCCCAGGCCTGGTTCTGTTTGTTTTTTTAGTCCCTCACCCTTTTCTACAGCACTGGCACAGAAATGGCAGAGCCAAGTCACAGAACAATCCTGCCTCCAGCTCAGTGTTGCAAACAGAGTTTATGTCATGTATTGGACTTCTTCCACAAGGAAAAAAAAAAAAAAACACAAGAAGCAAAGCAACTTTTCAAAGCAAAGTAAACATGCGGCCCATGATTGGCTGCATTTGGCGCAAGAAAAAGTATATCCTTCCAGTAGGCCAAGTGCACTGACTGAGGCACCAACTTCACTTTCTGCTCAAGGCCACCAGACTGCCTTGGGGTTGACCTCATTTCTCCTAACCCCACACTCAGTCTGTCGTCTGAGTCAAGCATGAACTTTAGCTAGTTCAGCTCCTCCAAGCAGGACAGCGCCGCTGGCTATCAGCACAGTTCTTAGAGAAAATGTTGGCTAATTAAATGTGTTTTTAATATAAACGTTGTTTTGGTAGTACACACTGGAAAATGACGAAGTGTGTCAATAATTTGAAAATGCCATCTTGAGGATGATAGAATTTGTTAATCATTTCCATGAGAGATTTCTGCAGATCAGGAGGACTCGTAGGGGAGTGGGGGCATTGGACATTTCAAATGCAAGATGGAATTTAACAAGAATTTCCTGAGGATCGTGTGCTGGCCAAGTAATCAAGATTTATGGGCTTTACTGGCAGAACAGAGGAACAGGGAGAGTGGATCTTCAGGGAACTGTTTAGGGAACAGCCCCAGGCAGTGGAGAACAAGGTGCCAAGGGGGCGAACGGGGTGGGCAGACAGGCTGCAGGGCTAGAACCAGAAGAGGTTGCTGTAAATTAGTGTGTACCCAGAGTTATCAAGGAAGTGAATGGTTAAACCTGACCAACCAAAGAGAGGTTTGGGAAGTATTATATAAGGGCATACTAGCATGGTTGAAGGGGGTGGGAATAGGATAGGATCATCCACCCTGTACCACATGCAAGCATCAGCACAGTGTTTGGTCATCCAGCCAGTGTACCTCGAAATGCATGTTTTATGGCTTGTTGGTCTTGTCTACACTGAAAGTCTTAACAGAAAGTGACTTTAATGAAAATAAGTCTAGAGAGTTATTTAAGAGCATCAGGCTCTCCTTTCTTCTCCCTTTCTTCTTCCCCCTCTTCTTCATGCTCTTCCCTCCCCTGTCCTGTTCCTCCTCCTACATAATACAGCTACTTTTTTAAACTGTGTGCTTACTGTGGCCAAGCATGGGGCTAAGCACTTCCAGCATGATCTCATTTACTAGGAGCTGGGATAGCACTGTACCTGGAAGTGGGATGAGGCCCCTGACCTAAGTACAGAAGTCCCTGCTGTAATCTGTGGATTCCCCCTGGGCATTCTTTGTGATCAGGTCATTTACCCCCAGTAACTCTCTGTTGCGGTGGCACTAACTGTAGGCTTTACTACACCTTCGAGGACACAGAGTTTCAATCCTTCTATGGGTTTTTATGCCGGGGCTCACCCAATACAGGCAGGAAATACTCTTCCCAAGTCATATTTGTACTGAACACAGATATACTTATCTTCTTGACATTTTCCACTAGACAATGTAATATCCAGACTATTTGCACAGGTTACGCCTTGGGTTGGCTATTGTGAGTAATCTAGCGGTGATGTGGGAATATGGGAGGCTGTGCATCAGCTATACGGAAACACTCTCAAGAAGGATTTGCGCATGGGCAGACTGTGGTGTGCTCAGTGGGATCCTGGAGCAATCTTCCGCACACAGAGGGATGACTGTATGTTCATGGCTACTGTTGGTGTAAGTAGTGTTGTCCTGCATGATCCCTCGCTTCTGGCTAATGTCTTAAATATCTCTCAGAAGTATGCATTCAAGGCTTGCTCCCAGCTGGTGGCCCTACAGCAAGTGCTGGAAACTTTGGAGCTAGGGCCCGGAAGGAAGACAGTCAGGCCACTCCGGGCATGCCCTAGAAAGGTGCTGTAGGACTCTGTCCCTGATGCCCCTCTGCATTTCCTACCTGTTATGAGTGAACAAGTATCTTTTGCAGTGTACTTCTGCCATGGTGTGCTTCCTCTCACAGACGCAAGAGCCGTCAAGGAACCCAAAAAGTTCTGAAACTGTGAATAAAATAAAACTTTAGTTTGTTTTTTCTTTTTTTTTTTTTTGTTGGGTTTTGTTGTTGTTTGTTTGTAGACAGGATTTCTCTGTATAACAGCCCTGGCTGTCCTGGAACTTGCCTTATAGACCAGGCTGGCCTCAAACTCACAGAGATCTGTCTGCCTCTGGAGTGCAAGGAATAAAGGTGTGTGCCACCACACACAGCAAAATAAACCTTTCTTACGAGCCAAGTGTCTCAAGTGATTTTGGCACAGCAGTAGAAACATAACTAACATCGTCCACAAAGGAAATCATACGTGTTGATTTTAAAGGTTTAGTTATGTATCTGTTTGCCTGTGCGCACACATGTGCACACACGTGCACCATGTATATGTGGGTGCTAGTGGAAGCCAGAAGAGAGTGTCAGATAATGTGAAATTCCAGCTACAGGTATTTTAAAGAAGCCTAACATGGATGCTAGGAACCAAATTGTGATCCTCTGGAAGAACAATCAGTGCTCTTAACCACTGAGTCATTGCTCCAGCCCATTCATCCTTTATAAAGGCAAGTATTCGCACACAGCTAGCCTCAGAGTTTAAAAGATTCCCCTAGAGCTGAGGGGATGTTTAAAGCTGCAATTCTCTACTCCGAATAAATCAGCAAAGGCAAGACCTGCCCATAGAGTGAGCCTTCTCACCTCAATTAGCCTAGTTCCCCAACCTAGAAACTCCCTCACAGGTATGCCCAGAGGCTTGCCTTTCGGCAGTTCTAGATCCTGTCAAATTAGCAGTTAAGAAACCCTTCACCCTGGGCTTCTCAGTGGGCAGCTTTGACCACCTGTTGACTCAGCAGGGTTCTCACTTCCCCAAACTTCACATTCATAGTTAACAGGCTGCAGAATGTTCTCGTATTTATTTGTGTTACCATCTGTTCTTTCCACTTCACCTGCATCCCACATTCTGCTACAATCTCAACTTCTCAGAAGCAGGCATTTTTGTCAGTTTGGGTTTTTTTTTTTT
>NC_022021.1:18234336-18238896 GCF_000317375.1 Microtus ochrogaster
TAGAATGGATGGATGGATAGATAGAAGATAGATAGATAGATAGATAGATAGATAGATAGATAGATAGATAGATAGATAGATAAACAGACAGACAGATGAAGGAGCTTCTAATTCTGACAGTAGTAAATGCATAATTCAGGTAAAAGAAGAATACTTAAAAGTTAAGTAGAAAAAAATGAGATTTTTAAAATATGGGTTTGTGTTCTCCTAAAATACAAGTTGAAGCCTGATTTCCATTGTGATTGGGTAATGAAGCCTGTAGAAGGTGGTTCTGTGTAAGTGCTCCACTGACCTGTGTGCAGTTAGTGTGCCGTAAAGGCTGGAGGAGTCTTCAGCCTCTGCCTGTCTACATTAGACACCACCTCAGCAGAAAGGTGGACTATTGCCACTTGGACTTTGATAGCCTCAGAACTGTGAGTGACAAATCTGCTGTTTAGAATCTACCCATTTTAAGGTAATTCTAGGACTGAAAAGTCTAAGGCATGAACAATATCAATAATACCACAATGAATACCTACTTCAATAGCTACTGTGTATGGCCACACTTAAAGGGGCTTGTGCATCTTGCTTCATTTAGTCTTCACTACATTCTCTTGGAACACCTGCCATTGACCTCACCTTACCGTGGAGGAGGATGCATGCGAATGCTTGCGACTGGTCCCATATGACATGATTAGTGAGTTACAGAGCTGGGATTTGGACCAGAGCCTTGGAGGACTTGTTCCTGTTCCCAAAGCATGTGGCTCACAAGCTTCATGTGCTCAGTGCCTCTCTAGGAGCACAAGAGCCCCTCTCTCTCCTTCTCCCCCTCTCTCTGTCTGTCTCTCTCTCTCTCTCTGTCTGTATCCTGTCAAAAGTCATTTCTGAAATCTGTTCTGTGAAACCCTCGGTGGGCGTTCAGTGCCAGTGAGGATGCAAGCTGGAGGGTTTGGAGAAGGGAGGGAGAAGCAGAAAGACTGGAGCGACAGCGAGAAGCCACTGAAGATGAGCTTCTGCATAAAATGTCACCGCCATGTGTTCTGTCACAGTTGACAGTCAGGCCCTGGCCTGTATTCACAGAATTTGCAAGCAGATTAGAAGATGCATTCAGTAGACATGTATTGTTTCATACTGTTACATCATGCTTGCTTGTTGTAGACATATTTATTTACTTATGTATTCGCTTCCCTCTGTTGGAAAAATGAACTCAGTGTCCTGCTCATGATCGGTATTCCCACTTTCTCTTTCTGGAGAGTGAGGTCTCAATATGCTTGGGCAGAGCAAACAGTGCTACTGACCAACAATGGCTTGAACAAGCTGTACCTTTTCTTCTGCTGGGTCTACATGTACTGACATGTGCTTCATCACCCCTCACGAGATATAAAAAGGAACCGACTTCTCTCCTGGAAGAGAAACATCATGGATACCATTTGGGAAATACCACTGGGAGATGTATTCATTAAGAACTTTATTTGTGTAGTTATAAATCTGTCCAAAAATATGGAAGGGCAGTAAGAGCATAAGAGGGAAATTGTGACACCCCGCCCGAACACCACATAGAGTAATCAGAAACAGGCTGCCATGAAATGGCATCTTCTATCGCTTAGGGAAGCCTCTGAGAGACAAGGAAAGGAACAGAAAGTTATCAGGTGCATTGTGATCTCATCTTTCTGACTTCAGAGCTGCAAGAAACATTCGTAGGTTTGCTTTCTGGTGGATAAAACATTAAGGAAGTTCAATAACAAGTCAATGGTTCAAGTTATTGGGGTTTTTCACTTTAAACCATACTGACCTTTAGAGAAGCAAAGGAGTAATGTTTGACATTTTGTTGAAAATAAAGAGACAATTTGGCAATTTTTAACCGGTTGCTGTGTCCTGCAGCTTCAGCTTGCTCAACTCTTTCCAGACACAAATGTCTTTAAATCATGCTTCATCTTTCTTTTCAAATCACAAGTAAATAAACAACTTTAATCACATGTAGTTCAGAGCCTGGGATCATCTTTTCCTCTCTGGGGAAAAAAATCTGCTAAAGAAAGAAGAAACACAAGAAAGATGTGGGGGAAAGAGGGATAAAAGAGGGAGAAGGAGAGAGAGAGAACGGGAGGGGGGAGGGAAAGAGAGAGGAGGAGGAGAAGGAGGTGGAAAGAAAGGAGGGAGAGAAAATGGGGAGGTGGGACAGACTGAAAGACAGAGGAAGGGAGGACACAGCCACCCTCAGAAAGGCAGGATTGCTTTTATACTAAACACTGTGCACATTTCTGAACTGGAGCTCAGATCAAGCCAAAAGTGCAGGTCCTGGCTTGGTTCTTCAGACTTCTGGCTCAACTCTCACACAATAAAGAAGAAACACACCCATGAGCTGGGGTGGGGTTGATGATGGGTTCATTTAACTTGTACTATGTTTTATCTGATAATTTGGCTTTTTCTTGCAGCGAAAATAGCCTGTTGTCTCCATGTCGGGCACTTGGGTGGGGATTCCTGTGGCCTGGTGTGGAGATGGCCGCGGTCAGGCAAGCATTCTGAGCTTCCTCGCGGCTGGGTGGGGATGCCCAGTGGCCTGGTGTCGGGATGGCTGCGGTCAGGCAAGCATTCTGAGCTTCCTCGCAGCTGTGCAGGCACTACCCGTGCTCTTGATTTCCATGGTTTTACTTGCTGGGCGTTGTGGGCATCACGTTGCCCTCCAAAGCCTTGTCTCTTATGTTCCACAGTTCGTGTCCTTTTCTGTATGGACACACTACTGCACCGAGCACAGCCGACTTCCCGTGGTGTGTGACTTCTCCCTCTCTGTAAAGAATAAGTGGACTTGTGCCTGCTCTGGGGCTTGTGTTCCTGAGGGATCTGAAGCTCTGCGTTCTGTTCTAGTCCAGAACAGACCCAAGAGTCCAGCCTCTCCCTCCTCCCCACTCAGGTCAGCCACAAGACTAGAGGGTGGACCATTTGAGGCCACCCCGGGAGCTTCAGCTGGTTTCAGGCTCAAAAAAAGTGGGGTCCAAGGAATTTTAAAACAACTCTGACTTAAAAAAAAAATTCAGTGTAGGAAATTTGTAGAAGGCAGAGTCAAAAGAGTGTCGTTCCCTTTTCTTTGTCTGGTAGCGCTACAGCTGGCCGCTGGAGCGCTGCCTGCCGGTAAGCTCTAATTGGCCTGCACACTGTGTAAATGTTGTCCATAAACATAAGCACATTAGCAACCTCGGACTTCGATTTCTGACTTGATAAAAGTCAAGGAGTCTATTTGACACTGGGCCTGTCTGGAAGAGTCAAGAGCTGGTATCCTTAGAGAAGGTGAGTTGCTGACCTTAAGCTCCAGGCTGGGCCTCCCACAACCCTACAGGCCCAATGGAATTTCACAGTGCACAGCACGTGGGGTGAGCAGGCCAGGCTTCTCGGGCAGCACCAGGGTGGACACTGTGGCCATAGTCATTCAGTGAGACTTGGCTCATGCTCTTGCTCACTCACCCTCATGCTGCTTGCTGCCCTGAGACTGAGTAGGTGCTCGGGAGTCAAAGGGTCAGTAAGGCCAGGCAGACGGGAAACCGTCACAGCAGCGGTGCTGTCTGCTTCCAGTCCTGCCTTGTCTGAACACTTGAGTAAGGATCATAATACAGCCAAGAATCTGCCAATGAAAAAGATCCAAGCAACCCCATGCCACTGGAGAAATGCAGCCAGCCAAAGAAACGTGAGCATGGCATTTCATTTTCCTTTTTAAAGTCAGACCCCAAACCAGGCAGCCAAGTTGATCCACATGAGGCACAATGCCGAAGTCAAAATCCCAAGAACTCTAAGACAGTCTCTCTGCTTGCACACAAAAGTAGAGATAACATTCAGACTCCATCTTTGGGGTAGCTGCTAACCCTCTATAAAACAGCAGAGACAAGCTTTGTTGAGCCACAGCGTGACCACCACTGGAAGGCTCTGTGATAAGCCCATAACAGAGGCAGAAGACAAGGGAGACGGTGAAAGTCTTGGACGCTGGAACTGTAGGCTCCTGTTGGCATCGTGGTGTGGTGTGTCAGCATGCATTTCCAATCCTGAGCAGCTCTGCAAACAAGAGCAGCCAACTCTTGGCTGACCTTGGAATGCAGTTGCCTGTGCGACTCTTCACAGCAAATGCCATTCCATTATTAACAGCTAGCGGGAATGTGCATTGAAACTCTAAATGGCACAGTAGGGATCATTCTTAATGTTTTCAATCCTAAACCGGAAAATTAACCATGTCTTCTAGAACAGTTAAACACCCTTACCGAACCTTGCTATGTGAGTGCTTTGGTTTTGTGTGATTTTAGGATGTATGTATGTGTGTAGTGTATGTGATGTAGATGTGTGTGTGTGTGTGTGTGTGTGTCCATGGAGCCAGGGTACATCAGATCTTCTACTATATTACTCTTTACCTTATTCCCTTTAGACAAGGTCTTTTGTGAAACCCGGAGCAGACCAGTGTATGTGTCAGTGCACAATAGCCCCTGTCTCAGGTAGGTGAGGACTGGTACCCAGGTTGTCCTCGAACCTCCACATAGGCTGTGGTTTGCATGTTCCTGCACACACAGAGAATGGGGGAGACACCCACACATAGGCTATGGTTTG
>NC_022021.1:18238996-18243089 GCF_000317375.1 Microtus ochrogaster
TTCCTGCACACACAGAGAATGGGGGAGACACCCACACATAGGCTATGGTTTGCATGTTCCTGCACACACAGAGAATGGGGGAGACACCCACACATCATTTTGTAAAACCTCTCTAAGCAAAGGAAACATTCAAGAGAGTAAAGAGACATAAGAGAAAATATTTGCCAAGTGTATATTTGAAAAATACATTGTTATCTAAAACATATACGAACTTAAGCACCACAATACCAAAATACCAAGAGTAACAGTAATAATAACAACCTAGTTGAAAACAGGCAGGAGACCTAAATAGACATTTATCATAATATGCACAAATGATCAACAGGTATATGAATGTTCAACATCCCCCATGATTTAAGAAATGTAAATGAAAGCCTCCCCCAGCAAGAAATGTTTTTTATTGATACTGCCTGAAATACATGCTCATAAGGGCATGGTGAATGGGAGCACCTTGCAGCGTCTTGACTAGTAGAGCCATTGCAGAGCATGTTTACAGGGCTGCCTCGGAAATCGAAAAGTACCATGTGGTCCCCAAACTGCAGATAAAATGATATAGAAGAGCATCTGCATTCACGTGCCAAGTTCAGTACAGTTCAGAACAGCCTAGTAATGGGAGCAAGGCAAGTGTCTGTGAGCTGATTGATGAATGATAGAGGAAATATGATGAAAACTGGGCAAATCATCAGCTTATCAAGGAAGGGGGAGGGGCTCACCCCCCCCAGGATTTATATGCAATGAATGATAGAGGGAGAGAGATTTTCTTTAATGCTGCAGGTCCTGTTAAGGTGCCCACACTCCTGTAAACAAGCTCTTACCCAAGTTCGAGCAATGAAACTCATTTGATAACACACAAAATAGGCATGACAGTAGAGGGAGGGTATTGGGAAGGGGACATGGAGTCAGTGGGTGTGGGTGGGGATATTAGATGGCAAAGGGAATGAATATGATTTAAATACACTGTAATTTATATACATGTGACAATCAAATCCATTATAATATATAAGTAATACTTGCTAATAAAACAGCTTTAAAAGTGAAATGAGACATGTGGTGAATATATATAGCAGCATATTATTTAGCCATAGAAAAGAATGAAACCTTGTCATTTGCAGCAACATTGAAGGAGCTGAAGGTCATTAAATTAAATGACTAGAAAATAAGTAACATGATCTCACTAATGTAGAATCTACAAAGTTGACCATGTAGAAAGTACAGAAGTGTCATCAGGACTAAGGTCCTTAGGGAGAGGACGTATGTAGAGATGTTGGTCAGACTATAACAATGGCTAAATAGAGCATATTTCAGGAGACTCACTGTATAACATGCAACATACTACTCTCCTGTATATGGTGCAATGCTAATTTTCAAAATCAGAAATTATATTACTTTATACCTGACTTTTGACTCCTCACTTAGAAATGTCTAAGAACTCTAGATACCATATTTTCCATCACTGCCGGATTTACATTTCTTCTTACAATACTCTACCTCAGAAAACACCAACAAATTCATGATCTGATCCCTAAAAGCTGGATCCCTGGTTCAGATCTTTGTGCATAGTTCTACACTTTTGTTGAATATTACAATGAAGACAGCTCAGACTCAAGAGGGACAAAATAGGACTTGTCTATATCCTTTAATCTCCTATCTTGTGAGTTTTGTTCTCAATACCCATAAATGTTTCCTTAAACATCCTACTTCCAACAGCAGATTTTCCCTAATCCAGGTCAGCTTCATAGCCTTGCTCCTGAAACCCACCTATGCCAACCTCTGCCACTGCATTTGAGTCCGTCCTGCCTCCGGCTTTATCTACTCTCCTTCATCTGTCTTTTCTATACTTAACTTCTGCCCAGTTCCAACCACACTCAACTGTCTTTCCCTCAAGAATAAAAGGAAAGTAAATACACCTGTGAATGAAAATAAGGACATGACCACTCCTAGGAATGATTGATTGAGAGGTTTTATTGTAAATATGAAGGAAAGTACAGCCAGAGACATCTGGAAAAGTCCAGCCTGACCTGGGCCATATTGGGGGGTGAGAGAGAAAGAGGGGGGTGGGCAAGAGAGGGACCTCAGACCAAGAGGCCAAGAAACTATGATTGTTATGAGAGCCATACAGAGGGCCCTGAAAGCATAGAGTGGAAGCTCATGTGTAAGGCATTGTGAGGGGGCTACTTATTACTCAACCCAAGCATCTCTCAAACCAGCAGAGAATTCCTGAGCAAGGGCACAGTGGCCAGTGTGTGAAAAAACACTTGTGGGATGGTTGAAAAAAAAAAAAAAGACGTGCCGAAACCTTCATGTGGGTGCCTACTTGAATTTAGAGGTAGAGTAGCTAAGTTTGAGCAGTGAACGTGTAATAACAATGATGTTGTCAAAAAGCAAGTAGGGTTCAGGTCATGCAGAGGCTTGCCTTTCGTAAATTTAGCTCTTTATAACTCCAGGAAAGAAAGGGACAGATAGATTCCGGGTAGGATGTGATCAGAGTGATTTTTCTGTTAGCCTCTTAGCATTGGATTTGAAGAAATTTGAAGGTTTGAGAGATATTTGGGGATGAAATTGACTCAGTTTGTTGAAGGGTTAGATTTGGGAGTGGGAAAAAAGGGAGAAGGAGCCCCTCAGATGTACCTGGTCATACTGTGTAGTGGGAGCTGCGGGCTGGCATTCCTGCCACCCGGCTCCCGGCCGCCTGGCTAGCTTATGCCCCGAAATAACAACACGCAAACTGTATTCATTTAAACACCACTTGGACCATTAGTTCTAGCCTCTTAATGGCTAATTCTCACATCTTGCCTAACCCATATTTAGTAATCTGTGTAGCACCAGTCTTACTGGGAAAGATTCAGCATGTCTGACCTGGCGGCTTGCTTCATCGCCTCTGCCCTGGAAAGGAGGGGCATGGCGTCTGCCTCACTTCCTCTTCCTCCCAGCATTCTTTTCTGTTTACTCCACCCATCTATGTTCTAACCTATCAGGCCAAGCAGTTTCTTTATTAACCAATGACCTTCCTCCATCAATACTGGAACTGATTGATGAAGAGGAAGAGGGTCCCAGATGTCCTTGGTCATGCTGGGGCTGGGAAAAGAGGGAGAAAGTCTCCCTTCAGATGTCCTGGGTCATGCTGATGACTTCAGTCTCTACAGGTGATCAAGATCATGAACTCTAATGAACGCTAATTTTGCTGCACACATCCCTGGTCTCCCAGGACTGCACATCCATCCACCTGAGCTGTGATAGTGCTCACATACAGTGATATGCAAGGCGAACACTCCATTCAGATGTACAAATCTGTTCAGGAGAATTACACACCAAAGAGAAGAGGTTGCTGAGCCTCACTGAAGGCTCATAGCATGAAGGATGAAAATATTTTGTAGACTGTTAGAAGATTTAAACAAGAGTAAGTAGAATCTTTGAGATGGCAGTCAGCCCATCTAGAGATGCCACAAGAGAGGTTACCTTTATCCAAATGTGCTTATCTTCACACTTCTAAAGATCCTGCTGTCTTTGGTCATCTACTGTGAGTGCGAATTGCTAGCTCAGGACTGAAATTTCAGCAAAGGATTTGTATTCACATGGCAGGCTAAAATGGCCTGTTATCAGTTAGGTAATAATCTTGTGGTGCCGTAGCTACCACTAAGGAGAAAGGGAACTGTTCAGTCTGTTACTGTCTTCAGCTTTATATGCCAGAGCTTCAGTATCATTTTATTGAAAAAACTCCTATCTCATCCTGTTGATTTAACACATATGCCTAAAATCCACAGGGAAGAGAAACAGTGGCTACACTAAAATCCTAAATTTCTGTAATTCTTCAGTAGAATCAGAAGCAGGCATGTTTCATTGTGCTTCTGGTGTCTTACAAGACTGCATGCTCTTTCTTTGACACAGGATATAAATGGCAGTCACTATAAATGACTTTGTTCCAAGTTAACAGTTTGTTACAACTGTGGTTACAAACCTTTATACCTTATTTACTCAGAATTTGTCATAGAAACAGACACCAAAGAGAGAACCCCAGTTAAAGAATTGCCAGATTTCTGGGAGAAAAATGTGTTAATGAAATGGCTTCAGGTATATGCACATTTGGGCAGTCACC
>NC_022021.1:18243542-18244956 GCF_000317375.1 Microtus ochrogaster
AGTTCTGTTTAGGAAAGGGTGGGTCTACCATGGATCTAACAAAGCATGGCATATTAAATTGCAGTAAAATTAAGCACCTTCCCATGTGTTAAGGCTGGGCAAGGCAACCCAATATGAGAAGTTGTCCCAAAGCCTGTAAAAGAGTCAGCACAGCCCTTGTTTCCACTTTAGGAGCCACACAAAAGGATGAAGCTACACAACTGTAACATATATGCAGAGGGCATAGGTCAGTCTCATGCAGGCTCCCTGGTTGTTGGGTCAGTCTCTGTGAATCCCTATGAGCCCAGCTTAGGTGGGTCTTCTCGTGTTATTTTTGACTTCTCTGGCTCCTACAATTATTTCTCCCCCTCTTCTGCAGGATTCAGTACTTCTGAATCCTTCTGCCCCCAAAACCTGATTGCTCATGTTTCTATCCTTACACTTAGTCCACTCACAAAATCTCTTCTATTTCCCTTCCTAGGAAGGCTGAAGGAGCAGAATGTGCTCTCACAGTACCAGCCCAGCTAGCTCAGTCGGTAGAGCATGAGACTCTTAATCTCAGGGTCGTGGGTTTGAGCCCCACATTGGGCATCAATTGTTGTAAAGGAAGGGCTGCTTGTTTGTTTCGGCTGCCTGGCTAGCTGAGTCCAGAAATAACAACACAGAAATTGTATTAAATAAAACACTGTTTGTCCCATTTGCTCTAGCCTCTTATTGGCTAATTCTCACATCTTGATTTAACTCTTTATTAATCTGTATCTCGCCATGTAGCAGTGGCTTACTGGGAAAGATTCAGCATGTCTGACTCTCGAGGCTTTATGGCAGCCCTCTCCCACTCTGCTTTCTTCCTCCCAGCATTCACTTCTGTTTTCCCCGCCTATCTAAGTTCTGCCCTATAAAAAAGCCAAGGCAGTTTCTTTATTCATTAACCAATGAAAGCAACACATAAACAGAAGGACCTCCCACACCATATGAAGATCTGGGTGTCCCTACCCTCTCTGGGGCTGTGGGTTGTTGCATGCTTATCCTTTATTTTTACAACTTACCGTGTTTGTCTCAGTCTGGATTACCTCACTCAGCATGACTTTTTTCTAGCCTCTTCCATTTGCCTTCAAATTTCCTGGAGCCTTTGTTTTTACCTCTGAGTAATACTCCATTGTGTAAATGTACCACATTTTCTTTATCCATTCCTCAGTTGAGGGGCATCTAGGTTGTTTCCAGGTTCTGGCTATTACAAATAATGCTGTTACAAATACAGTGGAGCAAGGGTCCTTGACAGCTGGGTCTTGTAGAAGATTGATTCCCAGTTTTCTGAGGAACGACCACACTGACTTCCAGAGTGGCTGTACAGATTTGCAATGGAGAGGTGTTCCCCTTGCTTCATATCCTCTCTCACATGAGATGTTGCCTGTGGTTTTATCTTAGCCATCCTGAG
>NC_022021.1:18246400-18265855 GCF_000317375.1 Microtus ochrogaster
AATCATTTCACACAATGGAAATAGAAGGAACAAATTGTTCCTATGAGGCCACAGTCACCCTGATCACCCTGATACCCAAACCAAAGAAAGACTCAACCAAGAAAGATAATTACAGACCCAGTTCACTTATGAACATTGATAAAAAAAAAAAAATACTCAACTGCTGTAGCCAGCACAGCTTGGATAGCCAAGACTGGCGGGAGTGGGGGTGCCAGGATTGAGACATGGAGACTTCCTTTCAGGTGGAAGAACAACAAGCTTTATTTTGCCCAGGAAACTTTTATACCTCTACTCTTTCTGTGGAGACCCACTGGCCAGAAAAAAAAAAAAACCCACAAACATCCTTGTCAATTACGGACCACAAGGAAGTTCCCCTGCCAGTCAGGAGGAGTGAGGGCAGCTGGATCACAGCAACTCCCCTCTGTTTTATTTTAAACTGTACCTGTCTTGTTACTTTGGGTGGAATATCTTGCCTGTCATGGGGAATAGCCCTCTAATATTCCCTGTCTTTTGTGGCATCCTGCCCCCAAAGTATTGCCCTTTCATGGCTACCCAGACACATAGCCCTAAACCAAGTATCCTTAGGACTGACAGTGCCAAGAAGCCAGACCAGTGCTGCAACCATCTAGCATGCACTAACCAGGTGGTAAAATTAACAAAAGCAGTATTCCAAACCCCTCTCTTATGACGGTTAAGTTCCATAACGGTAGCAGAAGCATGCAATACAGTGCCAGGAGTAATGCACACAACATGATAAATGCTAGAACATGTTAGCCATTGAAAAGTCCAAAGATTGTCCACTTGGACTTGAACCAGAGCCACTTGTTGATTCAAGGTCAATATGCTCAATGGAATGTGTCCATTAAGATCATTTTGAATGTCCAAAGCATTGCTGACTCTTTCAGCCATCTGGTTGATAGTCTCAACCGTCTGCGCACTCTGGGAAAGAGTAACTCAGACGTCAGAATCTGCGATGGCAGAGATAGCAATAACGGCTATCACAGCTATGGTGATTCCAAGGTCTCTCTTCTGCAGATCTTCTGTAGTCTAGCACTTGTTGCCATACAGCTGTGGTGATTCCAAGGTCTCTCTTCTGCAGATCTTCTATAGTCTAGCACTTGTTGCCATATTTGCTGACACTCCTGACACTACCGTGGTGAGGCTGGGCCCTGACTGGGCCAGGCCAACATGCCTAGCAAAGCTCTGCTCTGGGTCCCACACTCTGTCTGGGTCTAAACTGCTGCATGGAGCGAAGCAGAACTTAGGGAAGCAGGCTCACTGCTTCTGCTCCAGAACCATTGAAGGGGCCCCATTTTAACAATCTTTTAGGGAATTTGGGCGTCATCAACCAGTCTGACTACTTCCTGCTGAGTGGGGGTGCTGCATTCTTGGGGGTATTTTATATCAACATTCCAGGGGGGCTCGGTGATTCAAACCACATAAATTTGCAATGAATCCACAGGTTCTCATTCTCTGTGGAGACAAAAGCAGAACCTCTTTTCCAAAGCATCAAATCCTTAGGCCCATATTTTAAAGTCAAAATACTTTTCTTAGCAGTTCCCAGAATCAAATGTCTTTCTCTAGTCCAGAACACAAAAGACAACACAATAAATACAATAACATACATCTGTACACATTCTATCTTTTTGAGGCCTTCAATCCACCCTCCTGCCTCCTCTTTCTTACTTCCCTACTGGCCAGTCTTCTGGAGGGCATCCCTCAGAGCATCTCTGGGGATGAAGAAACATATCCTTTTATTCTGACTTGGCTTGTTCCTAGTCTGGAATATTTAAGCCCCCTCCTGTACAAAATCTTCGGCTGTCTTCCTTGTTACTTCTTTGCCCTGTTGCTTTAAGAGTTTCAGTTACTTTTTAAGGCCTTTCAATTCACCCTCCTGCCTCTTCTTTATACTAGCTAGTCTTTTGGAGGATGTCCCTCAGAGTATCTCTGGGGATGAAAAATAAAAACACTACCTTTCCCAATATGCTCCTCGTTTTAGCTGGCAGGCAGAGCAACCCATTTCATGGATTCCCCACTTTCCAGATCTCCACATTACCCCGCCTGCATGGCCTGGATGCCAAGACTGGCAGGGTGTGGTGGGGTGCCAGGTTGAAACACGGAGGCTTCTTTTCAGGTGGAAGAACAGCAAGCTTTATTTTGCCCAGCAACCTCTTAATACCTCTACTGCTTCCGTGGAGACCCACCAGCCAGAAAGAACACAAACATCCTTGTCAATTACAGACCATAAGGAAGTTCCCCTGTTGGTCAGGGGGAGTGAGGGCAGCTGAATCACAGCACTCAATAAAATACTAGCAAACTGAATCTAAGAACACATCAAAAAGATCATACACCATGACCAAGCAGGCTTCATCCCAGAGATGCAGGAATGGTTTAACATATGAAAATCTGTCAATGTAATTCACCATATAAACAAACTGAAAGAAAAAGGAAAACACATGATCATCTTGTTAGATGCTGAAAAGCCTTTGACAAAATCTAACACCACTTTATGATAAAAGTCTTGAGAAGATCAGGGATACAAGGGATATACTTAAATATAATAAAAGAATATACAGCAAGCATATAGCCAACATCAAATTAAATGGAAAAAAACTCAAAGTGATATCACTAAAATCAGGAACAAAATGTCTACTCTCTCCATACTGATTCAATATAAAACTTGAAATTCTAGTTAAAGCTATAACTAAAGGAGATCAAGGGGATACAAATTGGAAAGGAAGAAGTTAAAGCATTTGTATTCGCAGATGGTGTACATAAGTAACCCCAGAAACTCTACCAGGGAACTCCTACAATTGCCCTTATTTTTCAAAGCTTGTGTCAAGCTAACATAAAGTTGGCTAGCACACCTACTGCTTCCCAGCCTATAGGTTGGACGGTCATCTGTCTCAGGTTAATTCGGTGACTGAATCAAGACTGGCAGTAGACAATTTTCAGTTGTAGATCATTTCTATGTAGAAGGAAGCTGGCTAAAATGTAGATTTTGTTTAAAGTTGGGGTAACTGATAGCTGTCCTGCATAAACTAAGATAGTATGGATAAGCCAGGCCTGTGGGGAGCAGTTGCTAGTTTTCCATGTAGATCACCATCATAACAATTGTATGAAAAGGGCGTGTGTGTGTGTGTGTATGTGTGTATGTGTGTATGTGTGTATGTTTGGGTGGTGATGGGAAGAAAGATGCTGGCTCAGCACACTCACTGAGGAACCAGAAGCAAGTCAGGATAGCCACAAGCAAAGTAGAATCCAAGGTCACTCTAGTGATTCCTAAGCCATAAATTCAACCTTCTGTCTGGTTTTTTGTTTTGTTTGTTTGTTTGTTTGTTTTTCTTTTATGATTACAAAGGAAATATATGTCTTTACATAATTACCAGGTTTTGGGAAAAATCTACGGAATGTAGTTTTCAGGAATTTAATATCCAAGATTGAGAGTGTACTTCCGAGTGGTAAGATTTACTATTAAAAAAAACTTTTAATCTCTGTATTTTCTTCCTTTTTTCTTTTTGTCATTAAACATGAACTTAGTTTGCCTCAGGTTTTTTATATTTAATGAAAGTATTTGTGGATTATTCAAGTTTTGCTACTAATGACTCCATATGGCATCTACAGAACCCCCATTTTACTGATAAGAAAATTGGGACAAAATGACATCAAGTCATTTGTACCTACTAAACAATTTCTTTATCATCAGATGTCAGCTGATTAAGATATTAACAAATAGTATCTCCATAATATAATATCCTAGTTATTAATTGAAAATTATTGTTTATGTCTCGTTTGTGTGGTATCACATCTGCAAGTGTCAAGTCTCCAGGGTTCTAGCTTAAGGAATATTTATCTGCTAGTGAAACTTGTCAGCTGTCTCCTTGGGCTGCTGTGGCAGCTGCCCCATGTTAGGAGCTTCCTGGAGTCTGTCACTGTATTCCAACTGATTCATGCAGAAATGCTGAAAAACAAAAGCCTTAAGTTGGGTTTGATATTTAATTAACCACACTATCATGAAACGAATCATTTCTTTAAAGCTGATTTATATGATTCTTTTCCTTTACAAACAATATAAAATCTAGAAGCCCAGGACATGTGTCTTTAGCAGCTACGTGGCAGATATCAATCATGAACACCAATACTGAACGTTTCCGTGGGTTCATGTCCATCAGAGAAGGGCTGACGCTTCTGGGAAGACACCTACAGTGCTCTTGCAAAGCAGATGACTGGTGATGCACAACATCCCTCCACATCTCCTGCCAGATGGAGAACCTGGTTCTGTCAGCTCTTTCAAGAACTTCAACTCTGGGCTATACAGTCTTTCACTGTGAATAAGAACAAGAATGACAGAAGTTGGTAGTATCTATAGGAGTAAAACCAACCACAAGTGCCCACTTAGGTATCACACTGAAGGATATGCAATCTTGAGTCAGGTTACCCTTCTAATCGAAAGATACCTTCTTATCAGCACTGAGCATATTGCGTATTTTAGCCTCCCACCATCAGCCTCTCTGTGGTTGCTGTGCTCTGTCTGGCTGTATCAGTTGCACCTGAACACATGCCTCGTTCACTTCCTCCTTGATATCTGTTTATGACAACACAGAGCATGTCATGCCTGTAGAACAAGACCTTCTTTTTGCATCTGTACAGTTGTGGCTGTCTTCTGTCCTGACCTGATCGACCAGTTAGGTGTTTCTTGTTTGTGTCCCTGGTAATTCTTCCTGCTGTGTCCTCCAACTCTTTAGTCCTGTGTTCTGAGCTCTTTTCTCTGCAGAGTGTTTTCCAGAAACAAAACAACAAAGGACTCGTCATGAACGTCATGTACTCATACGGCTCGGGCATCCCCACCACACAGCTGTCCTCTACACTTAGGCCTCTGACCTTGCCTGCTCTCCTCTCTTCCAGTCTGGCTCTTCAAATATGCCAGACATGTTCACTTCAAACTTGTAAGAAATTTAGTTTGCTGCCGCGGGCAACTGATCTCCTCTCTCTCTTCTCCACTTTCACCAGGCTATGCAATGTTCCTGCCTCGTCTTCATGGCGACAGTCTTCTTAGGTCACCACCACTGAATGACTACGTAGGACTCTACACACTAACGGTTGACGCAACTTGAAGGATGGTGGTGGAGACTGTTGGAAAGGTTTAGGCTAAGTTCCTGACAGTAACTACAACACTTCTCAGGCTGACACAGGAGGAATCCAAGTTTGAGGCCAGCCTGGGCTACATAGCAATTTTCAGCCTATCCTAGACTTCTTAGTAAGACTCTGTCTGCCTTAATTACTGTTACATTGCTCTGAAGAGACACCATGACCAAGGCAGCTTATCAATGAAAGCATTTAATTGGGGCTTGCTTACAGCTTCAGAGGGTTAGGCCTAACCGTTGTGAGGTGAGTGCAGTGGCAGGCAGGCGTGGTGCTAGAGCAGAAGCTGAGAGCTCACATCCTGACCAATAGGCAGCAGGCAGAGAGAGAGAGACAGACAGACAGACAGAGAGAGACAGACAGACAGATGGAGACAGAGATAGTGGTGTGTGTGTGTGTGTGTGTGTGTGTGTGTGTGTGTGTGTGCAGAAGCACACGTGCACCTGGGCCTTGCCTGGGCTTTTGAAACCTGAAAGCCCACCCAGAGGCACACCTCCTCCAAAAAGGCCACTCCTCCTAATCCTTCCTAAACAGTTCACCAACTAGGGAAACAGACATTAAAATCTATGAGCCTTTGGGGGCCATTCTCATTCAAACCACCATACTGCCTCAGGAAAAAAAAGTCAAAACCTATTTATAAGTGAGCTGGAAAGATGATTTAATAATTAAGAACACTAGTTGTTCTTCCAGAAGACCTGAGTTCATGGTGGCTCACAACCATCTGTAGCCCAAGGGACTGAACGCTCTCCTCTGGTCGCTGATGGTATACAGGTATATTTGCAGGGAAAAGGCACCCCGTACACACAAGATAACTTTAAAAAAAACTTTTAAAATTGTTTAAAAATTATTTCTATGGCTATCCAGGAGAGGAAAGAAGAGAGTGAGGGGAGGTTGGGGGAGCAGGCCAGAGAGCATAGAAAGAAAGCGGACAAGAGCAAACAAAGTACATGCAAGTGTGGCATATCGCAGTGAAACCCAGGAGTGTGTCTAATTAATAAGTGTTAATTTTAAAGTCCTCATACTAACATTCGAACAGTTACAGTACAATTTGGAATTTAATAGTTTTGAATGTTTTCACTTATTAAAAATAGATTATTTTCTCTATATAATCAATCTATCTTGACTATAGTTTCCCCTTCTTCCCAGTCCCTGTCCTTATCCCCTCCCTCCAGGTCCACTCCCTTTCTGTCTCTCGTTAGTAAAGAACAGGCTTCTAAGAGTCAACGGCTTGAGAATTTTACACCCCAGTACTATATATTATATCATTTCTCCTCCTCCTTCCTACTCCCACTCATCTGGTGTCCTCCCCAAGCCCACTCCAATTCATTATTTTTCCTAATTATTTTTACTTATCTAGAAATAATGGCATTTAGAAAATACAGCCTGCTGGGTCCCTTTAGTGGTGCTCTTGTGTGTATGTGTTTAGAGATGACCACTTGGGATGGATAACCTATTAATGCACTCATCCCTGGAGAAAACAAAATACTCCGCTCATTTACAGCTCACTTCAGTTCTTTCCTCCTTTTTATGATTACAGCTTGTCATTTTGTTCTCAGATTTCACCCTTGTTCTGTGTCTGTGAGCTCCATCGCGGCCCCGATTGGCCACCTCCCCTGGTATCTGCCCCTCGGTCCTTCCACACAGCTTACTTTGTAGTTTGGAAACTATTCTAACCTGAGGACTCCTGGGGTTTGTGGTATCAGCAGTTTGTGTTCTTGTAACTTGGAGCAAATTTAATTTATAGTTTCTCTCTCATGTCTGCCTCCTGGTAAGTAGATTAATGATTGGTTTGTGCTCTGAACTTTGAGACCTGATAGCAATACCATGGAAAGGGGAGAGGCTCAGCCACAAAGGACTTGAGAAGAAAGACTACAGAGTGCAGGTTGCTCACCTTAAGAAGAGGTTACTGAGCCATGGCCTAATAATTATGTTTTGATTCATGAATATTTATCACAGTGAGAATACTGACCAAATATTTCTTCATCCATGACACTCAGAGGAATGTACCCTGAAATTACAGGCAGGGATTAAAGGAAGGACATATTATCTGCCTCCTAAGTATTTATGATTAAAAACTGTTCAGACTGTTGTTCCTAAGAATTGTTCGGTTTAGAATAGACATTTGTCTAGACCTGAAAAGGGAAGACCTGCAGTCAACCAGAGCTGCAGACATGCCTGAAGCCAGCTCACTTTTTTTTCAGTGTACTAGTTCTGAAAGCTCCTTACACTAGACGGCTTAGAGCAGAACTTGATGGACCCCCTCCCGACACCCCCTCCCGACCCCCCCTCCTGCCCTCCTGTATACTGGGTAGTGTAGCGAGAAGTGTTTGCCCCCTACATGACTAAGTATCAATTACCCTGGCTAATCAACAGTCCTCAGAATGAACTCATTGTTTCCTTTCTCTGTTTATTTGATGTACAGATTGAACTACAGATCTAATTACAAGTATAAACACTAACAAAATCAATTTTTAGTGTAAAAAGTAAAAGCTTCAAAATGAAGAAACTAAGGATGAAATTCCTACTTCTTTCATTGGTAAAAAAATAATATATGTAAATGCAGAAACCCTGTATTTGTCTCCAGCTTTGCCATTTGCTAAATTCTATCTTCTTTGCTGCCATGTTACTGGTGATTCAGAATATAGCTGGTCAGAGTCCTAGAACAGTCCTAGAAAAAGTCCAGAAAGAAGGGATCACAGTGGCTTTCTGTGTCTGCCTAAACGAGAGGGAGAGCAGAGGCCTTGAGGGAAAACTAGCCACAGGAAGGAACCATAGGAAACTGCGCGGCTAGTCTCCGCAGAAGGGACACCGCCAGGCAGTATAGCAAAGCAACCGGCTCCCAAGAGACGCCCACCGGAAGAGCCCACGCCCCCACCCTCCCCAACTGTTTGCTCCTTCTCCCAGGAAGATGACCTCTGCACAGGGCATGTAGAATGGAAAGACTGAACGGTAGAAGAATCTGGCCAAACCACTACCAAATGGTCCAGCTATAGTTACAAAAGAATCAAAGGGCGGAACCTAGCTGGTCCCTCAGGCCCACCTCTGTCTTCACGCCTTCCCACACTCTCCTGCTGACGACAGTTCAAAATCTTGGTCTCTGGTTTATCAATTATTTCTTAAGTCCCTCCTTTAAGTCAGAGACTATATTATAAATCATCAGTTCTCAACCTGTGGGCCGTGATCCCCTTGTGAGGGTCATTTCACAAGGGTCGCATATCAGATATCCTGCCTATCATATATTTACATCATGATTCATAATAGTAATGAGATTATATTTATGAAGTATCAATGAAATCATTTTATGGTTGGGGGTCAGCACAACATGAGGTCCCAGCATTAAAAAGACTGATAACCACTCTTTCAAACACAACAGAGAGATGAACCTTGCCTCTTATTGTCTCAGAACTTGCAGTTTAAAAGATTTCTTGGATATTCCAAATGTGTGGGTTTAAGAAAGCCTAATTCTGCTGGTGCTGCCTTGTCCGCCCCATCTCTGAAAGGGGAGTGGCACTACTTCACAGAGAAGCTTGCGGCACCCTCAGCCGGGAATCTTTATGCTTTGAAGACGTTGGAGAAAGGCCTGAGAGGAGAGTGTCCAAAGAGAGGAGCCAAGCCACCTCCCACCTTCCTGTTCTAGCCAGTTTTTTTTTTTTTTAATTTATTTCCAGCACTTCTTGTTAAACTTGTGACCTGGGACACGAAGAACTCACAGAACTGGTGGCAAGGACAGCTGAGATCCTTGCCTTCCCTGGTCTTCCTAAAGACTCCTCTGTGGTTAAGCACACACCCCCTGCTCTTGCAGAGGACCTGGCTGTGCTCCGCACCACCCACGTAGCGACTCAGGAATGCCTGTGACTCCAGTTCCAGGGAAGCCAGCACCCTCTTTTCCCCTCTGTGGGTTTCCACATGCATGGGATGCAAATAAATCCATGAAGGCACATACAAATAATAAATAAATCTTTAAAAATAGAGTTATGAGAATATATAATCCTTTAGACTATATGATTTCACTTGTGGCTCACTGAATACTGACTAATAAGCTGAAATTCCTAGATCAAAAGAAATATAGAATGGGGCTTGATGTTATAGTCAATCCAGGTATAAAGATTTTTAAAGCATTTTCATGACTGTAGGAGGGCAATGAAATAAAACAGCAACACAGAGACAGAATTGGCTTCCCTGTGAATGCCAGGAGGTGCAGGTGAATGGGATCTGGAGCACAGGAACTTGCTCCGTGGTGGGGGCGGGGTATTGTGTCATTTGTGAGCAGTTTGAGCATCAGAACCACGCATGCCTCAACCTCGCACCTCAGTGCCTGGCAATATGCACAGTGAATGTGCACCGTTCCACAGCCTGACAGTCCAGGCGACTCCTGAAGTGGCTTCACACATCCCTGCAGCAGGAGCCTGCACTCAGCATTCAGTGGTTGGAAGGGGAACTTGTTTTTACCCTGAGGTCAGAAACTTCCACCGCTGAGGACAGCGGATTATGGAAGCCCCTCTTCTCTATTTGTACAGCTTGGCCCAGACCAAGCAAGAGTCATTTAAAGATAATCTGCACCCTTTCCTTCTTAATTTAGCCATGTTTGTGTTTCCCAGGGCACGTCTAAAAGTCTCAAATATTTACTGTATACTTCCATGCTTTTAAGAAAAAGAAATGTGGTTTGCGAATGTTGTTCTGTTCAGCAGGCAGAGCTTTTCCTGGCACACGAAAGGCTGCGTTTGAAAACAAACAGGAGGAAGACTGTTGGGCTTTAACAGATGGGTCCTTAGAGATGGGTTTTAAAGCACAGGTTTGGTTTCCTTATCCAGCTTTTAACCTGTCACTTCTCAACACTTACAGTGACCCTGAAAAATAAATCAGTAACATTTGCACAGTTTTTAAGGCTGACACTTTAATTTTTTTCCTGTTTTGTCTATCGCCATGGCCAATGTAATTAGGTCATAGTCATGTGAGAAGCTAGTTGTGTGAGAAAAATGTTGGATGAGCATGAGTGTTTTCAGGAAGATGTTGTTTCTATTAATGTGTACTTGAAACTAAATCACGGAGCCTACGTAATTTGGAATATGAATGTCTCTCCGAAAGAACCGTTGAACCGAATTCAAAAGGAAATGTATGCTTCTGCTTGCTCTTGTGAGATGATTACAGCAATTAGTTTAAAAAATATGTTTACCATGTACAGCACTGCTTTGTAAACATGCTTAGTTGTGGAGACAGTTGAGAAGCTGTCTCCCCAGTAGGAGAACAGTCGTGACCCTCACGGTCCTCCCAAGACCTAAAGAGACCAAATGCTGACCCGTGTAGCATGCTCTGTCCCCTCGGTTCACGTAGGTAAAGCATCGCTTGTGACTGCTGGGCCACGGTGTTTCCTAAAAAACATTTTGCTATTTATACCAGTAGGTAGATATTTTGGGTGTGTACAGTTGCTATTGCTTCAGTACCTTAGAACCATGGAGAGTACAAACTCTATACAGCATTGACACTTATATTTCTGGAAAATTTTTATATGTTATTCCATTTCTTCTATAATTAGCTGAGTTTATTTTTACCTTTCTTGATTAACAATTTTAGTAACAGATATTCTTCCTTGCATTAAAATTTTTAATACCAAAACCACCGAGGACACATTTAAGGTATTTTATTGTCTAAATAAAATGTCAGAGTGGGGCCGAGGAACACACTGCTTTGGAAAGCAGTCATACAGTAGAGCACGTGTGGAAATCATGACGAAAAGGAGTGTAACGAGCAAAACACAAACAAAAACCAGTCCCTTCTTGTGACGGAAGCAGAGCAATTATCAAGAGGTTGAGCACGTTGTTGAGGGATTTGAAGGGCTAACGGCTTTTGAAGAATGCACGAGATAGCACTGTTGCTCTTGGGAAACATTTATGGAGAAGCATGAATTGCTAAATCTTAAACAATCCACAGTCCCTATGTAGTGACTTGGTTCCAAGTAACAGAAGTAGATGAGGTGCACACAGGGTGTCAAGCGTCACTTACTTGGCTCTCTCCAGATACACGGAAAGTAAGTGGAATACCTCAATTACTAAATAGGCATTCGGTGGGAGATGAATAAAAATAAAGCACAGGAGGTTTGCCTTCTAAAACAAGATGAATATAGCTCAATAATAAATTTCTGTAATTTATTTCATGCGTTAGTAGGCTACATCCAGAGTTACTAAATATATTCAAAGGAAAATGACTGATGAGCGCCCAGTCTTCCTAAGCAGCCTTGATGATCATTTTGTGACTTGGAATTCCCAGCATGCTCTCTAGTCTGACTGCTGGCACACTCAGTTGCTCCTAGATCCTGAAGATGACCAGCTAGCTTACTGCTGTGTTTAGGCTTCAGCTCTGCTGGCCAGACTGCCTTTGACATACCAATGCTTTTTTCTTTTTATAGGGACTGTATGTTTTTGTGGTTTATTTCATTTTACACAACCAAACATGTTGCCCCATGAAGGCCAGCTACACGGTGGAAATGAATGGTCACCCAGGACCTAGCGCTGCCTTCTTCACTCCCGGGAGCGGAGTGCCTGCAGCTGGAGAGATGAACAAGTCTACACAGAACCTCATCAACGCCATGGAAGAGGTGTGTCCCCGGCCCCACCCTGACACCCTCTCACCTGCTGACCAAAGTGAAGACAAAAGATGCTAACCAACTTTTGAGCCCATCCCTCTGTGCGGTGGCATTTGAAGGATCTTAATTAGTTATTTTTCTGTCCTGTGAGCCACATGGACCAGCCATTTTTATTGAGAAATTAAAGCAAAATGTGTCATTTCCTTCAAAACCTTCAAATCTGATATGACAGGAAGTGAAAATGTCTAAGAAACACTTTTAAAATACCATTCTTCCTAAAATCACACTCGAAGTCATCCTTATCTGCGTCTCCCCGCACAGTTCTTTAATCCCAACGAAGAGAAGCAAACAGGCAGGCACTCCTTTCTGTTTAAATCCACCAGTCAGTCTAAAGCAGAGCTCAGAGGCTGTTTCAGGCACTCCTGAAAAATCTAGGCCGGATTTCCTTCACAAAATCTGCTTCCCACTGCTGGCTACATTATTCTGTCCATATACGTTTGATTTCCTGAGTCTGACTCACATACCCTCCACCCCCACCTTTTTGCAAAGTGTTAGTCTGGACTGTTAAGCACACCTGAATACATCTATCCTAGAAGAGGCAGTGAGGCACAGCCCTCACCACTGTTCAGCTTTGCGATGTGCTTGGCTGCATGCCTTGTGAATGAAAGAAGCAGGTGTGTTTCTTACTTTCATACAAATGCATGAAATTAAGAATCATATTATTGAATAAGAAATATTGATAGGATGATAGATGGATAGACAAATAGATGATGATAGGTAACTGTTAGACAGTTGCTAGAGATATGATAGACAAAGACAGAAAGACAGATAGATGATAGATAGATAGATAGATAGATAGATAGATAGATAGATAGATAGATAGATAATCTATCTGCCCAGAGATACCTTATGTGGGATGTACTTCAATTTAAAATTGAAGCAAATGGTTACAATGTCATTACTGTGTATAACCTTTTTATTTGAATAAAAAATTACTATAAAGAATTATCAATTCAGAATGGATAAGCATACATTGGATAAAAATGGTTGGCAGGGCTCATAGGTAGGAGATAAATAAAAGTGCAGATTAAAAAGAATGTATTTTGTCTGTCAGATGAATAAGTTTAAGAAGGATGTTTAAAAATTGAGATATGCCAGAGCTAGAGAGATGGTTAGCAGTTAAGAACACTTGCTGCTCTTACAGAGGACCCAGGTTTAATTCCCAGCTCTTACCCATGGCTTACAACTGTCTATAACTTCAGTTCCAGTTCCAATACTCTCTTCTAGTCTCTGTAGGGACCAGGCATTCACATGGTGCAAAGCACACATGCAGGCAAAGCACTCATACACATATCATAAAAATAAATAAGTCTTCAATTTTTTAAGAAAGAAAAACATTGAGATATGTCTTTAGTACTTTGATATTGAAATCTGGTACCATTTTATATGCCATATATTTTTGAAACTGAGTTATTTTATCATAACTAGTGACCAAAAGGCCAGCAGGAGTGTTTTTAAGATCCATTGGTCTTGTTGAATCATTACCAATTTAGCATTTGTCCAGCTCTGACCTGTCTTGTGAAATATCTTTTAACTATGTGTAGCTGAATGAAAGTAACTAGCATTACAGATCTAGTTTGTCATTTACTCAGTGACACTGTAAATGTCCCAGGGACAAATGTACCCAGAAGCTGCAGTATCGGAGAACTTAAATATGAACTATTCTTGTCACTGAAAACAGTTCTGTAGAACAATGCTGTCCTCGATGCCTGGACTCGTGGTGACGATCATCTGAGGTTTCACCTTCTCTCAAGTTCATCTCTGAGGTTCTTGGTTTCCTCTCCTCAGTATGAAGTGTCCCTGAAGTCTCAGCAGACCCTTACGTCCAAAGGCCACAGCTGTGACCCTCCGGTTCCTGGGCTGGAGCCATTGCTTGAGTGTTCCTCTGGGGTGTTGCACAACTGCATAGCTTAAAGTCTGTCTGCATTCCTCAGAGGCTCAAAATTGGCTGTGATCCAGCTGTCAATGAGAGACTGCGGGAGACGGTCTAAAAAGCCAGCAAGAGCAGGGAAGGGCGGGGAAAAGAAGGATTAAGGGTTCATTTGCCACTAACCTGGTTTGCCAGTAACCTAGAAAGGCAGGAATACATTTAATTGTCTCAGAACAGAACTCCTTTAAGCGTATAGTCAAAAGCAAAGAAGGATTTTGATAAATTCCCTTTAGTTCAATGTGTTCTTTGTATACTGGCCCCAATTAAAATATATTTCAGATTAATAATTTGGAGGGTTCTTCTGAATTTCCTTAATACACATTTTACAAATAAATAGAGAAATAGTTTTATCTCCCCATATATGGTATCATAGCAATCTACATGTGATTTTGAGAAACTGTCAAATCATGGGGTTATACTAGCTTGAGGAGAGGCATGCTTTTCTGAAGAACAAACACAAAATGCAAGCTCATAAAAACAATTCAATAGGCCATCCATAGTTTTTAATGAAATGCAAAAAAAATTGTTGCAAAAATGGGCTTCAAAATTACTGCATACATTCATGTTATCAATTGTCACGTTCTTCTGCTCTTGCCCTAATCCAAAAGGTACCATCTGACTGGGAGAGAGCATCCTTGCAGCAGACCAGCCAGGCAAGCCCTGATTTGAAGACAAGTCCCCAGAATGGTACCTCATTCCCTTCTTCTGGAGGATATGGGCAGGGGGCCCTGGTAGCTGATGAAGAGTCCCAAGAGTTTGATGACTTGATATTTGCATTAAAAACTGGTATGTATAAACGAACCCGCAACTGGCATTAGAAACTGGCAGCCTGCGAGCCTGTTCCTTTCTCTCCCCTTCCCTGAGAGCGCAAACGCACTGTCAGCCACGGCATGTCCTGATTCTCATGACCCATGTCTGATCCCAGTCAAGCCCTAGGATATTCTGTTCCTAGCATCAAATATAACACAGCCAAAAATAATTTACGATTTGCTTTTAACAAAGAAAACAACATATCCTAACTAAATGTAAATATCTGTGTCCTAAAATCTGGCTAGAACACCAAGAACTTAGTACGTCGGATTCAATATAAGGAAGCTCGCTAAAGGAGTTTGCCTCTGATATGCAAAAAGTGAAAAAAGAAAAAGAATGTTATTCATGAAGACGTATTTCATATACATTCAGAAGTCATGCAACAAACATGTATATGTCTGCAGTTTTCAAGGTGTACAATCACATGTCGTATTTTATTGAGTGTGTGTGTGTGTGTGTGTGTGTGTGTGTGTGTGTGTGTGTGTTCAGTTCCACTCAATCTATAACCCTAGTGGATAATTCCTATATAGAGAGCAATAAGATCCTAAAGACCCCAACACATTACCTAAAAATGGAGAAAGTGAGAAATCTGACTGAAGTCACATGTTAATGAATGCCATTCTTTTTCATGTGTAAATGGTCTTCCCACCCCTGTGGCAGACCCATGACTGAAACATGAAAGGGTGGTTTCTTTTGGCTGATGATTTCAGAGGTTTCAGTCCATGGTCAGCTGGCTCCCTTGTTTTCAGGCCCAGGACAAAGTAGAAATATCAGGGAAAGGCATGAGGAGAAGTCGTCACTGTCTGGCAACCCAAGTATAAAAAGAGTAGATGGAAGGGGCCAGGGTCAAGACGTCCCCTTCAAAGGCATGCTACCAACATCATGTTTTTGGGTTCCACCTTCTTGATATTCATTCAGTTTTTAAAAATATCAGTGAATGACACTATTGACTAGGCCAGAGTGAGTTCCCTGATTTTAAAATGACCTTACAGAAAACCCTGAAAGGAGTGCTTTGCTAGGGGCCTATGTTACTTCTCAGTCTGATCAAGTTGGCAATGAATATTAGCCGTCACAGTAGTTTAGCTTAGATACATTATGCACCATAACTCTATTGTGAATATTAATCATTTTAGAGTTTTCCAAGTCCTATAAGCAGTTTTTAAACATTTTCTTTTTCAAAAAAAAAATTGAAGTATTCCTATTGTAAAAGTAGTAATAACGTTTTTAAAAAGCAAGAAGATACAGTTACAAAGAAGAAGCTTCTAAAATGCTTACTTAAAAATGTTTCTGTGTAAAGTAGCTTGATTTTTCTATGACCAGATATTCCTTTGGTAAAGTATTTTTGTCATCACAAAATTAATCTCTTACATCTTGAGAATGACTGGAACAACCCAGGGACTATATCTCAATTTGCATTCCATATTAGGGTCTCATTATTAAAAACAGTAAGACCACAAAGCACATCACTGTCCCCCGGCCCCTCCCTATGCCCACACCCAGAATGCCACACTGCCCTTGTGCCCTTTTGAGAAATGACAAATCCAACTGAAATGAGAACAAACTCACCCATTCATACTCAATAGGTGCTGATACTCAAATGACAGCAGAGGGACCTTTCAAAACATGAATGATCAAATGGATGAAAAACACAAAACCTGGGACTATTGTGGAGGAATAGACACAAGAGTTAAAGAAGAATAAAATAAATAATCAAGAAAATTGTAGAGTTTTGTAATCAAGGGACAAAGCTCTCTCAGTTGAAGAATGTGTAGTGTTTAAACAGGAAAGGAATGGAGGAAGGGCATTACACACTCAAGGACTAAAGAAAAATGTCAGCCTTAGTGTGAAGCTTGTTTGTGGAAAACATCATTAAGGAGGAGAAGGAACAGTGGCCTGAGTAGGCTGAGACAGTCTCACAGGGGCGTTGCTCACACTGTCAGCAACCAAAGCAATGAGGAGTGGAAGCGAGCACACCTCTCTGGCTGCTTGTAGTTGGTCCTCAGGGAGCAACCCCTGCCAGGGTGCTTCGGGGAGACTATAGATTCACAGCCCACATGAGCACTTTGACAGTTCTAAAGTGTAGTAGGAGGGAGCTACTTGTTCGTCCGTCAGCCCGACTAGCTTAGCCCCAAAATAATCACACAGAAACTGTATTAATTAAAACACTGCTTGACCCATTAGCTCTAACTTCTTATTGGCTAACTCTTACATATTAATTTAACCAATTTCTATTAATCTGTATATCACCACAAGGTCATGGCCGACCAGCAAAGTTTCAGCACGTCTATCCCTGGCGGCAGCCCATGACTCTGCCCTTCTTCCTCCCAGCATTTATTCCAGCTTTCCCTGCCTACCTAAGTTCTGCCTTGCTATAGGTCCAAAGCAGTTTCTTTATTCATTAATGGTAATCACAGCACACGGAAGGGACTCCCACCTCACTAAAAGTACTGTAGAAAGACCTACTTTATTGAATTTAACCTCGCACTTCTGGAATACAGTTAGTGGAAATTTCCTTTGGGGAGTACAGAACCCTTGGTGCTGTTTAGCATAATGTTAAAATGCTGTTTGGTAGTCCTAAGTAGTTGGGCATTTATAGTGAATCATGGAGGGTTTTTTGAGAAATAATAACTTTTTAAAAAGTATAAAGAGTAAATTGTAAGCAGTATCAGAAAGGCTGCAAAGACCTCAGAGTGGGCCAGGGTCATGAAAATAAGACCCCACATAGAAAAGGCCAATGAGAATGGAAGAGGGCAGGCCCTGAAGAAGAACAGGGACTGATAGAGACTTGTTTCTCACCTGATTGAGTGGTACAGAGCTTCCTTAGTGTGGTTTGCTGAGGGAAACTGGAGTACCTTGACGATAAACATTCCTCCTGAGTATTTATAAGGTTCAAAGTACCACTGGAGATGGTAGTATTTGAAATACATCAGAGCAGAGATTTTATTGGTAGTTTTGGGAATTATTAACTCTGAATTAGGAAAGGGGAAGAAGAGAGAAGAGAGGAACAGAAATGAAGAGAGACGTTAGAGAGAAAGGGAAGAAAAGAGAAGGGATGGAAAACAGGAACACACTAGATGATGCTTGCCTCTGTGTCAAAAGGGAGAAGTGTCCCACCAAGAAATTCTAGCAAATAAGAAAGGCAACTCTTATTCTTAAAAAATATACCTAGGGTTCCCCCGCCCGCCCGGCTGGCTCACAGCAAACTCCTGTGGGTCCCAGCAGTGCCGGGCGCCGGTGTACCCGAGCAAGTGGCTACAGTCGGCGGCGTTGGGGCCGGTGGCAGCGGGTCAGACATATAAACGCAGGAAATAGCCATGAATGTTTATTAAGAAAAGGGGGGGGGAGAGGGGGGGAAGAGAAGGAGAGAGGCAAAGCCCGTGTGTACACTGGGAGAGAACACAGGGAGAGAGACGATGGCGGGGCAGAGGTCAGAGGTTAAAAGGAGTGGGCGTGGCTAGGGCAGGGACCAAAAGAATAACATTCCCACATCTTGCTTTTAATAAATAAAAAGCAAATTAGACGCTCCAGTTTGAAGGAATTGGGGTGGCGAATTCTCAAGACTGCTTCCAGCTGATTGTGGGCATCGTCTTTGGGGGGGGCGCCAGAGAAGGCTGGGTGCTGGGAACATCCTGGCATAGCTGGTCTCTTTGTTTCTGACCGATGTCTGTGGCATAGAAATGTCTGGTATCTCTTATCCTGTTTAAGGTATTGGCAGAACAAAGAACAAAGTTAAATTAAGGGAAAAAAAATTAGGACCAGGGGATTGAGTTGAGGGGGATGTATCTGACCTGTTTAAGATGGATTCTTTAATTCGGCTCCCTGGAATTCACAAGAACTCCTTGGGTTTGTGAAAACAGAAGTTTTAGACATATAATGACTGTAGCACAAGAGATAAATTTGGTTTGAGATTTGTTTGATGAGGTCACCTTGCAAAACCTCTCAGCTGTCAAACTGTCAGAGATCTCTGAGAAGGATAAGATTTTACTTGAGTTACTGATTAAAAAATGACAGAGAACTTACTTGGTTGGCACCCAGAGCTACTCTTTTTGGATCCTCCATGGTCACTGAAGGTTGCACTTGAACTTTGCTGTTTAGTGCAGGGCCTGCCAGGCTCCAGAAGATCCTGTGGGCTAAGAAATCTGTAGGAAGACAGGCCTACCTTGACCTGAGCAGCTAGGCTGTTGATTCCAGTGATTTCGTCCACATCTAGAGGTCTTTACTTTAGATGAAAGGCAGGTTTGCCCAATGGTCAGTGCTCTGCAGTCGAAGCGAAATGCAGAAGGACGTTGTTCTGCGTGTATCTGTCTTCTGACTTCTTTGGAGGGAGCAGAGCTGCTGCTAGGAGCCAACCTGTCTCTTTTTTGTTGTTGTGAAAAGTTTTAATAATTAAATACTTAAATATCACATTCCCCAGATCTCTGAGCAGTTGGGGGCTGTTTATCAGGTATAACTATAGTATAGAATTTATTTGGAAAGTTGGGTCTGAGCTTGACCACACTGGCTCTCAACAGGTAAGATCTACATTTGTAAAAAGGCAGATGGAGGGAAAAAACTGCTTGTAATATAAGGTTAGTGGCAGAACTGACAATGGTAGAGAATAGCTTAAGAGTCTTAAAGGTACATAGCAGTTAAAAATATAAGACTCCGTTTTGTAATCTGAAATGAGATGTAATAAATAATTATTATGCGTAGAAAGAGTGAACAAGAATTGGTCAATGTGGATGCCTTTGACGGGCCCTGTCAAAGGCATTTAACCATTGCTCAAAACACATTCAACAGAGTTAGCATGAGGAGTTTAGTGAAAACTGAGTGAAGAGGCAGGGTAAAACTGGGAGAGTGTGGTCACGTGGTCTGGCCCTCAGCCAAGATGGCGACCACCACGTGTGGTCTGCTGTGTTAGAGAGCCCGCCATGCCACAATAAAAGCCGCACAG
>NC_022021.1:18266359-18269016 GCF_000317375.1 Microtus ochrogaster
AAGCAGGATTGAATGCCAGCGAAGGGAACAACCAAGGCCCTGAAAGCCCGCGGTTGGAGGTCCCCCCATCCCTAAAAACAGTGAAGGGTTGCCGGGAGCTCAACGGTCAATCCCTTGGGTTAAAAGAGATGGTTAAGCTGGCCGAGATGGGGGCACTCACGATTAGTTGATTTGTTGTTTGAAGGAGCTGCATCCAGGCAGATGGAACACGTGGTCGGTCTCAGGTCCTGATTCTGCCCCAGGAGGGAGCTGAGTCCCGGATGGCACCTAAAGCCGGAACTCAGGCCCTGGGTGGAAGTCTGGGGCGGGCAAATCATCCCAGTCACGCAGCACCAATCTTATTCTTAAAAAATATACCTAGGGTTCCCCCGCCCACCCGGCTGGCTCACAGCAAACTCCAGCTGGTCCCAGCAGTGCCGGGCGCCGGTGCACCTGAGCAAGCGACTACAGTCGGCAGCGGTGGCGGCGGTGGCAGCGGGTCAGACATATAAACGCAGGAAATAGCCATGAATGTTTATTAAGAAAAGGGGGAGAGAGAGAGAGAGAGAGAGAGAGAGAGAGAGAGGAGAGAGAGGAGAGAGTCAAAGCCCGTGTGTACACCGGAAGAGAATACAGGGAGAGAAACGATGGCGGGGCAGAGGTCAGAGGTTAAAAGGAGTGGGCGTGGCTAGGGCAGGGACCAAAAGAATAACAGCAACTAAATACAGAAATGAGTTTTTGTGAGAATGAAATGACTAGTTACATGAAACATTGAGTAGAATTGGGACTGAAAGAGAGTTTACAAATTATGATTAGGTTCCCTAATGTGTTCTGTAGGCAGTACCATTAGATCTTTATGTTCAAACACTGAAATAAGATGAATTCTTGGAACATAATTAAATTAGATCTGTGAGCTATATATAACAAGTACTGGGTGTATTTGGTTCAGGAATGCATGGAATGACTTGCTTAGAGATTTAGCTTAGCATTCCTTAGAGTTCCCTAAACTCATTGGGAAAAAATATTTTAAGAGATCAAAATAGCAGTCTCTAATATTGCTTCTCTATATTATGGAAAAGATGCTATAATAACCAAGCATCAGTCCCTGGACACATTCCATCATAGGATATGGTCAAATAAAAGAGCTACCCACATGCTTTCTATCTACAGTAGAATTCAACATTGGCCTGTAGTCTGGATTTGGCCTAACAAGGTGTTTTGCTTGATTTACACAGCATTTTAACGGTTTTTGAGCCAATATCAAAAATGTAGAGATACAGTATATAAGTCTAGAAAAAAGTCTGACAGCATGGACTTTAAAATAATTGGGATGTTAGCATACAAAAAATGGGTTTGTTATATTTTCATATACAGTATCATTATACTTTATTCTTATCTGCCCCATCACTTCTTCCCTCTGGTTGAACCTCTTCCTTCACAAAGAGTTCCTCCCCTTCTCCTCTACCCTCATGCTGTCTGTTTCCCTTCTTTCTGTATACCTGTTCCTTCTCTCTCATCTTGTCTGTTTCCACATCATATATGTATATGAACATGTATATTTAGAGTCCACATGAAAGAGAAACATGCTGTGTTTGTCTTTTTTGTTCTGACCTTTAGGTCACTTTAGGTAAGGATCTTGAGTTCTATCCATTCTCCTGTATGACTGAGTAAAAATTCCATCGCTTGTATCCACTAATTTCTAGATGGACATCAAGGCCAATTCCATACTTTGCTATTGTGAATAGTGCATCATTAACCATAGATGCACAAATAGAGACATGGTGAACCCATAACTGAATTGTATGTTAGAAAATTCCTGGGTAGACTACACACTTCCAGAAAAGTGGCAGACTATAACAACAGCAAATAGAAGCAGGGAGCCTTGCTATGTTCCAGTAATATACTTGCTGAGGAAAAAAATCAATTTAATCAATTTATAGTGGCTTCGAAGTAAATAAACTAATGAACAAGTATGTGAAACTAACCAGAGATAAAGATACCTACAATTAAAACTTCAAACATCAAAAAAAAAATTGAAGAAGATACTAGAAGATGGAAAGACACCCCTGTGTTCATTGACTGAAAGAACTATATGTTACCAGATTAGATCTACAAATTCAAGGCAATCCTCACCAAAATTCTAATGTCATTATACACAAACTATTTTTCAAAAATGCTATTGTCCCATATCCATGCACATTACTGGCATTACTAGTTAGACTCAGTGGGTTAAAAAAGAGTACATGAATTTGGGTGGGGAATTGGTAGGAGTTGGAAGAAAGGGAATAGAAAGATGAATTAGATCTAAACAGGTTGTGAATGTATATGAAGTTCTCAAAAATAAATAAGCAAATATTTTAAATTCTAAAATTCATAATGAATCACAAAATACACAAGTCAAAGCATTTTTCAACAAAATAGAAATTCTGATGACTTCACAATACCTAATCTCAACTTATACTGTAGAGCCATAATAACAAGACCAGCACAAAACTTCCACAACAGACATATACAATGGAATACAATAGATAGAACACTGTAGTAATAGGAGCGGCAGGGCTGCGTCCCCAGCACCCCGCTGCCCACAATGCTAGCTTTATCCGAAATAATTACACGGACACGGTATTCATTTAATCACTGCTTGGCCATTTCTATCTAGCCTCTTCTAGGCTAACTCT
>NC_022021.1:18269116-18278421 GCF_000317375.1 Microtus ochrogaster
AAGCAAATATTTTAAATTCTAAAATTCATAATGAATCACAAAATACACAAGTCAAAGCATTTTTCAACAAAATAGAAATTCTGATGACTTCACAACTTATACTATAGAGCCATAATAACAAGACCAGCACAAAACTTCCACAACAGACATATACAATGGAATACAATAGATAGAACACGGCTACAGCCATATGGTATTGACATGTATCCAGATCATACATTGACCAAACAATAACCTTATTAAGGAATGATGCTGGAAAAACTAGATGTCTGTATGCAAATGAAACTAGGTCCATATCTTTATTCTGTACCAAAATGAATTCAGAATAGATCCGAGACCTAAATGTAAGTCCTGAAACTACTAGAGGAAAAAACATTCAAGATAGAAGCCCTCCGAGTCAGGCGTAGACAAGAGCCATCTAATATGGACTCAACAAATGACAAATGGATGACATGAAATAAAAGCTTCTGCCCAACAAAGGAAAATGTCATCAATGTGAAGAGACGGCTATAGAATGGGTGGGGGGGATATGCCAACTAGGCATCAAGAAGGAGATTAATATCCAGCATTTATAAAGAGCTCTAAAAATTAAATACACAATTGTCATCCAGCCAGCAAATAGTCTAATTAACTGATTAAACGTTTCTCCAGAGAAGAAACACAAATGGTCAAGAAATACTTGAAAAAGCATTTGAAACCCTCAGCCATCCCAGGAATATCAATCAGAACTGCTGATATGGTCTCACCCAGTCAGCATGGCTCAGGTCGAGAAAGCAGACTCCTATAAGAAGTTTTTAGTTTCTTTTTGAGAAATAACAAACCCAAGGACTGTTCCTAAGATGGCCATCATCATCCATGTCTGCAACCCCACATTCAGGAAGCCAGAAAGGAGACATCATTCCAGACAAGCCTAAAGTGCACTTTAAGACCCTTTCTCAGAACACAAATAAACAAAACTATTGTTTATTATTCAGCTTATTTAAGGATTTCCTTATCCTATTGAACTTTAGCTAGTTGATAATTAAAAGATAAAATATGAGTTTATGAATATGTTCTATGTCTTTTCCCTCAAAAGGGGATGTGCTTTGTATCATTGTCTAACTGGGGGAAAGCCACATAAATTGCGAGTGGGTCACAAAATCAGAAAACCCCACATCAAAACCTTAGTTCTGTGGTTTCCTTGCTTTGAGTCTTCGGCAAGGAACTGAGCCTCTCCATTTCCTCTTGTATCAAGTCATGCAAGTGTTGTGGCATTAAGAATTGTCTATGTGAAACACTAATCAGGGTGTGGCAGAGCTTAGGTTCCCTGAGGTCGGCGATGTAAACTACCAGTTTTGGGCGTACTTTATTGTTTGACTTAAAAGCTATTTTAAGGGCTGGGAGACAGCTCAGTCAGTAAGGTGGCTGCTGGACAAGCTAGAAGCTGCATTCTGTCCTCAGCCCCACATAAAAGCTTAGCACAGCAGAAAAATGGATGTAACTCTAGGGCAAAGACAAGAGGATTCTGGGAATTGCTGGGCAGCCAATAAGTCAAATCAGTAAGCTTCAGTTCAGTGAGAAACTTTGTCTTGAAAAAGGAGGTAGAGCACTCTAAGGAAAGACACCGAACATTGGCCTCTAGCTACAACATGCACACATGTGTGTATACACACTCCCACACAGGAGTGTATATATACAATAAATTAAGTCATATATTCACAAGATATTCTGCTAACACCTGGTTGCTGATTGCACCATGCCTATGATGTAACCTAGATGTTTGGCTGGTTTCAATTTTTGCTTATGGGGCTGCCCAGCCACAAAGTGATGGAGGTGGGCTCATAACGTGGTTTCTGAGTACACACCAAAGATATATACCAAACATCTGTAATGAACTAAGTACTTTCTATGAGTGTGAACCAGAGCAATGGGAAGGATGCAATCCATAGGAAAGGCCGACATTTGGAAAGCGAATCATGGTGCTTCTACAGGCATTGAGGGCAGTGCTTGGACTGATGTTCATAGCAGAGCACAGGCAGCCAGATAAAAGGGGTGGAGAACAGGAAGGGAAGGACACTGAGCAAGCAGGGCTGTGCTTTAATAGTATATATAGATCTCCTGTAGAGTTCGTCAGTACCTAAATAGTAAGAGAAACAGACATGAGCAAAAACAGAAAATATCTGGAAAGAGCTAGGGGATCTGAGCAGGGGGTGAGCAATTTATGTGACCCAGAAACATAAGAAGGAATAAGGCAGATGGTGTGAAGGATGGGACCAGGAAAGGTGGGCTTTAACTAGAAGGAATAGACATGGACTCCTGGTTCTTTCCCCACATAAGCTATTCTGAAGCTAAGCAGCCTCCTTCCCATAGCTACCAGCAGAAGAATTGGCAGGGACTTAGTGGCTTCTTATTTGACTCTTTTTCTGACAAGTTGAGTGGTCAGCAGTGGGGGATGCACCAAGATCTGTTACCTGGCCATTGGTAGCAGCCTACTCTGTGGCCTCTGTATTCTCTGTCTCCCTCACTGTGTGCACGTGTGCATGCCTGTGTGTATGTAAAGACAGAACACAAGAGTAAATATAGTCCCCATATTAGAGAAGAAAAGAACCTAGTATAGTTTTAAATTATATATTTAAATAATTTATTATATATTTAAATAATTATATATTATAATTATTTAAAATGTGCACCGTGAAGGGGAAAGTAATGCCTAGTAGAAAATCTTCAAAACAGAAGTTTGAGGTGTTGTATGCTGTTAAGAACAGCTAGTTTCTAATGAGAATGTTTGCACTGTCTTATTCACGTGTCCTTAAGCTCAATCTTCAGGGCCAGTTTCCTTGGGGACACCACGGAGACTCCCTCCTGTAAGTTTGTCTGTCTTCTCAGACTAAGAAACACTGAGCATCCCCCATCGGGCTACTGGACTCTGTGAAGTTCCAGGGGTTAGTCATTATGTTTTCTACCCCACTAATGAAAAGTCTGGTAACTTGCCGGATTTGCTACTTTGATAAGCCCTTCATTGATAAACCCTGTTTTCTATTACAAATTATACCTGTCTATTACATGGCAACAAGAAAAATAGAGAAAGCCAAGTGTACTGGTTCACTCCTGTAACCTCAGCTCTCAGGCTGAAGCAGGAGGGTTGCTGTGAATTTAAGGCCAGCCTGGGCAACATAGTGAGAATCTGTCTTAAAACAAAATGAAAACATGAGAGGCCCAACATTATACCTTTAGAAATCAATATGAACTTCTAAAAGCTACAAAAGTAGCTTCAATTTTAAGTATGATTCTGTAATTTTAAAGTATTTGCTGTTTATTCCAAATGAATAGCCTGGACTTTTAATAATATAGAAATAAAATGTTTTGGTTTAGTGTGACTTGACCACTAAGAATTTCTGTACTAATAGCTTGTACTTAAGTGTTCATTCTTCTTCATTCCAGGTGCTGGTCTCAGTGTCAGCGACAATGAATCTGGACAAGGCAGCCAGGAGGGAGGTACCTTGACTGACTCCCAGATTGTGGAACTCAGGAGGATACCCATTGCTGACACCCACCTCTGAGAGCCTCACTAGCACTAACCATTAGAAAGAGGATAATTTTCCTATTTGCCTTGACTTTTGTCTTAACTCTGTAAGTGCTTACAGCCCTGTAGCAATGGTGTGTAAGTCACGCTGAGTGGCTTACAGAGACGTGATCATTGGCTGGAATAGACATTGCTTAGTATTTGTACGATTTAAGAATTGACTGCTATCATAAAAAATCAGATCATTCCTATAAATTAGAAGGATGCATATAGTTCAAAAATATTAGTTGTTTCTTAATCATCCTAACTCAGCTAACATTGTTTAATGAAAGTACTAATCAATAAAAGCAATAGAATCCAGTTGGTATCATCAAGGCTTGTTATTATAAATAAATGTGCATGGGCAGAAACACAAAGTGTGTATTCTTGATGGTGTCTGGCACATGTCTCTTTTAGCAGTGATTGAAAGGAATCCAAAGTCCACACTTCTCCCCATGTAGATGATTTTGAATCCTGAAATGTACTGTGTGGTCTGTGAAGGATTTTGTACCTGAGTGTGGATGAGACACTGAGGTTGCAATGTCTTTTTCATCAGCAAGACAGATTCTGCTTTCAACAAACTTAAGGTTCTGAACATGTTCCAGAATGAATGTTCTGTCCCCAGTTAAAAATAACTCCACCACAGTCGTTCATGAAACTGAGAAGAGGTTCATTCAAACAGTACAGTTTGTCTTGGAGAAAATTCTCTTGGTTTGTGATTTTTAGTCTTTCTTTGTCTTGGAATGAGAAATCAGGAAATCTCTCCCAGAACACTGTTGTAGACAAGATGATTTCATTTACTGTGTTTCCAGAAGACGTGCTGGAAACAGAACAAAGTTGCTTTGTGACCTTTGATTTTGGAATTCTTACATATTTTTGTAAGAAAACTAAGTATCATCCCAAAGAAAAATGTAACATTATTTTAAAATTTTAAGAAACTTTGTTATGGTAATGATTTCCCTGGAGCTCCATTTACAACCCCACTGTGTTCCTTCTGGGTGTCAAGTATGGTGTATTTGACTTGAAACATGGGTGGCACTATTTATCTTGATTGACCTTGGTTTTCATTTCTTCTCAAAGCCCCTGCATCCTTCTTACATTGGGCTGTGATAAGCAGTTGTTCTCAGAAATAGAAGACAAAACTCCACAACAAAATCAACTGAGTATACAAAGCAGAGGCAATGGCTTTGGTTAACTTACATTACCTTGTAGGAACTTTAGAAAACATGGTAAATAAACTAAATTCACCTGAAATGACAAGTTTATGATCCTTCAGCCTGGAGCGCTGCCCAGCCATCTGTCTCATTATAGGATTGAAGCACCTAAAATATGGTTTAAATACATAAACCACAAGGAGGAATGCTTTAAATTAAAGGCCATTTCAATGTTATTGAACTTTATTGAATTTGGCATTAGGTGATGAGGATTCAACATCTCTAATCCACCACCCATACTCAATAGCAACGCTTTCTATCAGGTTCCTGGAACTCAAAACTTCTCCAAAGGCAATGATCAGTAGCTATTTTCATTTCTACATGCCTTCAGAATTTGGAAAAACATACATGTAATATGTATGTGAGTATATGTATATGATATAAAGTGATGGTTGAACAACATTGCAAATTATACTATTTCACCAGTACTGCTAAATTTTGCTTTAATGGATTATGTGGCAATTTGACATTACAGAGTAGGGAAAGGGAGAAAGAGAGAGTAGGGAGGGAGGAAGGGAGAGAGAGAGAGAGAGAGAGAGAGAGAGAGAGAGAGAGAGAGAGAAGAGAATAGCTCCATTGTGGTACCCCTGATTCTTTTAGATCATTGCCCATAGTTGAGCATGAGTCTTTAATATACTAGAAGTACAGAAACAAGGCTCTCAGAAACCAGGTTCCAGGACACATAAGCAGCAGCCATTCACTAATGTCCCAGCGCAGTGTGAGATGAGACTGTGAGCTGATCACCTGTTTAGAAGGAGCAAATCTAACCAAAGGTGAGAGTGAACATTGCAAGGCGGAGACTCGCACCTGTTACCTACAGCCTTTCTCCTTCACATTTCATCCCCATTTCTTTAACACTTTTATTAAGATAAAATTCATATCCCACAAAAGCTCCTTTATTGGAAATGTGTAATTTAATGATACTTGGCATATGTTATTATGGTTCTGATAGAATGTGCTAGCTCATCATAGCACTGAATTCACCTTATGACCTGTCCAAAGTGGAGAAGTCAGTAACACCGATGACATTCACAATGTAATTTTAACCACACGTTCTCTTTCCAAAATATCTCCATCGCTTTAAAGCAGGTGTGCTTCCCATCTCCCTCAGTTTCTTTCTTCTTGTGAAAGACAGGTGGAGTTTCTGTAGCAGCTCCCTTGCTTCTGGGGTGTAGCAGGCTTTCTTGTCGGACTGTCTTTAAACCACCATCCCTCAAGAAATGTCCCAGAGACATCATTAATTATTAAAGCTTGGATTTACTTTAAGCTTTTTCCCAACCAGCTCTTACAACTTAACTCTTATTTTTTTTTTTGTCTACATTCTGCCATGTAGCTTGGTTACTCCTTCTTAGTATGATGCATCCAACTTACTCTGAATCTACTGGTGAAGTTGGGCACCTAGATTCCTTTCTCCTCTTCCTCTCTCTCCCCAGAAATCCTGCCTATCCTATCCTGCCTAGCTATTGGCCATTCAGCTTTTTTATTACACCAATGACAGCAATACATATTCATACAGCATACAACTATTCCACAACACCAGGGTTTGAGATTTAACCACCAGCACCCATATCTTTTTAAATTTCATGTTTTAGGATATTAAAACTGAGAAGTCTTTTCCTATTTGGATGCAAGTGAAGAGGCAGATGAAATGTGGCGTGAGATAGTGATGAATCAGGTAGGGTCCATACACAGTATGACAGTGATGGAAACCTCCCTTCAACAGCGCAGACACTCTCCCTCTGAATGTGTTCTCAACGTGATTCCAAACTTCATAGCATTTTTCGTATCTCTCAATTCTGACCACAGCTTCTTAAATACACTGGGGATACAACTTCAGGAATGTCGCTCTTAAAGCATTTCTCCTTGTGTTTACACTTGAGAGGCTCCTTGTGTTTATCCCTAAGGACTCTAGGTACTTCTGTGTGAGGGTAGGCTCCAGTCAGATAAAGAAGTGTTTGCTACCTTCCTAGAGTGGCTGCCTGCCAGAGTAGGTGTTACCTAGATAGCCTAACCTGGAACAAAGAACACCCAAGGGCCCTCCATGTCTTCTATTTTAATTTTGGGGCTTCCCCAGCAAATATATATTTGCAAAGCAGTTGAAGAACCTCATTGCCCAAGAGCCATGCTGAAAGAAGTGCTTAGCTGATGAAGACTAGGATACTTCCATACCTTGAATTTTCTAGCTCTTCACCGGCCAATGTAATAAGGACAGTTCAATAAGTGATCTCTTTATTGATAAACTTAGCTATACAATCACCTTATTCACAGTTTCGCTCACTTGTCTAAATCGTATCCCATAAAATCCCATACAATAGCTTTCCTAAAAGAAAAAAAAAATCTTACTTTTCTGAAAATCCCAGATGCTTTCAGCTGTCACACACACTACCTAGCCCATACACACCACTAAATGCATGTATTCCATCCTCCAGGAATTTGTGGTCTGACTTATTCAAGTAGCCTTGACAAGCTAGGCAACTACCTTAATTGGGAATTTATTGCACTCTATCTCTCCATTTGCAAAGTGGAATCGCCTTATGTATGAACATGAAGTTTATCTTTACATCGTGGGCTTCTAGGTGTTTCCATATCTTCACAGCAGGATTCATGAGAGTGGGGCTGTCACTTCAGATCCTGATTTGAATTCTTTTCGATATATATCCAGAGGTCAGGCTGCTGGATCACTTAGGCTCTTTTTAAGTAGAAGATGCACACACACACCATTTTGCGTTCCTACCAATGGTGTACAAAAATCTCAGTTTCACTAATAGACCACAAAAAATTTTCTCATTTTTCATTTTTTACTTGTTAGTATCTGTTACTTGTACATAATGGATTTCATTATGACATTTTCATGCATCTGTATAATGTATTTTGGTTGTATTCATACCCCATTGCTATCTCTTGTCCTTCTGTCAATTACCTTCTTCTGACAGCCCTCAGGTTACATCTTAGTTTGCCTGTCACTGGTAGATACTGACATTAAACATTTTCATGTCCATGTTGGCCATTTGTATACATTCTTTAGAGAAATATCTATTTAAGTTCAAGGTCCCTTTTTAGTTATGTTATTGAGATTTGTATATCTATTTCTTTTTTTCTTTTTTGGTTTTTCAACATAGGATTCCACTGTGTAACAGCCTTGGTTGTCCTGAAACTCACTCTGTAGACCAGGGTGGCCTTGAACTCAAAGAAATCCACTTGCCTCTGCCTCCCAAGTACTGGGATTAAAGGTATATGGCACCACAGCCTAGCTTGTATATCTATTTATTTCTCTTGAGTTGTAGAGACCTAAGCATTAACCTTATTGGATACATGATCTGCAAATATTTCTTCCATTCTCTGTTGACTTTTTGAATTCATTATTAAGTTGAATAAAACATGAACAAATGAATGAATACAGCATGATTTCCTGTATGTGAGTCATCTAAAATAGTCAATCAGTTTAAGAGTGGGGTGGTGGTGCAGAGGCTGAGGAGGAGATGAGGAGTTGTGAATCAGTGGGCATAAGTGCAATATTACAACTTTCAACTTTGTTAATAAAAATCAATAATATATTTTATGCCCAAAATTTATTAACAAGTTATCTACCACAGTAAAATACATTTTGAAGCTGATAGGTCATCTGAGCATTATTCAGGAGAATCTAAATCTTGTTTTAATTTCTAATCTCTTATGGAACTCAGACTGTCTCTCTCAGAATGCCAACTGACATCTACAGAACCTCCTATTGAGAAACAATGATTGGCCAGGCAGGAAGTATAGGCGAGTCAACCAGACCGGAAGTAGAAGTGGGGCAATGAGACTAGGAGAATTCTGGGAAGCAGGAAGCTCCCTCGGGAGTCCTGTCTCAACCACCTAGGAAGCAAGATGTGATCTGCCCCACTGAAAAAGGTACTGAGCCATGTGGCTAACATAGATCAGAATAATGTGTTACTATGAGCTATAAGAGCTAATAGGAAGCCTGAGCTAATGGGCCAATCAGTTTTTTATTAGTATAGTCCTCTGTGTGATTTTTTGGGGGACCTGCCAGCTGTGGGACCTGGTGGGAGGACAGAAGCCCCAAACAAGCCTGGCCCTCATGTTACAGAATGGCACCCATTGAAGGCTTCTTAAAAGTGGAAAATATGCAGAGGACGCAGGAGGTGGCAGACTACGCAGGCCGCAGGCAGCCGGGACCAGCAGGGACCGGCGAGGCGGCAGACGATGCAGGCCGCAGGTGGCAGGGTCCGGCTCAGTGGCAGATGCAGGCCGCAGGCGGCCAGGACCAGCAGGGACCTGTGCAGACGCAGGCTGCAGGGACCGGCGTGCAACACTGAGAGCAGATCGCCCCACTACAATTAAATCAAAGAGGTAGGCCTTTGGTTGGAGAGGTCCCTGGCAAACGGGGAGCCTGGTCCTGTTCCTAAAGACCCTTCTGAGGGGTGAGAGGGATCTTGGAACCCAGCAGGATCCAGGAAACAGAGTGAGGGCATTTTGTAAGAGGAGCCCCTGGCCAGCAGAGAAACCTGATCTGGTTTAAAAAGACCGATTGGATAGCATCGATAGGAGGA
>NC_022021.1:18283391-18285735 GCF_000317375.1 Microtus ochrogaster
AATATAGCGGACAATGAGGACTACTGAGAACTCAAGAACAATGGCAATGGGTTTTTGATCCTACTGCACGTACTGGTTTTGTGGGAGCCTAGGCAGTTTGGATACTCACCTTACTAGACCTGGATGGAGGTGGGTGGTCCTTGGACTTCCCACAGGGCAGGGAACTCTGATTGCTCTTTGGGCTGATGCGGGAGGGGGACATGATTGTGGGAGGGGGAGGGAAATGGGAGGCGGCGGCGGGGAAGAGACAGAAATCTTTAATAAATAAATAAATTTAAAAAATAAAAAAAAGAAAAAAGTGGAAAATATGTCTTATTTGTTCTGGTGTTCCAAGATTCTACATACAGCTAAGATAAATGCTGATACCAGTAAGTCATTGTTGGCTGAAGAATAGTCCACCTTATTTAGCCAATATCTGAGTTAGAGAATCATTTTATTCATCTCTTAAATGTTATCAATAATTTGCACTTAAAAATCCAAGTAGATAATAGATCATATTACCAAAACTTCTTTCTCCTTTCCTTTTCAAAATTATCATTTATTAAATTATAACTTTAATTCACACTGTTTATTTATCCAGTGTCTTAAAAACTGCTAAAGACCCATAACAAATCCATGGCATTCATTCTGGCCGTGCCTAGTAGGAGATGAGCTCACTTCCTGTCAATGTAACAAAATGCCTGAAGAGTATTTTATAAAGCAAAAGGGTTTACTTAGCTTGCAACTTTAGAGACAGAAAGTATGAGACATTGCAGCACCAGTGTATTCTATCCCTAGTCGCTGTTGGTAGCGTCACGTAGCAGATTCCATCATGGTGAAAGTGCACGTGGAAGACGTGGTGAAACAAGAAACCAGAGGACGAGTGATTCGGGGGCTGGCTCGATATCCTAAAACAGCCCACTTTGTAACATCACTTACTGGGACACATTATTAATCCCTTCTAGGGCAGCTCTCCAATGACCACTGCCTTCTACTAGGTGCTGCCTCTTAAAGGCTTCACCAAATTGAGGACTGTGCCTTCATGGTGGCAAATCACAACCAAAGGCTCCTACACAATATTGTTTCCTAATTATGTGGACAGAGACCATCAAACCAAGGACAAAAGTACAGCAGACGTCATTTGCCCTTCATGTCATCACTGTTCATAGCCTGTTGGTCACCAGTAGGGAATACTTCATGTGCACAAATCTACAACCTTCCTGCTCATCATGCCCCACAGTGAGAGGCTCTAGATGTGTGCATTGTAGTCTGTTGTTGATCTAAGCTGCCTGTGCCCAAAACATCACACCCTATACTAGGTAACATGCAATTTTTTAATCAGTGAGTACAGGCAGCATACGGTTCATGGGGGAGAATAATTCTCATGTTTATGTTCATGCTCTGTTGCATGGTGTCTTCACGTTCATGATCAAGCAAGACTCTGTTGCACGATGTTCTCATGTTCATGATAAAGCAATGCTCTGTTGCACGGTGTTCTCACATTCATAATCAAGCAATGCTCTGGTGCACGGTGGTTAGGAGCAAACTGATGGTTCTTGTCAACACCTTCCCATGTCCAGCTGTATTTGATTCCTCAAAACAATCGAAAATATTATCATCCAGAAGTCACAACTTCTTGCCAGTCACTAAGATAAAGTATAACAGAGAAGTAGACCTTCCTTTTGGCAAAGGACAACTATTTGGAAAAGCACCTAATTTTTTAAAAGTTATTTTAAATTCAGAGTAAAAAATAAATAAAATTCTAACAATCCCAGTTGACTGGTGCAGAGTCTGTAGCTCATCAGCTGCTTGAACTAAAGGCTAATTTAAATAAATTCTATTCATCCTTCTTGTTCCCTTTTCTTAAAAAAAATGGCTTATTTGTTGAATTTTATGTCCCTGGGTATTTTGCCTGCATTTGTGTTTGTGTGCCCTGTGCATACAGTGCTCATGGGGCCAGAAGCAGGCACTGGGTCCTTGAGTTGGACTTACAGATGGCTTTCAGCCACCATTTGGATGCTGTAAAGCAAACTCAGGTCCTCAACAAGAACAAATGCTGAGCCATCTCCCCAGGCCCTTGCTCCTCTTTCTAATTTGTCACTTCCATTGTTTTTGCTGTAAACTCCTATCAAGGAAAGGAAATGTTTGTTTAATCCTGTGAAAGTTCCCTTGAAAGACTGTTCACAGAGTAAAAACCAAAAGGGAAAACCTTGGGGTCTTTGCTTCTTCAATTCACTCTTTCCTCATTTTCTATTTTTTATTTATTAAGAAAGATTTTTAAAAAATCATATAGTTTTAACACTTTTTAATATATGTTAATGTGTGCATTTCTGTGTGTGTGCCTCTCCCTTTCTCCCCCCCCCCC
>NC_022021.1:18285835-18302812 GCF_000317375.1 Microtus ochrogaster
GTGTGTGTGTGTGTGTGTGTGTGTGTGTGTGTGTTCTACCTGGGTAGTAGAGGTAGTGGTGAAGACAGGAGGGGGTATGGAAGCCCTTAAAGCTGGAGTTACAGGCAGTGCTAAGCAGCTCAACATGGGGGTTAGGCACCAAACTCTGGTTCTTTGGAAGAGCAGCCAGCCATCTCTCCAGCCCTCAAATCATAGTTTTATGCATACCCTTCATACTGTGGGGAAAATTCAGATATTTGTTTCGATTTTCAACAGATATGAAGATCAAATTATCTTTTCTTAGTGATCCTGTGTGAAGCACCTTTCTGTCTACAGAACAGAGAGGGATGTTTTAGGCATAGCAATACTTTGTCTTTGTAAGGTGGCTTGAGCAGGAATAAGGAAATAACAAAATTTGCAAATACAATTCCTGAGCATGAGTTACCTCAGGTTTCTGTCCTTGAAAAATCAAAGCAGAAGATAGGTCCGTATGGTGCCAGGAAAGATTGCACGGCCCTTTGTAATTGGCTACTGTGAATCTCCAGTACTTTGGGAAAACTGACCTACTTCAGAATGATCTGGTTCGTTCTACTTGGGGTTGGTCTTGTCAGTCTCAGGGTGAAGGGTTCAGTCCAAAGCAAATCCCTGTTGTAGTAAGAATGCTAGTCTCAGAAGTGTTATAAATATAGGTTATAAGAAAAGCTTGATTATAGTAAGGTGAAGTGCAGCTGCCTGCTTATTAGAAGGTAAGAGCAAGAAAATTATGATGACTGCTGCTATGCCATTTGCACCAAAACCTACACCACTGATGGATTCCTGTCTATCATGCATACACCATGGCTAATGTCTTAATTACTGTTCTACTGCTTGACGAGAAACCATGACCAAGACTTAGAATGAAAGTGTTTAATTGGGGGCTTCCTTCCGGCTTTTGAGGAATAGTCCTTGTTCATCATGGAGGGAAGCAGACAGGCAGGACAGTAGAGCAGGAGCTGAGAGCTTTACCTCCTAATCCTCAGGCATCAAGAAGAGAGAGAAAGAAAGACAGAGAAACAGAGGGAGACTGGGCTTAGCATAGGCTTTGTAAACCTCAAAGTCCACCCCAAGTTACACATCTCTTACAAGGCCACACCTCCTAATCATTCCTAAACAGTGTCACTAATGGGGAGGCATTGGGGGGCAAGCATTCAAATACATAAGCCTACGGGGACCATTCTCGTTCTAACCATACCCACTGTCTAGACAGGTGGAAGGGCAAGGGCACCTTCTAGGATAACCAAATGCCCAGGGTTTGTTTAGTACTGGTAGGAACTCCTAAAGTTTAGTATTCTAAAACTCTAATGCAGAGATGGTGACAAAATATAGGGATGGTGACCAGAACAAAGGCATTCTGAGTGTCAGCCGCACTAATGTGCCTACATGGGGTGGAGCCTTCTGTCAGGTGCACTACATCTTGTAAGAACCCCCGCTTCTGCCTCAGCCCCAACCCCATGCACACACTTTCATAGCAGGCTCTTGGGGACATCAGTTAGAGTAAAGGGACAGCTGCATGTGCTGGTCAGAACACTAGTAAAACCAAAATTAGGGGCTAAGAAGCTGGCTTTGTGGGGAAGGTTTTACTGTACTGCATGAGGACCTGAGTTTGGAGTTTAAGAACCCACATAAAACAGACAAGACTCTAATCCAAGTATTGTGTGTGGGAGGGGGTTGTGGAGGTACAGACAGAGACAGGAATGTGGGACAGGTAGGGATGGGCGCTGGCTGGAAAGCCCACCTAGCCAATCAACAAGATCCATCTTTGCTGAGAGACCCAGTTTCAAAAAACACAGTAGTGAGAAATTGAGGAAGACGTTAGTACTGTCTGGTTTATGTTCAGCTTGACACAGGCTAGAGTCATCAGTGGAAGGAGCCACAGCTGAGGAAATGCCTCCATGAGATCCAGCTGTAAGGCATTTTTTCATTTAGTGATCAATGGGGAGGGCCCAGACCATGTGGGTGGTGCCATTACTGAGCTGGTGGTCCTGGGTTCTGTAAGAAGGCAGACTGAGCAAGCCACAAGGAACAAGCCAGTAAACAACTCCCCTCCATGGCCTCTACATCTGATCCTGCCTCTAGGATCCTGCCCTGCCTTTGGATTCCTGTCCTGACTTCTTTAACTGATGAACAGCAATACTGCAGTATAAACCTAATAGACCATTACCTCTCCACCTTGCTTTTTGGTCTTGGTGTTTCATTGAAGCAATAGAAACCCTAACAAAGACAGCATCAAACACTGAACTCTAGTCTCTGGTGGTGCAGACCTCATCACATGCACAGACACATTCATATAACACACACACACACACACACACACACACACACACACAAACAATTTTTAAGGAGATGAAATAAAGCTAATTTTTTGAGAGGAACAGAGTGCTGCATATTCATCTGGGAGCTTTGGTGCACATCTCTACTACTTTTGACCAGGAAATACTTGATAAATTTTCCTCATACTACCCTCTCTCAGGTTCTGACCATTGAATAGTGAAATACGGATTATATATTAATCAGCAGAATCTTAAAATATCATTTGATACTTGCTTGAAGAGAGTGTAGAACAGTAGGTTTGGTCCCCTAGGACTTGTATAAATATGTGATGGGGGGTTTCCCCCTTATGCTGTGATTGCCATTAATGAATAAAGAAACTGCTTTGGACCTATAGCAGGGAAGAACTTAGCTAGATGGGAAAAACTAAACTAAATGCTGGGAGAAAGGAGGCAGAGTCAGAGAGAAGCCATGTGGCCCTGCTGAAGACAAATGTGCTGAAACTTTAGCCAGTAAACCACGGCCACATGGTGATACACAGATTAATGGAAATGGGTTAAATTAATATGTAAGAGTTAGCCAATAAGGAGCTAGAGCTAATAGGCCAAGTAGTGATTTAAATAGCATAGTTTCTGTGTGATTATTTCGGGGCTGAAGAGCCAGAAACCAAGAAGCAGCTCCCCCTACAAAAAATTGGGGTGCACAAGGCTAAGATCCACTTAAAACTTTAGAGAGCTTGGAAAGGAATTCTAGAGACTGAAAAAAAAAAAAGTTAAGCCGCATTTATTTTCCCAAATGGGCTTTGTTTACTTGTGGCATGCTGCAACTCCTTTAAGAGAGGTTTTCCTGATTCAGCAGCTTTGAAATGCCTGCTTTCTGGGCCATACTGCCAGCATGACCTCTGGCTCTTTCAGGAGGCTGAGCATTTAAATGGGGTTTGTAAGCAGTGTGTTACAAACTGTTTAATGGCTTGGCATAGACTTGCTGCATACTTGGAACTGGGGTGGTGAGCTCTACTATGCTGAGCTGGGTGGGGCAAGCAGACAGTGCCATTTTTCACCTAGCAATGGCGCCACTTAAGTTCATAAGAAGGGCTTAGCATTTTAAGAAGCACTTTTGGTCAGAAAATAATTACAGATACACAATAAAGACAATTCAGATGAAAATGAAAATAAATGAGACATAGTGTGTTTGAAATATGTATGTAGACTTGGGAGAGAGAAGAAAAAGAATATAGACAGTTATAAAAGGAAGTAAATGGTTTATACAAAAATAAAGCAAAGTCTTTAAAGAAACAGGGTACAAACAGTCATAGATTAAAAGGAATAAAAAATGGGCCATGGAAAAATGGAAAATTCACAGATAGTCTGGATTATGTATATTATTGTGTTTTCTTTTAATTTTTGGACTGTGAATGAGCTAAGTAACCAACATATATACTTTAAAGGTATCTTGTCTTCAAAATTTGGGTGTAAGGATATGTTGCTTTGGAAAAGAGGTTCTTCTTTTGTTTACACAGAGAGTGAGAGCCTATGGATTGCTTCCAGACTAATATGATTTTATGGACCACAACCCTCTGAAAGGTCACCATGAATACCTCCCCAAAATTAATTTGCCAAATAAAGTAAGGAAGGAGTTTGGAGAGAGAGAACTATGTCCATATTCCCAAATATGGTTTGTAAATGTTTGCTTACATTTAAAGGGGCTATGCTATAGAGATTTGCATTGGTATTGATCTTGGTTTATTGATACAAATTTAAAGTCAATTTTGTTATATGTATATTTTTGCTTTTGATTAAGGTATTGCGTTTGTCCAGATCATTGAAAGATGTAATATATAATTAAGAAATATAAGGTTAAGATATAATCATTGATGATAGTCAAGCTTGTAGTCATGTTAGTTAGATTTCTAGATGTACAGAAATGTATTTCAGATGGATAGGGATTCTTCAAACCTTTTAAACACTATAGAACATGGCCTTTAAAATGTTTTACGAATTTAGGACTTTTTATGACAGTAAGACACATCTACTCCTGGCAGCACCAATCTACTTCAAGAGGAAGATGGACATTGAAGAGGCTTCTCATGGAGTTTGTTAGCCATTTGAGGAAGAAACTACTAGTATTTGGACTGCTTCATGGTATACTGTAAAAACTGGACATGCAGGACCCACATAGAAATAACTGCTGAACTTGCCTAAAGGTGAAACAGTTCTTCAGGGTTCCTGCTTCATGAAAGAGTCTGCTAGACATTCTGCAGGACACAGAAAAAAATGACTGACAAACTGCCAGTATAGGCAGAACTGTCTTTAAACTATCCTACTTCCTGGAAAAGTCTAATGGATACTATGGGCCTTAGGCTAAAGATGGATGCCCCAACAGTACAGAAGAACTTTGAGTCCAGGCAGTGAGATGTCACTGTCAATTCTAGAATTTTGGAAGTTGCTTACTATGAACTTATTATTTATTTAGGTAATATTATATTCTTCTGGAGTCTTTGATGGAGTTGAAGAATTGATAGCTATAGTTTTCCTTAGTATGATAAGAGATAAAATAGATATAAATATTGTAACTATAATTCTTGCTTGATAACTGTTTTGTTATATGTAATTTTACTATGTTAAGGTTAAAATCTTTCATTACTAGGCTAATCAGTTTATAATTAATGTAGACCTTTGTGTGATTTCTTTGAACTTTAACAACTGTGGGAACTGGGCAGGTCCAAAAGCTCAGTCAACAAAATGGCACCCACATGAACAACTACATCCATATAAAGCCCGAGAGAGCTTGGGACATAATTCTAGATGCAAAATAATAGTGTTAAGCATGACTTCTTGACAACAGCACTTTTTCAGGTAGGCTTTCCTTGCTAGAAGCAAGTGCTCTAATTTAAGAGAGGCTTCTTGACTCTCTTTAACTGCAACACCTTGTAGCTTTTTAAAGAGTTCCTGTCACAAAACACTTAAATGGTGTTGAAAATAACTGACTGCATGCTTTTTGGTGGTGGCAGGAACCTTGAAATGCCATAGATGTGGCAATAAACATGACTCTGGCCCATACCTCCGCCATGAGGCTGAACTCTCAGAAAGCTAAGGAATGGGCTGGATTCAGGCATCAAATCCACGACTTTAATCCTAGCCATATCACTTAGCAAATTAAAAACTCATGTGATCAGAAAAAGAGAGATCGACAGTAAAGATAAATTCAGATGAAGAAAACTTCTAAATGGTTTACAGTGTGTTTAAAAATGTATGTAGGCTTGGTAAAGAAAAGAAAAAAGGCTAAAGTCGTTAAAATGAAAAAAGATAAAAGAGAGTAGTTAGGTGTGGTGGCACACACCTTTAATCCCAACACTTGGGAGGCAGAAGCAGGCAGATCTCTGTGAGTTCAAGGACACTCTGGTTACAGAGTGAGTTCCACGACAGCCAAAGATATACAAAGAAGTCTAGTCTCAAAGAGCCAAAAATTAAAAATAAATATAAAAAATAGAGTTTAAAATAAAGTTACATAAAGATGGAAAACACACAGAGACTCTGGATACTATATATTATTATGTTCTCTTTGAATTGTTTGAATTCTGAGGAAGATGAAAAAGCTGCTAAAAGACATTTGATTATAAATGCTGCTGAATTAATCCAAGATAGGTATTTTAAAAAAATAACTTGACTTCAAAAATTGAAGTCAAAAGGTATGTTACTTTGGAGAAGAAGTTTTGCTTTTGTTTCCACACAAAATGAGAGGCTATGGATTTATTCTGAGTTAAGAAAAATCAGGTTTGATCAAGGAAGATTCCCTTGAAAAATCTCTGATAGGAGTGGATGGCCCAGATGTCTGAGTTCTACATCCAGAACAGATTCAAGACTACTCCCTGAGATGATCAAGCCTCACAGGATACTCCAGTCATGACTTGATAATAATTCTAAATTTTCTTTAGGTCCCCATATGATTATCAGTGCCCCTAACCAGTAGGAAATAGCCTGGAAAACTCTACCTGCATTCCCCCCAAAATGGATTATGGATGTTTGCCTTTGTTTAGAATGTTGGTTACAAGTTGTTATGGATAATGGTCAGTAGAAAAGCTAAACAAAGGTGATTTGATTCAGAATTCTCATTTAAAAGGGGTGGAAAGTGCTGAGGGACTATGGTCTGTACCCTGTCACCTATATTTTAAATAAATGCTGATTGGTCAGTAGACAGGCAGGAAGCATAGGTGGGACAACCAGGCAGAAATTAGAGGTAAGGCAAAGAGAATGTTGGGAAGAGGGAAGCACAGTCTGCAGTCCTGACCCAGACACAGAACAAGGAAGATATGACTGCTTCACCGAAAAAGATACCAAGCCCCATGGCTAGCAAAGATAAGAATTAATCTAATATAAATTATAAGAGTTAATAAGAAACTTGAGCTACTAGGCTAACCAGTTTTATAGTTAATTTAGAACTCTGTGTTTTTATTTGGGACTAAATGGCTGCAGGTGGTATGGTTAACATAGAAGGACCAGGTAGGACAGAAACTTTGGTCAACACTTCCTTTTTATTTAAAAAGAAAAGGGGGGTGGTGATGTGGGATTTTCTTCTGAATACTGTGATTACATTAATGAGTAAAGAAACTGCTTTGAACCTATAGTAGGGCAGAGCTTAGGTAGGCAGGGAAAACTAAACTGAATTCTGGGAGAAAGAAGAGCAGAGTAAAGGAGAAGCCAAGGAGCCTCCACCAGAAACAGACACACCGAAACTTTGCTGGTAGGCCATCACCTCATGGTGATGCACAGATTAATGGAGATGGGTTAAATTAAGATTTAAGAGGTAGCCAATAAGAAAGTAGAGCTAATGGGCCAAGCAGTGCTTTAAATAATATTGCTTCTATGTGATTATTTCGGGGCTGAGCAATCTGGCTGAGAACCAACAAGCAGTCTCTTTACAACAAATATGTGCAAAGATCTGGTAGAAAGACTCCCTCTTAGTCAATGTGCATCAGTGGCAAAGGCAGAGAAAAGCATGTTTCTATGGACTTAGGTGAATGATTTGGGTGTAAGACAGGCAATAGAAATGATGGGATGATCCTTCTTTGTGTCACTCAGTAGAATTCAGATATTCACCCATTCTTATCTCTTTCTCTCCCAAGCACTTTCTCCTTTCCCCCTCTTCTTTCTGCCCCTCTTGTTTCCTCCTCTTTTTCCACCTCCCTCTCTTTTCTTTCTCAAAACTAGCAAGCAGTAGACTGGGAGTGTAGCTCAGTTAGCAGAATACTTGCTTAACATGCCTAAAGCCTGGGTTTGATTCCCAGGACTGTAAAACCAGTCACAATAACACACATGTAACTCCAGCACTCAGGAGGTGGAGGCAGGAGAATAAAAAAATTCAAGTTCATCCTTGCCTCCATAGGGAGGAGGAGACCAGCCTGGGGTGCATGAAATACTTTCTTTAAAAAAAAAAAAGTTGTTAGGGATTAACAATCAAACAACCGTTCAGTTTTCTTTGAAATTCAGACCGGTAGGCAATGCCTGCTGATAACTAGGAAGTCCTATAAAGGAAATTACTTCCCTGATTATAAAACAAAGGAGCTTATACAAATAAATACAACCACTCATAAACTCTACAATGCAGAAAAAATGTAGTTCACATAATAGACCTTTAAGCATCTAATATTCACAGAAGGCTAAGTCTATGCAGTGGACATTCTATTTTGAAATGTCATATACATATGCAAGGATTAAAAAATGAGAGCTAGAATCAGACATGGTGGCTCCCACAAAAGTTATTGGTGCCAGAAGATTGTGGCTGGACTATGGCTTCAAGTTTAAGGCCAGCCAGTACTACAGGGTGAATGTCTTAAGAAGGATGGGTTAAGGGAAGAAGGAGAGGGAGGAGGGAGAGTTAGGGAAGAGGGAACTAGAGAGGAATATGAAATGATTTGAACAAGCCTCAAAAACAAAGATAAACATGCTACTTCTTCAGGACTCTGAATATTTAGGGCAAGGAGACAAGATGCATAAAAAAATGAAAATAGGTGACATGATTGGAAGAGGATAGAGTTACTGAGAGACTGAAATATTCGTGATACAACTGTAGACTGTCATCTACCTAGACACTAATTGCCCTTTAGTATCACCCACTGATTTTCTAAATCCCACTAAACTTAGCATGCCTTGAATATACATGTGCAAATTCAAATTTCCTGCTAACATAATGCATACTACATGCAGCATGTTTTCTTGGTTTCTGGGCACCATACTGTGACCACGTAGCCCTATCCAAAGTCTAGTGAGTTTTGTACTTTGCTTAAAAACTATCTCTAAAATACAAGGCCATCCATCTACTATGTCAAGATTCTGTCATTTTGCAGACATTATACTGTTTTTATCAGTTTTCATCTGCTTAGAGAATGACTGTCATGGGATTTTGATGGTAGTCAGTCAAATCTCAACCACAATTCAGAAATCTCTGAAGATGTCAAGGATGTCAAGTCATATTTCATTAGTGTTTTGTGCTTAGACTCCATGTTCTTCTTAAGCATGCTTGCTGAATATCACACCTTCAAAGTAGACTAATGCCTATTGCAATAGAATATATTCCATGGACTTTGTCAACTTGGCTCGTGGTGCCACAGTAAAACATGTAGAGTCCAAGGCTTAGTAAAATTTGGAATGAGCAATAGTTATTTTCCCTCTTAGACCTAAACCTTGTAACATGAAACAGAGGCAGGGATTGCTCTCTACTGCCTTCTTCAAGGCGAAGAGAAAATTCAGCTCAGCACGTCATCGCATATTTACCAGTGATTTATGTGATATTCCAAACCCACACATTTGGAGAGTGCCAAAGTTTCCCATGCAATAGGAAACCACTAATGATTCCTTTGTGTCTGTTTGTTTGTTTGGTTTGTTTTTGTTGTTGTTGTTGTTGTTTTGGTTTTGGTTTTTTTTGAGACAGGTTTTCTGTGTATAGTCCTGGCAGTTCTGGACCAGGCTGGCCTTAAACTCAGTGATGAGTGCTGGGATTAAAGGCATGCACCACCATCACCCAGCACATTAAAGACTCTTATTATTTATCATTTTTATTACAGGAAAAGCAGAGAAACCAGTGCTTAACCTCAGGCAATAACTGACTCATGAAAGATGTTAAAGAATCACAGTGTCTAATTCTTAAATTCATTGCTAAACCAGGTAGACTTCTACTATGGGCTCTGGTTCCACGCAAAAAACATAGAGCTTACGGAGCATAAGGTTAATATCATCCTTCCACAATGCTGATGAGATGCAGTGCAAAGTGCTCCATCATAACTCTAAAACTCCATTTACAGGGCAGGAGACAGGTAAACAGAAGCTATAGTGGTAAGGTAAACAGATTCCACACACATACATTCTTCCACCATAAACACTTTAGGAAAGTGAAATCAATTTAGGAAAAGAATTCTTATGAAGACATCTGGAAGAGAATATTTTTAGTTCTTAAAAATAGTGCCAATTCGGAAGATTTCTGTCTTAATTAGGCTTTTACTGCTGGGAAGAGACACCGTGACCACAGCAACTCTTATAAAGGAAATATTTAATTGTGGTAACTCGCTTATAGTTCGGAGGTTCAGACCCTCATGGCAGGGTGCAATGTGGCATGCATGCAGATGTGGTACTGGAGATGAGAGTCCTACATCTTGACTCAGAGGCAACAGGAAGTCACTCACAGACTGGGCTGTACCCCGAGTATATGAAACCTCAAAACCCACCCCCACAGTGACACACTTCCTCCAACAAGGTCATACCTACTCCAACAAAGCCACACCTCCTAATAGTGCCACTCCCTATGACTTTTAGGTTTATGAAATTATCTGGACCAACTACATCCAAACTACCACAGCTCAGCAGTTAAGAGCACATATAGACACATACTGATCTTACAGTAGACCTAAGTTCAATTCCTAGCACCCACATTGGGTAGCTCATAACAGTCTGTAACTCCATCTCCAGGAGACTCAATGCCTCTGGTCTCCATAGGCACCTGCATTCACAAGCATACCAACCCACAACACATACATATAATAAAAATTTCTAACAAAAAATATAAATATTTCCAATTAGAATAATACAACTCAAGGTTTAAAGCTACCAAACACAAATATAATGGAACTAAATGAATATAAATGCTTCCACACTGTAAACATAAAAATTGCAAATATTTGACATAATTTACATATTGATAGTGTAAATATATAGTAAAGTTTTTCTTTATTGTTGTATGTGTATAATGAATGAAACAATAGATTTTACACATCTTTACACTCTCAAAACTGTGTATAGATGGAACAAGTGATTAAGTGTAATTGGGATTTTCTAAATCTTCTTTGGTTTTTCTGTGTTTTGCATGATTTCTGCAAATCATTTGTGTTTTCTCTGAAATCAAAAACCAACAACAACAAATAAACAAATGACCCCCCCCCAAAAAAACCAAATAAACAAATGAAAAAAATCTTGACAAGGCTCGTGGAGACTTTTTTGAGCTCTGGGTTGAAAACAAGTGGTGTTTAAGGCACCTACTCTTTAGCTCAGTCAACTAGCCATACAGCTAGTGCTGGCGGCATTCCTAGCTTGAGAACTGTGGAGTCCCCACATTTAGTACCAGGGACATCCTAGTGTAATCTGTCCGTGCTGATGAGGTGAGCGGGATTTGTATACTGTGGGTCTCAGGACCACCCATACTGAGGTGCTACACACTTTGAGCCCTCAACTAAAGAACTTCAACCAGCTGTGGACTTGCAGACTATGGACCCTCTACCTATGAGCTTCAAACAGCTTCTCAACATCTGTGATGGTTGTAGAAAAGAAGGAAGAAAGAGGAAACTCAGTCGACTGTAAGATACTGTTGCCTGTAAGATAAAGGACTCTTAGATATTTCTCTAGCACCATGTCTGCTTATATGCCACCATGCTCCTCATCATGATGATAATTGACTGAACCTCTGAAACTGAGCAGGTATGAGGGAGCCACCTCTGAGGGAGCAGGCCTTAGCCAGTGACCTCTGTGGGATGGGGCCCAAGCCAGTGACCTGTGCAGGACCAGAACCAGGCCAGTGGCCTCCGCTAGAGTAGTCCCAGACCCAGATCACTGACCTCCTCCAGAGCAGGCCCAAGCTAGTGACCTCCATGGGAACAGGTCTGAGCCAATCACCTCCATGGGACCAGGCCTGTGTCAACGACCTCCACAGGAGCAGGCCTGAGTCAGCAACACCCACAAGAACAGGCCTAAGCAAGTGATCTCCATGTGAGCAAGATCAAAAGCCCTCTGGGATTACAGAGCAAACTCTGGGAATGTCATATGACCTCTTGGGTTACTGGTACTGTGGCCCTGATTCTACCACAAGAAGCACGGGCATCCGGAAGAGTGATTACCAGAGACACAGACACAACTACACCAATTAGAGGAAAAGATAGTAGATAAGGAAATAAACACTCAACACCACAAAGAATAACACGATACCAACAAAAACCAATGACTCTAAAACAGCAAGACTTGAGCACCCCAATACAGATGAAGCAGAAGAAAATGACATTAAAAAATAACTTTAGAAGAATGTTTGCGGCCCTTAAAGAGGAAATGAAAAGTTCTATCAAAGAAATGGAGGAAAGACAAACAAAATTTAAAAGAAATCAACTAATCCCTCAAAGCAAACCAAGAAAAAGCAACCAAACAGGTGAAAGAAAAGATTTAAGACTTGAAAACTGAAATAGGGACAATAAAGAAAACACAAACCAAAAGAACTCTGGAAATGGAAAATATGGAAAAACGATCAGGAACCACAAGTGCAAGACTAAACCACAGAAAACAAGAGATGGAAGAGAGAATCTCAAGTGTTGAATATATGGTGAAGAAATAGACTCATCAGTCAAAGAAAACATTAAATCTAACAAAACTTTAACACAAATATCCAGGAAATATGGGACACCATGTAAAGATCAAACCTAAGAATAAAAGAGATAATGGAAGGAAAAGGAGTCAAACTCAAAAGCACAGAAAATATATTTAACAAAATCATAGAAGAAAACTTTCCCAACATTTCTCAAGACCCAGCAATACCACTTTTGGGTATATACATAAAAGATGCTCAATTATACCGAAAGGACATATGCTCAACTATGTTCACAGCTGCATTGTTTGTCATAGCCAGAACCTGGAAACAACCTAAATGCCCCTCGACTGAAGAATGGATAAAGAAGATGTGGTACATTTACACAATGGAGTACTACACAGCAGAAATAAATAATTACATCTTGAAATTTTCAGGCAAATGGATGGATCTGGAAAACATCATATTGAGTGAGGAAATCGAGATCTAGAATTGAGTGAGGAAACACAGACCAAGAAAGGCAATTATAATACGTACTCACTCATAAGTGGATTTTAGACATACAGCAAAAGAGAAATAATAGCCTATAATTCATGATCCCAGAGAACCCAGACAACAATGAGGACCTTAAAAGAGACACACATGGATCTAATCTACATGGGAAGTGGAAAAAGACAAGATCTCCTGAGTAAATTGGAAGTGTGGGTATCATGGGAAAGGGTAGAAAGGGAGGGGTGGAGGAGGGAGGAGAACAGAGAAAAATATATAGCTCAATAAAAACAATAGAATAAAGAAAGAAAGAGGAACCTGCATCCACAGGGAATGCCTACCATTAACCATGAGAAGCAAAGGGGTGCCTTGTCTCTGATTGGTGTCAGGATGTTGGTGTTGAAAAGAATGTTGCCTGTGATCAGTAAAGGCAGTCAGTTGTGGAAGAGTGACATTTAGGGTGTTACTCAGACTTGGGGATTCATTGCACATTTCAGAGAGAAAAACAATGCTGTATTTCAAAGCAAACTGTAGCTATAAAATATCCCTTCAATGATTCTGTAAGTTCAGAGAACCATGCAAACCTGTCACTACATTTCTCTATGGCTAGTAGAAAGTGACACCTGATGGCTATGTTTAAGTTCCAAAAGGCCAAGGCAGTTTCCTGCTGCCATTCCTCTGAGCTGCAGGCCAGCATGCCCCACGTTGAGTTATACACAGTCCAAGCATTCTGCACATCCCATCATTTTAGCATTCCTCCACTCAGCAAGCCCAGCGTGCCAGGCCTCTCCTGGGTCTCCCCATGGTGTGTATGTGTAGTGTACATTAGCATTTGGAAAGTCTTTCGATAGCTGTGTATTTGTCAATATATATTAGAACTTAGTGGTTGTCTTTTCTTTTCATCTTTCCTAATAAATTACTGTACCTTAGTTATCTGTGTGCAATAGATAATGACAAGCTTTAATTACAGTTGTCAAAAATAAGTCAACCTACTTTTATGCCGATCACGGCACATTTAGAGTCATCTCGCTCGCTGCTAAAATTAGCTCAGCACATCTACAGCATGTTTCCCGACTCACAGGGCCTCTGTGCCCAGTGCCATCTGTTTTGTCATGTCTGCCCACCGCTACCCTCTTGTTGAGTAACATTTTCCGTTTTTGCATTTGTCTATTTAATTGTTATAATACTGTTCAAGACAATAGCGTGCCAAAAGGGACAACTAGCTCTAATAATAAAGTTCAACTTGCAGTGGTTTCACACAGTCCCACCCACATAATTTCTTGCTTTACCTTCCTATTTGAGCACTGTCTCCTCCCATCCTGGGCAACACCATCCTCAAGGCTCTTAGCATCCTTCATTACTAGCCAGTAGACTAGAAAGAGTGAGTGATCGGAAGCTTTCGTGCAACACCCTTGGATGGAGTAGTCCATTGACTGACTATTCGGTCACAGGGCACGGGCTATGTGCTAGAGGAACTAGGAAATGCAGGGAGGTATGTGTCTTGTAGATGAACCCCTACAGTCTGTCATAAGAGACCCCCTCCCACCTTTCTCCTACAATTGCACTGCTCTGGGTGAGCACCTGAATCCAGGGCGTGGTTTTAATGCACTCTCACCCCTTTTAGCATTCCAGCCATTCTGTGCTCTCAGACTTGTCTCTCTGGCGTTTCTTTCGAGCCCCCCTCCCCCTGCTATTCTCACTAGTTTTGTATGTCATTGCCTGCTCACTCTTACCACTCTGTCTTGAGTTCCATGTGGAAATCAACTATTTCTGTCCTAGCTGACTTCTTTGCTGCTGTGATAAACACTGTGACCAACAACAAGCTATAGAGGAAAGGTTTGTGTTCAGTCCATCACTGAGGGAATTTAGGGCAGGAATACGGAGACCAGGATGGAAGCAGAAACCATGGAGGAACATTGGTTACTGGCCGGCTCCTCATAACTTGTTCAGCCTACATTTTGATATCACCTATGATAGGGGTGGCATGATACAGAATGGGCTGGGCCCTCCCGCATCAATCATTCATGTGGAAAAGCCCTCCATGCTTGCCTGCAGCCTGATTTTGCTGAGGCGCTCTTGCTCTCTCAGTTGATTTTTCTCTCCTTTCAGATGACTCTAGCTTGTGTCAAGTTAGGGAAGAGGGAGCCCTAGCCAACGTACAGATGACAGTCTATCATCAAGGGAAACCAAGTCAGAAACTCAGTGCAGGAACTAAAACAGAGACAGTGGAGGGGCATTTCATGCTGGCTTGCTCACAGGCCATGTTCAGTTCACACAGCCCACACTGAGCTAGACCCTCCTGCTTTAATTAGAAATCAAGAAAACATTGCAGACATGTCCACAGGCCAATCTCACAGAGGCAGCTTCTCAGCTGTGGTTCCCTCTTCGAAACCACTTTTGGTTGACAACTAAGATAAACCATCACAACTTCCAAAGTTGGGAGACTTCAAAATATCTCCCAAAAGATCGTGTCTTGTCCTTGAGCTTGGATGCTGTTTTAGATGTCTGTAGAACCTTCAGGAGATGGGGCCTGGAGGATAAATGTAGGTTACTATGGAGACTGTCCTTTGAATATTGCCCAGCCTTGTTCTTCACTCTCTCTGCTGGACTGTGAGCAGCCTCTTCCGTGAACTCCCACCATCATGAACTTTGCTGTTTTCCCACCATGAAGTGTTAGAGTTTTCTGAACCCATGAATCAAAACAAATCTTCCCTCATGTAAGTTCTTTCTCTAAGATGCTGTGGTCACAGCAGCACAGAAGCGACTAATATAAATGTTAGAGTCCTTGGGTGTTGATCTCTCTGGGTTCTGTAAGCAAAGAAAACAAAATGATGCCTGTGTGTCATGAAAAACTACTCCCAGGCCAAGTGTGATGGTGCATACTTCAAATCTTTGCACTGAGGAGACAGAGATAAACAGAAACAAACAAAACCAAACCCACCCACTGCTACAGAAAACAAGCAAATGAAGCTGCTCACTCATCAGTGTTAAAGACACCACAATTGCTACAGTCAAGAAACTTCTAGAGAAAGTTTATTCTAAAACTCGTTTTTCTTAAAATAAAAATGAATGCAATAATTTTTTGGAGAGGCATAGATTTAAAATTCTCACCAGTTTCCTGAGATGAAAGTTTAGCACTCCGTTCTCCTCTGCACTGACACGCAGCCTAAGTGCAGGTTTTGGAGCTGGGAAATAGGGGTGCCAAACCTTTCCTACAAGCCGCAGACCTGAAGGAAGGACATAAAAGACAAGGTAGTCTTGAACAAACAGCAGCTGTGGATACCTGCACAAGGGCCACACAAACCTAAGACTTTCAATAATCCACCACAAATGGAGACGTACCCAGGAGGGCCCAACCTTCCTGAGGAGGTACTGGCAACTAACCATTGGTGAGGAGGAGATGCGATTCTCTTCAGTGCTGTAGACAATGGTGATTTGCCCACGCTCCAAGAACTAGCCTCCAACCTGTGTTCATGGTCCAGGAAGTGCTAATCAAACTCAGTGGGCCCAAAGGAGGACAAGAAATGAAGGAAGAGGGAAACTAGTTTCAAAAAGGGGGTTCAAAATTATAGAGAGGTGTTGTCAAAGGCCTCTCGCTCATTCCCGGATGCTCAGACTCGAAATAACCTCATAGAAACCATATTATTTGCAATATTGTTTTGCCAATAGTTTAAGCATCTTTCTAAATAGCTTGTATATCTTAAATTAACCCATTTCTATCAATTTGTGTATCGCCATGTGGCTGTGGCTTACTGGCAAGGTTCTGGTGCATCTGTCTCCTGTGTCAGCTACATGGCATCTCACTGACTCTGTCTACATATCTTTTGCAGCCTGTCAATATTCTGTTAAGCCATTAGCCTTCTTTATTAACCAATGGCAATAAAATATATTCATAGCATACAGAGGGGAATTCCACATCAGGGAGGGAGGGTTAAAGATGAATATAATGATAACACATTTTTCTATATGCATGAAATTTTCAAAAATTAAATAAAGAATTAAAAATCAGAAAGGTCCTATGAAAATGCTAAATAGCACTGGCTCTAAAACAAGAGAATAGAGTCACCATGAGAGGTGTCTCTGCTTCTTCTGGAACTCAGATTGTCCACAGTGGCCATAGAGGACAATGGGGTTGCTGGGTTTTCTCAACTACTTAGCAGCATATACAGAAGTATATGTAGTCATATACAGAAGAGCAAATTGTTCTTACTTGAATTAATTAGAATAGGACACACTATGATCAGGGAGCACACACCTGTGCATTGTGTGCAGAAGCTAGAAGAGAATGCCTGTGTGTGAGAGTGTGCACACACTTGTGCACATGTGTGCAGAAGCCAGAGGAGGATGCCTGTGTACGAGAGTGTGCACACA
>NC_022021.1:18302979-18307779 GCF_000317375.1 Microtus ochrogaster
AGAAGTCAGAGGAGGACACCTGTGTGTGAGAGTGTGCACACACTTGTGCACATGTGTGCAGAAGCCGGAGGAGGATGCCTGTGTATGAGAGTGTGCGCACACCCGTGTGTGTGTGTGTGTGTATGTGTGTGTGTAGAAGTCAGAGGAGGACACCTGTGTGTGAGAGTGTGCACATACCTGTGCACATATGAATATGCACACAATTGTGCACGTGTGTGAAGAAGCCAGAAGATGACAGCAACTGTTTTTTTTTTCTATGACTCTCTATTCTGTTACAGCGAGGCCTCTCATTGAATCTAGCTTTCTTCCTTTTATCTTTACTTCTGTCCCACCAGGCTTGCTGGCTGGTCAACCTCAGTGATCGTTCTGTCCTTTTGCCTCCCCTGCCATCCCTTTGCATTGGAATCACTGGATCATGTGACTCCAGAAGATTTTGTGTTGCTGCTGGGATCTGTACTTAGGTTGCCTTGCTGGCACAGTGAGCACTTATCCATCAAGTTCTCTCTCCACCACCACACCTACCTCTGGTGTTTTTTTGAAATTCTTTAATTTCAGACAGGGCTTTGCAGTGACCAAGGCTGATACTGAATGTGATCTTTCCCTCTCTCTGACACCACACAGCTGCAGCCACAGGCTTGCACCATCGTGCTCCGTTTAACTCCTTTTGGCAGTGCTGGGTGGACCCCATCTTGTATGTGCTAGTTGGGTGCTCTACCACTGAGTCACCCTACCAGAATCCTCTGTATGTTTATGGGAATAGAGAGTCCCTTCAGTTTAAATTACACAAATGCTGCCATTGAAACCCTTCCCATTTTAATTGTTTGGATAGGAATGTGCTACATTTTAAAATAACAATTAATTTAAAGCTTTCTACTGGGTCAGATTTTCCTATTGGATGAGGAATAGTAGTTGTTATAACTAAAAGTGAAGAAATCATTTAGATCAGAGTAAAAATTTCCCCTGGCTTTTTTACTTACAGGAAATTGTTGATTATTCTTTTCCAAAGGTTAAAAAAAAATCTTCTGTGAGTAATAAGACAAAATTTCTCACAAAGAAGTAATAACATGAGCTAGACAGATGTTGCATATAATCTATTTCACTTGTGCCATTTCTCTGGAAAATTGTTCAATTTAGGAAAAAGACAATCACTTAAGTTAAAAAAAAAAAGCCATGTTTTGCCATTGGGATTTCATTACTGTATCCAATAGGTAAATTTCAGATCATTGCTAAAGTTAGTAAATTCAAAATAAATGGTATAATAATGCCATATGTTAGATTATAGTAAAGATTCACTTTTAACCACTGTTGGGGGAAGTGGGCCCCTTTATTTGTCCCAGCCGCCCAGCTAGCTTACACCCAAAATAATCACACAGAAATTGTATTCATTAAAACACTGCTTAGCCTATTAGCTCTAGTTTCTTATTGGCTAACTATTACATCTTAATTTAACCCATTTCTATTAATCTGTGTATCATCATGTGGCAGTGGCTTACTGGGAAAGATTCAGCATGTCTGACTCTGGCGGCTCCATGGCGGCTCCCTCACTCTGCCTTCTTCCTCCCAGCATTCATTGCTCTTTTCCACACCTACCTAAGTTTTGCCCTATCAAAAGGTCAAGGCAGTTTCTTTATTCATTAACCAATGAAAGCAACACATAAACAGAAGAACCTCCTACACCAAACCACTGCCAGCTTTCTCTCATATAACAAAATTTCTGAGGTAATTATCATTCACCAATCAAAATTCACTTTGGCTCACAGTCTAGTGGCTACAGTATAAGGGTGGATGGATGCACCCCTTTTAGATCCCTGCTGAAATTGCCAAATAGTGGGTTTATGAAGCAAGTGCTACAGCAAATGGCCACAGGAAGCAAGAGAGGATCAGCTCTTTTGAGGGTGCTATGTTAAGGGCCAAAGGTGACCTACTAGGGTCTTTTCCTAATGGATCTACCATAGGGCCATCACCTTTAAACACACAGCCTTTCGGGGGCATTCAAGGGCCAAACTATAGCACCAACGAAGTCTCAATTCTATTTTTTTTTTAAAAATGAGTCTAAGATTGCTGCAGATTTTTTAATTTGAATTGGGCTTTTTGCCTCTAATCCAAATTTTTTTTTTCACAACTGGGTCACTTCAAACATATGAAAATCAGAGGCACACTTCTGGTATGAGTGAAGGAAAATAAAATACACAGCAGTAAAAAACCATCAGGAAATAGATTCACAGGAAAGTCAAGAATAGATAGCTCTGGGTGATTGCTCTGATGTTCAGGATCGTGCTTCAGTGGCATGTCACACACAGTATCAAGGCTCCACTCGAAGGTCCAGGCTGTGTGTGAGCTACAGAGATGGCTTCCACAGAAACACCACAAGTGAGAGGAAGATGCCTGAGCATGAGTTGGTGTTAGATCTTCTCACTCTGCCTGTCAGATTCTACCAGTTCTTTAAGCACTGGTAACTATGACTCAGTTAGTACTCACTGCCAAGCTCACAGGGCTACCTTGAGGGGGAAAGTATTTTGTGTATTGCAAATATGTGAATTGCCAGACTCCAAGGTTCTTCACTGAGGACTTTTCACGTGCTGGGATATGGGTGTGTCACCCTTTGGAATCTCACTGCACAGTGTGGTCCTGTGGATCTGTTAGTCCACTCAGAACCTTTCTCGGTTAGATTGGTGTTTGTGCACATGGACGTTAACTTTCTAACTACACTGTGGATTAATGGAAGCCAAAGCTGGGGATAGGGCCATAGCCTCTAATCACAATGACTTGAGAAGCTGAGGCGCAAGGATTTCAGGTTCAAAGCCAGTCTGGGCTACATAGGAACTATGAATTCAACTTAAGCAATTTAATGAGACTTTGTTTCAATGATAAAAAATGCAAATGGAGTGAGGGGCACTGGAGATTATATAGTCTATATTATGTCCTGTGTTCAATTAGAAAAAAAGTCTGTGCATGTCAGGGATCTTGGATAACTGTATTAGTTCTTCATCATTGCATAACAAATCCCACCAAAATTTAGCAACTTATAGCCACAAACACTCATTATCTTACACAATTCCCAAGGCTTGGTAATCCAGGAGCAGTTTAGCTTGGAGAGAGGGGCAGCCATGCTGTCACACCTGAACTCCAACCTTAGGAGTCACCTGATGACTCAGGAGCCTCATCCAAGATGGCTCAAGTCAGATTTCTGTTCCCAAGAAACATCAGTTCATGGCAGGGCAGGCTTCTCCACAGGGTTGAGCTACTGTTTTCCCAGTGGATCTGTTGCAATGTCTCCCATGACTTCAAAGTCATAGACTAAATTTCTACAATATTCTATTGGTTAGTCAGTCATCAAACCCAGGTCACAGTCAAGGGATGGGAAACTAGCCTCCACCTTCTTTGAAGGGTGGAGCATCAAAGAGCCTGGGAATGCATCTTTAGAGCCTCCACCTTGTCTATTCTATCGTCATATCTATCTTTTAGCTAGTATAGTAGTCAATACTTTAGCTTGATGTGTACAAAGCTGTAAAAAATTGCCAAAGTCAAAGATGAACTCAAATCACATTCATATCTTAACCTTTTGCTTTTGTTTTGTTTTCTAGGAAAAAAATACATTACTGATCAATTATTGTATTCATTCTTTCCTAGAATACAAACTATTGTATGACCTTTACTTCATGTTAGACATTGTTAAATGGTCAAGAACGTAAGTAAGTGGGCACAGTCTCTGTCATCGTATCATAGAATTGCCCTGTAGGAGTTATTTAAATGCCTACTTAACCCAGGACAATGAAGCTAGTCTCTGATGTAGTAGGGCTTGGTGCTGGTGTTTACACCATTCTTCAGAATTTGATATGTAAGGAGGAACATATAAACTGAACTAAATATTTTGAGTCTCTTTTTCATGACTTATCTTCTGTAACAATTGTCTGACACTGAAGAAATTTGAACATGGTACCTGTATAATGATAGAACTCTACTGAACCCAAAGAGGTTTGGGAGACACTCTGGGAAAGACTAACTTGGGATTCTTGATTCCATGGCACATGGTGTGTGCAATCGTGATCCTACACAATTAAATTTAGGTGGAACATGGTATCTGAAAACTATATGACCAGCTGCTGGAGTAAAGTCGTCAGGATGATCTCCTCAGTACTCGCAAAGGTGAAGGTCTCCTTTGCTTAGTGTTTGACCTTTGTCCAAAGGCCTTCAGAATAAATGGTTGCCTGCTCCCTGGAAAACTGTGTGAAGGGAAGAGATGGCGGCACCAACTTCATTCTTCTTCCTGGGTGGACCAAAGTCACTTCTCGTTGACTGGCTGCAGACTTGTCTTCATGCTTGGTAGGATTAAGCTCAGTGGGAAATAGTATAATTTTTAAGTCAGGGCGCCTATAATTGAAGAGGTTTCTCCTTTTCTAGTCATTGCACTTTTACACCACCCCAAAACAAAGCAGCTGCATCCAGAACTGGAATGGCAGCTGCTCCAGACTGGCATCAAATAACCCCTGGGATTGAGGGTGTGTCTCTTCAGGAGGGCTTGTCAACTCAGGAGACCCATCTCTGCCTCCTTTCTAATTATCTCCATTGCAAAAGGTCCTGTGTTATTTGATGACTCATGCCATTTTTATTGAAAAACAAGCCAAAGAAAATAATAACAGACACACAGACACAGTCTTGCATGCACAAGGGGAGGGGGGAGACTCCAGACTCATTCTCATTATTGAAGTCCAACAGCCCAAATCTCTATACACAAAATATAGTAATCAGGGGGCAAGAATCAAATTATCCCTGTAATATGCTTTAACAGTCCTGGAATTA
>NC_022021.1:18307879-18308448 GCF_000317375.1 Microtus ochrogaster
CTGTCTCCTTTCCTTCATTCCTCCCTCTTTTGTTGTTGTTATTTTTCAAGACAGGATTTCACTGTGTGGCCTTGACTGTCCCAGGTAGGCCAGGCTGACCTTGAACTCACAGAGATCTGCCTGCCTCTGCCCCACCCCCACCCTGCCCTGAGTGATGGAATTAAAGGCATGTGCCACCAACACCTGGTTTGTCTCTCATTTTTTAAATAATTAAATTGGATTTATCTTTGATCAAAAAAATTGATACAAAAATGATTTCAAGAATGAATCTTTATATTTCTCTGCTTTTGTCTTCTGTTATTGCATATTAATTGACCAGTTTGGCAGAAAAGAATATGTTCCAAAAAGAGCCTCCCTCATGCCTTTCAATCAGACTGTTAAAACAAAAGATCCCAAACACAAGGGAATTCCCCCAGAATCTCAGGCTGAGAGAAATAAAAGACTGACCATAGAGGAGGAACTTGTCCCTGGAGAGAGATTTCAGTTTTAACACCTGTCCCAACATTCCCTATAGGACTGAAGTGCAGACACAGACTGTTATGGTTTTTGTCTCTTTAAGAGACAAGCCA
>NC_022021.1:18309390-18314055 GCF_000317375.1 Microtus ochrogaster
CTCTCTCTCTCTCTCTCTCTCTCTCTCTCTCTCTCTCTCTCTCCCCTCTTCTTTTCCTTCCCCCTCTCTAAGTAATAAATATCCAATTCTGATCCATACAATGTGTCTGCTCACATGTCTCCCACCTGCTTGCATGCCCACCCGCCCACAGCTGGGAACCTGCACCTTCCAGGGACTCACTGTCACCTGCCCAGCTGCTCACCGCTGCACCTTCCAGGGGACCCGCTAGGAGCTGGGGCCAGCCCAGCACCACATGGCTGGGCCCTGCCTGGGGCTGGCAGCTCTCAGGACATGATGCCCGGCCCCCACTGCTCTGGACCAGGCACCAAGACCTGCAGACAAAACCCACTGCATGCTGCTTGGGACCTGCCATGAACAAAAATCATAAAACAGACGCTGTTGGGGGTGCTCACCTGGCCCCTGCCCAGGACTGCTTAAATGTGTTCATCTTTGGCTCTTAGTACCCTTAGTACTTTGATCTTAGTACCCTGGAGGTGAATGTTAGGGCTTCACTGGCTCTCTTTGTCCTTCTTTCCAGTGTGGTCACATTAAAATCTCTTTCCTTTTTTTCCCCCCTTTTTTTCTCTTTTGCTTCACACTTTTAAATTGGCTCTTTTAATTGGGTTATTGAGAACTGGTAGATGGATTTGACTGGGGGCACAAGTTGTGACCTCCAAGTCTAATAACAACATTAACAATGCAATTATTGGTCACCTCTGTTTTCTGTACTTTATGTACTTGACAAGAAGAATGGCACTAGTTTCCCTAAAGGCTTTTTACTGTGATTCTTCCTGTGTTTTCTTGATTAGGAAACTGAGCCAGAGCAAACCAAAGATGCTAATCATTCCTGAGTGCACACCACCCTCTTCTTTCCTAACCTGCGCTACGTTGTGCTCCTTTGTTCTGTCTTGTTGTTCACCTTAGTTTTTCTTCCCTGCCTGTTTACCTATTTGCAGGAACAAGAAGTCCAGTTTTAGAAACATAAAAGAGAGAACTAGACAAAAGACCAGGAGACTGGGACAGTGGGCAAAGTGCTTTCTGAGTCTGACACATAGCACCCACACAAAGGCTGTGAACTCACAGCACAGGGAGGCAGAGATAGGATGATGGGCACAGTGGCCCACCCATCTAGCCAAACTGCTGATTCCATGTTCAGGAAAGACCTTGTCTCAAATACATAAAAGGAAAGCCTTAGGGAAAGACCCCAAACATCCACCTCCAGCCTCCACAGTGCGTGTGCACCAACAGTGCAGGACAGGAGAACCTGTGTGTGTGCGCGCACACACACACACCACTAAATCTTAAAATAAAATAAAAATAAAAGGCAAGTAGAACTTGTATTTGCTTTAACTTGCTGCTCAAAAGCAAGGTGTGCAAATCAAGGATTTCCTTTTGGCTCAACCCTTCTACCTTTTCACCATTCCCCCAGAGCTGGCTGCCTTACTTGATTGCAAAATCAAGTTAAAGGAGGTGGAATGGTTACTGCAGCTATGACACACTCGCCCCATCTCTTCCCCACTTAGTCTATGCTGAGGGTGGTGAGCCTCCTCTTTCCGAGTCCACTGGTCTTACTGCATATCAGTTCTCAACATCCTACTGCCTAGGGGACAAGCACTGCAAAGAATCTGGAGAAGTCGGACCTGTGGATGCTGTTGTATTCCACACACAAAACCTTCTGTATAGCCCTTCACAGAAGTCATTCTCACGGACATCACATGTATGTGTTAGAACATCTCCTCTATTGGACTCTATGATGTCCAAATAGGGAATGGAGTCCCATTAGTTTGAGCATCTTAATTTAAAAAACAAAAGTCATTAGGCAATTGTAGTGCACGCCTTTAGTCCCAGCACTTGGGAGGCAGAGGCAGTTGGATCTCTGTGAGTTCAAAGCCAGCCTAGCCTACAGAGGGAGTTCTGGGACAGCCAGGGCTACACAGAGAAACTCTGTCTTGAAAGTAAATAGGTAAACAGATAAAAATTCACGACCACTGTCTATTTTAGTAGTAATTCTGTTTCATGGAAACAATAATGACAAAGAATTGGTTTATAAACTAAAGCTAGTTCTGGTGACATCTGTCTAGAGTCATTGAAAGTTTCCCTCCTATATATGCAAGCTAACAATGTCCCTCTGAGGCCCAGCTCTCTGCCATACTCCCCCTCCTGGGGCACCTCATAAGTCTCCCCTTCTTTTCTAAGAAGCTTATGCCTAAGGAAGAGCCGTCAAATCATAAAGTTTGAGAAGACTTTTCTTGTTACAGATTATCAGAGAAATGAAAAGAAATATGGCTTAGTTCATCTCCACTGTGACTATATTGGGCCCTTTAGAATCTATCCTTCCACTGTGGCTATGTTGGGCTATTTAGGAACTTGCATGAACCTGGTGTGGGGCTTATGCCTGTAATGTCATCATTCGGGAAGTAGAGGCAAAAGAATCAGGAGTTCAAGGCCATTCTTGGCTACTTAGTAAGTTTGAAGCCAGCCTGAAATCCATGACACCCTAACGAAAAAACAGAATGAGAGACATCACAACAACTCGGTGGCTAAAAGCACTTGCCACAGAAGCCTGCATCCTGGAACTCAAAGAGAACCCTTGCAGTGGAGGATGCAGGAGCACACACTGCAGAGAGGGATGTCGTAGTGCACACTGCAGAGGGTGTGGTAGCACACACTGCAGCAGGGGATGCCGTAGTGCACACTGCAGTGGGGATGTAATAGTGCACTCTGCAGTGGAGATGTGGTAGTGCACACTGCAGTGGAGATGTGGTAGTGCACACTGCAGTGGAGATGTAATAGTGCATACTGTAATCCCAGCACTCCTACAGAAGGAAATGGGCCGAGAAAGAAGAAAGCCCTGAAGCTGGAAGACCAGTTACCCTGGAGGACGTTTGTACAGCAGAAGCCACACAACCACGTCTGAGAGAGGTGAAGGTAAGTGCAAACCTCCAGACTCCAGAGAGTTGTCGTCTGACAGCCACCTGCACACATGGGTAAGTACACATACATATTAGACACACATCACACACGTGCACACAGACACACACAGCACACACCACACACATACACCACATACACACCACACATACACACACTACACATATGCACACATTGATAATAAACAAATTTCAAAACTTTATGAATTTTTTTAAAATAATTTTCTATAATTTCCTGTGTGTGAATGTTTTGCCTGCATGTATGTCTGTTTACTGCATGCATGCCTGCTGTCTGAGGAGATTAGAAGAGGGCACTGGGCTGGGGGTACAGACAGTTGTGAGCTGCCATGTGGGTGCTGGCAACTGAATGCAGGTGATCTGGATGAGTAACCAGAGCTTTCAACCGCCGAACCATTTCTTCAGCCTCAATAAATAAAATAAAATCAAGCAGGGTAGATCACCTGGGAGTCTCAGTGAGGAAGTTTGAAGACCTCTTGAGGGAATTTCTTGGTGGGACTGATTGAGGTGGGAGACAGCCCTGCGCCATATGTGGGCTGGCCTAGGACTGGATGAAAAGGAGAAGAGCCTGCAAACATTCGTAGTTTATGTTTGTGTGTACCCTGCTCTTGTCTGTGTGTACCCGCTGAACAAAGTGGCCTCAAGTCCCTGCCAGTTTGTCTTTTCCTCAGTGATGGACGGATACCTGCAACTGTGAGCTAAATGAGCCCTTTCTCTACTAAGTTACCTTTGCTGGATTTGTTTGTTTGATTTTCTGTTTGTTTGTTTGTTTGTTTTTTATCACAACAGAAAACCCACACTAAGATGTAAGATAAATGTAAGGCTTTAACTAAGATGTCTGTCCTGTGGAAGGGGCATAGTAATAAAATGACATTCTGCTGTACCCAGAAATCAGCCCTCATCACAGAATCTTCCTCCAGCAGTAGATGGAAGCTAACACAGAGAAGCACAGTAAGACAATGTGCATAGAAGGAGAGACTTTGAAACACTCAGTCCTAAAGAGGAAGTCTTCAACAAACCCCTGCCCTCAGAGGTCAGGGAGCTCTGCAAAAGAGGAGATATTGGAGAACTCAAGGAAACAATGTCCAGTCACAACAGGATTGATCCCTTAGGAATCCATAGAGACAAGACTGTAACAGGACAGGTTAGAGCCAGATGGGCCTCCGACACTGAAAAGGGGAAGTGGACTCTATCTCCCGTCCCTAACCCTGAAGCCACCTACATCTGACACCCTCTTGCAAAGGAAAGGTTAGTTCTCCAATGAAGTCTCACTGTGTTCCTTAACATCTTGGACAGTCAGATGGCCAAGAGAAAGCAAACTCAGTGGTATATTTGTAGACTTTTTGTTTCATATTGCTTTGTTTGAACATTTTTTTCTCACTGGCCTTTTGCTTGCATATATTATGGTTTCTCATTTTGTATTTGTATAGTGAAAAGGTTTTTTTGTGGGATTTTGGTTATCATCTTAGATTTTTCTGGACCCATTTATTTGTTGTACAAATCTTCATTTTGGAGGTTATAAAACTTGATGAATTTTGTTTGACAAATTCAGGAAAGGAAAACCCATGTTCAAACCCCACATAGAGAGGGCTGAGCCAAGTTTTCTCCCTATCTTTTGGCTTTTTTTAATTGGTTTTTATTGAGCTCTACATTTTTTTTCTGCTCCCTTCTCTGCCTCTTCCCTCCCTTTCAACCCTCTCCCAAGGTCCCCACGCTC
>NC_022021.1:18314295-18321927 GCF_000317375.1 Microtus ochrogaster
TTTTCTTTATCCATTCTTCAGTCAAGGGGCATTTAGGTTGTTTCCAAGTTCTAGCTATTACAAACAATGCTGCTATGAACATAGCTGAGGACAAGTCCTTGTGGCATGATAGAGCATCCTTTGGATAAATACTCTAAAGTGGTATTACTGGGTTTTGAGGAATGTTCTTTCCTAGTTTTCTGAGAAATTGCCACAATGATATCCGAAGGGGCTGTACCAGCTTGCACTCCCACCAGCAATGCAGAAGCATTCCCTTTACCCCACAACCTCTCCAGCATATGTTGTCTTCAGGGTTTTTGATCTTGGACATTCTTACAGGTGTAAGATGGAATCTTGGAGTTGTTTTGATTTGCATTTTTTCTGATGACTAAGGATGTTGAGCTTTTCCTTAAGTGTCTTCCAGCCATTTTAGATTCATCTGTTGAGAGTTGTCTGTTTAGGTCTATACTCCATTTTTTTATTGGATTATTTATTCTTTTAATGATTAATTTCTTGAGTTCTTTGTATATTTTGGAGATCAAACCTCTGTCTGATGTGGAGTTGTTGAAGATCTTTTTCCATTTTTTAGGCTGTCATTTTGTATTGTTGACCATGTCCTTTGCTTTACAGAATCATTTTAGTTTCAGAAGGTCCCATTTATTAATTGTTTTTCTCAGTGTCTGTGCTGCTGGGGTTGTATTTAGGAAGTGGTCTCCTGTGCCAATGTGTTTAAGTGTAATTCCCACTTTCTCTTCTATCAGGTTCAGTGTGGCTGGCTTTATATTGAGGTATTTGATCCATTTGGACTTGAGTTTTGTGCACGGTGATGGATATGGATTTATTTTCATTCTTCTATATATTGATATCTAGTTATGCCAGCACCATTTGTTAACTATGCTTTCTTTTTTCCATTTGATATTTTTTGCTTCTTTGTCAAACATAGGAGGTTCAAAGGTGAGTGGATTAATATCCAGGTCTTTGATTCAGTTCCATTGGTCATCCTGTCTGTTTTTATGCCAATACCAGGCTGTTTTCAGTACTGTAGCTCTGTAGTAGAGTTTGAAGTCAGGGATTGTGATGCCTCCAGAAATTTGTTTATTTTTCAGGATTGTTTTGGCTACCATGGGTTTTTTGCTTTTCCATATGAGGTTGAGTACTGTTCTTTCCAGGACTGTGAAGAATTTTGTTGGGATTTTGATGGGCCTTGCATTGACTCTGTAGATTGCTTTTGCTAAGACTGTCATTTTTACTATGTTAATTCTACCTACCCAAGAACATGGGAGATCTTTACACTTTCTAGTGTCTTCTTCAATTTCTTTCTTCAAATATTTAAAGTTCTTGTCATACAAGTCTTCTACTTGTTTGATTAGAGTTACTCCAAGATATTTTATTCTATTTGTTGCTATTGTGAAGGGTGTTGTTTGTCTGATTTCTTTCTCGGACCATTTATCATCTGTGTACAGGAGAGCTACTGATTTTTTTTGAGTTAATATTGTATCCTGCTACATTACTGAAAGTGTTTATGAGTTGTAAAAGTTCCTTTTTGGGGTCACTTATCTAAATTATAATATCAACAAGTAGTGAGAGCTTGACTTCTTCTTTTCCAATTTGTATCCCCTTGATCTCTTTTTGCTGTCTTATTGTCTAGCTAGAATCTCAAATACTATATTGAATAGATATGGAGATAGTGGACAACCTTGTCTTGTTCCTGATTTAAGTGGGATAGCTTTGAGTTTCTTTTCATTTAGTTTGATGCTGGCTGTTGGCTTGTTGTGTATTGCCTTTATTATGTTTAAGTATGTTCCTTGTATTCCTAATCTCTCTAAGACCTTTATCCTGAAGAGATGTTGTATTTTGTCAAAGGACTTTCAGCATCTAATGACATTATCATGTGGGTTTTTTTTTTCAGTTTGTTTATATGGTGGATTACATTGACAGATTTTCATATGTTGAACCATCTCTGCATGTCTGGAATTAAGCCGACTTGATCATGGTGGATGATGGTTCTGATGTGTTCTTGGATTCTATTTGCCAGTATTTATTGAGTAATTTTGCATCAATGTTCATGACTGAGATTGTTCTGTAAGTCTTTTTCTTGGTAATGTTTTTATGTGGTTTGGGTATCAGGGTAACAATTAAAACTCATAAAAAGAGTTTGGCAATGTTCCTTCTCTTTCTATTGTGTATAATAATTTGAAGAGTATTGGTATTAATTCATCTTTGAAAATCTTGTAGAATTCTGAACTGAAACCATCAGGTCCTGGGTTTTTTGTTTGTTTGTTTGTTTTTGGCTTGGGAGACTTTTGATTACTGTTTCTATTTCTTCAGCAGTTATAGTTCTTTTTAATTTTCTTAACTGGTCTTGATTTAATTTTGTTAATATTCAGAAAGTTGTTTATTTGCTTTAAGTTTTCCAATTTTGTGGAATATGGGTTTCTGAAATATGACCTGATGACTCTCTGGATTTCCTCCATGTCTGTTGTTATGTCCTCCATTTCATTTCTGATTTTCTAAATTTGGATATTCTGTCTTTACCTTTTGGTTAGTTTGGATAAAGGTTTTCCTATTTTGTTGATTTTCTCAAAGAACCATCTCTTTGTCTCATTGATTTTTTGTATTGTTTTCTTTGTTTCTATTTTGTGATTTCAGCTCTCAATTTGATTATTTCCTGATGTGTAGTTCTCTTGAGTAAGTTTGCTTCTTTTTGTTCTAAAGTTTTCAAATGTTCTGTTAATACACTAGTCTGGGATTTTTCCAGCTTCTTTATGTAGGCATTTAGTGCTATGAACTTTCCTCTTAACACTGCTTTCATTATGTCTCATAAATTTGCGTATGTTGTGTGGTCATTACCATTGAATTTTAGGAAGTCTAATTTCTTCCTTTATTTCTTCCTTGACCATTGGTAATTCAGGTGTTTGTGGGATTTCTGGACTTAGTATTCTGTTGGGTTCTAGTTTTAAGCCATGGTGATCTGACAAGATACATGGGGTTATTCTAATTTTGTTTGTATCTGTTGAGGTTTGTTTTGTTACTTAGTATGTGGTCAATATTTGAGAAGGTTCCATGAGGTGATGAGAAGAAGGTATATTTCTTTAAGTTTGGATGGAATATTCTATAGATGTCTGTAAAGTCTATTTGAGTCATAACATATGTTAGTTCCCTTATTTCTCTGTCAAGTTTTCATCTGACTCACCTGTCCAGTGATGAGAGTGTGGTGTTGAAGTCTCCCACTATTAGTGTGTAGGGGTTAATGTATGATTTAAGCTTTAGAAGTATTTCTTTTACATATGAGAGTGCCCTTGTATTTGGGGCATAGGTGTTCAGTATTGAGATTTCCTCTTGATGGATTTTTCCTGTGACTATTATGTCCTTCTTTGTCTCTTTTGATTGATTTTAGTTTGAAGTCTATTTTGTTAGATATTAGGATAGCTACACCAGCTTTTTTCTTAGGTCCATTTAATTGGAAAACTTTTTCCCAACCTTTTACTCTGAGGTGATGTCAGTCTTTGAGGTTGATGTGTGTTTCTTGTATGCAGCAGAAGGATGGATTCTGTTTTCATATCTAATCTCTTAGCCTGTATCTTTTTTATAGGTGAGTTGAGTCCATTTACATTAAGGGATATTAAAGACCAGTGATTGCTATCTCCTGTTAATTTAATTTTCATTGTAGGTGATGTTACTTTGTGCATTTTCCCCTTCTTTGGGATTTGCTGCTATGAGACCAATTGTCTGTGTTTATGAATATGTAGCCAACTTCCTTGGGTTGGAGTTTTCCTTCTAGAATGTAGTGTAAAGCTGGGTTTGTGGCTAGGCATTGGTTAAATCTGTTTTTTTTCATGGATTATCTTTGTTTTGTCCTTCTATGGTGATTGCAAGTTTTGCTGGTATAGTAGTCTGGGCTGGTATCCATGGTCTCTTAATGCCTGCATAACTCTTGACCATGACCTTCTGGGTTTCATTTTCTTCAATGAGAAGTCAGGTGTAATTCTAATAGGTCTGCTTTTATATGCTACTTGGCCTTTTTCCTTTGCAGCTCTTAATATTCTTTCTTTATTCTGTATGCTTATTGTTTTGATTATTATGTGGTGAGGGGATTTTTTTATCCAGTCTATTTGGTCTTCTGTATGCTTCTTGTAATTTCATAGGTATATCTTTCTTTAGGTTGGGAAAATTTTTTTCCTTGATTTTGTTAAATATATTTTCTGTGCTTTTGAGTTGAACTTCTCCTTCTTCTATATCTATTATTTTTATGTTTAATCTTTTCAAAGTGTCCCATATTTCCTGGATTTTTTCGGTGTAAGCTTTTGTTAGATTTAATGTTTTCTTTGACTGATGAGTCTTTTTCCTCTATTGTATCTTCAGTGCTTGAGATTTTCTCTTCCATCTCTTGTATTTTGCTGTTTATGTTTGCAATTGTAGTTCCTGATCGTTTTCTCATGATTTCTGTTTCTGTAATTCCCTTGTCCTGTGTTTTCTTTATTGTCTCTATTTCAGATTTCAAGTCTTCATTCATTTCTTTCATTGGCTTGATTGCTTTTTCTTGGTTTTCTTTAAGAGACTTGCTGATGTCTTCCAATTTTTTGTCTTTTCTTCCATTTTTTTGAGGGAATTTCTCATTTCCTCTTTAAGAGTCTCAAACATTCTCTTGAGTCATTTTTTAGGTCATTTTCTTCTGCTTCATTCATACTTGGTTGTTCAGGTCTTGCCGTTGTAGGGTCTTTAGGTTTTACTGGTGTTGTGTTGCTTTTTGTGGTGCTGCATGTGTTCTTACCTTGTCTACTCATCTTTTCCTCTAATTGGTGTGGTTGGGGCTGTCTGTTACTCTCGTGATTAATCTTCTAAGTGCCAGTGGAATCAAAGCAGATGGTTGTTCCTTGTGGTACAGTCAGTGCCATAGTTCTAGTTACCCCATTGGTCACCCCATATTCTCAGAGGTCACTCAGTGCTCCCGGGGTTTGCTCTGCTCCCATGGAGTTTGCTGTCTCAGACCTGCTCTGGTCTAGGTTGCCAGCTCAGACCTGTTTCTGTAAATGTCCCTGGTTGGGATCTGCCCCCAACAGAGTTCCCTGGGTTGGGATTGGTCCTGCAAAGGTCTCTGGCTCTGATCTTCTCCATCAGAGGTCCCAGACTCAGGTGCTCCAGAACCTGCAGAGGCCTGGCTCAGGTTTACTCCCTTAGAGGTCCCAGACTCATGCCTGGACCCACAGAGGTTTCTGGTTCCTGCCTACTCCCTAGGAAGTCCCAGACTCAAGCCCAGCCCCCACAGGGGTCCTGGCTCAGGCCTACTCCTTTGAAGATCCTGGGTTTACACCCGGACTTGCAGCCGTCTCTGGCCCTGGCCACTTGCTCAACAGTTGCTCCCTATACCAGCTCCTGTGCAGTTTGCTGTCTCAGGTCTGCCCTGGCCCCAGTCGCTGGCTCAGTCCTGCCTCTGCAAATGTCCCTGGTCTGAATCTGCTCCCGCTTCTGTGGAGCTTGCCTCTTCAGGCATGCTCCAGCCTAGGTTGCTGGCTCCGTCCTGCTCCCCTGGAGGTCGCTGCCTCAGGCCTGTTCGGGCCTATATCACTGGCCCAGTCCTGTTTCTGCCAATTTCCCTGGTCTGGATTCGCTCCTGCTCCAATGGAGTTTACCATCCCAGGCCTGCTCCAGCCAAGGCTCAGTCCTGCTCTTGTGAAATTTGTCGCTTCTGGCCTCAAAATGTACAATTTGAGGAGAAAAGGAGCACCAGGAAGTGGAATAGAGCTAACGTCTCTTGTGGGGTTTGTTTGTTTGTCTGCCCATTTAGTTTTTTGAAAAACAGAGAGAAATAAAGAGCTGGCATTGTTTTTTGGGGAGATAGGATGATCTGGAAAGAGTCAGGAGCAGAAATCATGATCAGAATATACAGCATGGAAACAAATTATTTTCAATTAGAAAAAAAAATGAAAAGGGGACACAGCAAGCAATGCAGCCAGACAATACATGTAAACATGAACTGTTCAGTGTGCAATAGGATGTGTGACCAGCCTACCCACTAGGGAATATCTGAAAAGTTCCTCACTGTGTCTCATAAGTGTTTATCACATCAGAGTGTAGCAAAGATGCTGTTCCCTCTCTTTTGCTGTTTAGACATGCATACTGTATTTTATTTTATCACCTTTTAAGCTCTTGGTTCTTGTCGTGTTGCTCAGGCAGTCATCAGGTTTCTGGGCCTCAGTCTCTCATATCTGGGATTATGGGTGTGTACCACTGTAGGGATAAGCCCAGCCCATTAGGGGGAGTGTTCGCCTTGGGCTAATGTTTACTTATAAATCTAGTGAGCGTAACCTCGCAGCCCTCTCTGCTTCCCTGTTCTCCGTGGGAACCGGTGGTTCTGTAAGTCTATTTCCCCATTAAAGCTGTATATATTATTACAATCTGTCTGAATTCATTTACGCTGTCACACACCTCTGTCCTAGATCATCATATTGCTTATTTTGGGTATACTATGATATACATTTCTACCTATCTAATTGTCTGAATCCTCCAGAAAATGAAAGAAGAAAACTTTAAAATACCTGGAATCCAGTGAGATGGCTTAGCAAGCAAAAGCTCTTGCCACCATGGCTAATGGCCTGGGTTTTGTTCCTGCAACCCATGTGATGGAGTGATAGAATTGACTTCCACAAATTGTCATCTAAACTCCACATGTGCTCAGTAGACATGTACAATGACAAGGGTATTGTGAATATTCCTTTACATTGTCTGGAGATGTGTCCCTGTGATTAGTTTAATAAAAAGTTAAATGGCCAATAGCTAGGTATGAGGTATACCAGTGACTTCTGGATAGAAAAAGCTCTGGGAAGGCAGGAATACCAGTTGGATGCAGAGGAAGTGATATGAGTAGAAATGGGTTGTTATAAGAGCCTAGGTACAAGCCTAAGCTATAGGTCAAGCTTTCATAAATAATGTCTCCATGTTGTTTTTGGGGGGAGCTGGTAGCCCAAACAAAAGACCAATTACACATGGGAATTTAGGTGGTCTTCTAAGAAAATTGTCAGCTGATGACTTTAAATGTTTGAATGGACCACAAAATAACAAAATATGCTTTGATGAGATTAACTTGTCAATAGAAAAAAGTATCAGCTATCACTATTTGCCCTTACTGAGTCCTGTGTGTATTTTAGATCGACCTTATCATTGAATTTTTAAATGATTCATTCATGAAACAGACACTTTCATCATCTCCACTTTCTGGAAAAGGACATGTAAAACAACTTATGCTAACTTATGTTAAAACAACTTCTAAGACTCATGAAATTTAAGGTTGGGGCTAAGAGCCAAGCCATGCAGTATAGTTCTAGAAGTGTCTAAGACCTATCAACAGCAGACTGATTTTAAAGTGATACCAGAGGCAGGAAAACAATAATTCACTGGCTTTTGTGGACATCCAGACACAGGAACAGAAGCAAAGGCAGTATGATTGTGAAGTCCCAGGATGCCCGGTTGTAGGGAAGTTACACACGTTAGCTTCAGTAGAACTAGTATGGCTTACAAGCATGGTTTTTAGGGGGGAGACTTTATGAAGAAGTTGATCGCTTGCTTGTTTTTGAACATGTTGAATTTAAAGGGCATCTGAAATTAACATATTGACGTTGTCTAAAAAGCAAAACAAGATGTAGAAATGAATGTGTC